>NW_017728939.1:8667127-8687077 GCF_001723895.1 Crocodylus porosus | reverse complement strand
GGGCGGTCGCGCGCTGAGCAGAGCCCCTTCGTCCCCGGTCCGCCCGCGCCCCGCGCCGCCGGCATGGAGCCGCCGGGCCCCGACGAGAAGCTGCGCCTCGTCACCCGCAACCTGCAGGTACCGCCCGGCGGGGTTGGGGAGGGGCCGTGTGTCTCGCGGTCGGCTGGGCCCAGCGTAACCCGCAGCCTGTGGCCGCCTTGCAGGAGGTTCTCGGGGAGGACAAGCTCTCAGCTCTCCTCAAGGAGCGCGAGCTAAAGATTTACTGGGGGACGGCCACGACAGGCAAGCCCCACGTGGCCTACTTCGTGCCCATGTCCAAGATCGCAGACTTCCTGAAGGCCGGATGCGAGGTACGTGCCGCAGCCTGGGTGCCCGAAGGGTGTGGGGGGGACGGGGCCCCGGGCTGCCCCGCGACGTGCCGGCTCTCTCCCGCCCTGCGCCAGGTGACCATACTGTTTGCTGACCTCCACGCCTATCTGGACAACATGAAGGCGCCGTGGGAGCTGCTGGAGCTGCGCACCCGCTACTACGAGACCGTGATCAAGGCCATGCTGGAGAGCATTGGCGTGCCCCTCGAGAAGCTCACGTTCGTCCGAGGCACCGACTTCCAGCTCAGCAAGTGAGTCAGGGCGGGGGGGGAAGAGCCTGTTCCTTCAGGGTGGGCATCGCTCGTTGGGGCCATGGCTGGGATTTAATACGTGAGGTCAGAGAAGTGGAAGCAGAAATGAGCAGCGTGCGAGGAGCGGCTTTTTGCCATCTCGCCTGCTAGGGAATCCAGCCTGTGTCGTGGGGGCAGGACGGGGCAGAGGGGCTGGGAAGGAGCAGCAGGGGCTCTGGAGCCCGGTTTCTGCAGCAGAGAAGAGCCAGTCAGTTGGTATCGCTCTGTGCGTGGGGCCGGGTGGGACAAGGCGCTGTCTGGGTGACCTGGGTTGTACCAACCCCATTTCCTCCCTGCCTAGAGAGTACACACTGGACGTCTACAGGCTCTCGTCCGTCGTCACTCAGCATGATGCCAAGAAGGCGGGGGCGGAAGTGGTGAAGCAAGTGGAGCACCCATTGCTGAGCGGTCTGCTGTACCCCGGGCTGCAGGTACTGAGGGGAGTGGCAGCCGCACTAGTGGGAGCAGGCTCTTGGCATGGAAGAGCTGCCAAATGCCTGTACTAGTTGGGGTGAATCTACATCCTCACATGCTTGTGCTGATCCAAGAGTCTTGAGTCTGGCACAGGGCACATTTCTTTGTACTGTGGTTCATGCAGGAGTTTGCAGAGTGCCAGCCCATTCTGGAGCTCTCCCAATTTGGAGAGCTGGGCCCTTTTTTGGGAGAGGGTTTACGCTGCTGGCTGTGGTGGCAAGGGGCTGTGACCTGTTCTACATTCACTGTAGCCAGTGTCCCTAGCCTGGGGAATGGGGTCGGAGGTCTTTGTATGTGGACCCTAGAAGTAGCATGGCATTGGGTGGGGAGGGTCCCTGGGCCTACGTGTCCTGGAGCTTCACTCTGGGATGTGCTGCCCTGCAGGCCCTAGACGAGGAGTACCTGAAAGTGGATGCCCAGTTTGGAGGAGTGGATCAGCGGAAGATCTTCACCTTTGCAGAAAAGGTTAGACCTGGGGATTGCTGAAACTCCCCCCAGGATGAGGGGCTGGCCAGAGCCCAGCCTGGGGTAAGATGGCCAATGCCATCATATGCAGAGTCTCTGCAGTTTGCCCCAGCTGCTCTGCCCCATCACATCCTTGCTGCTACCATGCATGCTGTGGCCATTGTGTTAGCCACCTGGAGGGACTGTGTTTTCTTTTGCTTCTGAAAGACTTTGGTATGGTTGCAGCCTGCCCCCATGCAGGAGTCCCAGTGCCTCTGCTCTCCCCTCCCCCTGCAGTACCTGACTACAGCTGTTGCTCACAGCCTCCCTTGTCATGTGCCACCTCATGCATGTCAGGAAGGGTCTGGGCTAGGTGGAGACAGAGCCCCTTCCAAGCAGAGGGGTTGTGACTCACCAAGATGTTCCTGAGCCCTGCTTCCTGCCTCTGGGGACTTCTTATGGCCGGGTGCTGATGCACAATGTACATGAGGAGGTGGTTGGTTCAAGCTGAGAGACTGAGTGCTGTTTTCCTTCCCTAGTACCTGCCTGCTTTGGGCTACACCAAGCGCATCCATCTGATGAACCCCATGGTTCCTGGCCTGACAGGCAGCAAAATGAGCTCTTCAGAAGAGGTTTGTTCACAAATGATGGTGTCCACATGATGCTCTGCAGGGCAAGGAGTCGGAGCTTAAATGCTGCAGGCACCAACCCTCTGGCTACAAAGGCACCTTTCCCTTTCCTTGCTGTTGCTAGTAATTGGAGAGAAGTGGTGCCACCTCCAACACATCTTGCTTCTCTCAGGGTGTGGGCAGGGAATGGTGGTAAGAATCCCAGGGCAGAAGGCAGTGCTGCTTTCTGAACTCTTGTTTGGACAGATGTAAGAGGTAGCTCTATGTGGGAGGCAGCAACCTGCAACTGCCGACTAGAAACCAGGGCTAGAGTCCAACTCCTCCATGCACTTGGTGCATCTTATATTGAATGGTCCTGCGAAGCTGCACCAGGTGCTTCTGGTAGAAACTTAGGGCCTCTCCTTCTCTCACCTCCCAGGAGTCAAAGATCGACCTTCTGGACCGGAAGGAGGATGTCAAGAAGAAGCTGAAGAAAGCTTTCTGTGAGCCAGGGAATGTGGAGAACAATGGGGTCCTGTCCTTCATCAAGCATGTCCTCTTCCCCCTCAAGTCAGGTGAGAGCCTGGTGCCCTGGAAGGGGCCTGTTTCCCATTAGTCCCCCAGGAGTCTTGCCACCTTTGCTCCCAGCCTTGGGGAAGGAGGGTTGTGCCTGAGTGGCCAGGGCCTGGGGTACAGGGCCATCCCAATCCCTGCCATGCTACCCTTCACTGGGCGGTCTGGGGGGTGGGGCTTGGAAGAGGTTGTCATCTGTATGCTAGGAGGGCTTCTCCTGCCCTGAGTTAATCTGACTCTTTGCATCCTTGTGTCACAGAGTTTGTGATATTGAGAGAGGAAAAATGGGGAGGAAACAAAACCTACACAGTGTATGAGGAGCTGGAAAAGGACTTCGCTGAGCAGGTGATGGGATGGGGGCAATTCACACATGGCCACAGGCATGGAGACCCTGTTGAGCTTGTGATGCTTCAGCAGCAGGCTCCCTACTAGAAGTGCAATGTGGGCCTCTGTCTGTAATGTCTCATGGGCTATCAGTGTAGGCAGGTTTTGGCCCAGTGGGTGGGTTGGTGTCACGTGGCAAGTCCGTAAAGCCTAGGGTGCCCCTGGGAACTGGGAATCCCTTAGCTGTCCTGGAAACACAGCTCTGGGCTGGAACACGCTAGCTGTTCCATAGCACGCAGCATTGCTATCACCTGTCTTGAGAGAGCCAGTGTCATTGTCCAGCTTGGGGGCTGCCCAGAGTGATGGGGTTGATGCCATGCGGTCTTCCGTGACAGCAGCTTTCGGGGTTTAAGCTTTATCTTCCCCCCAATGGCAGCCCTGAAGACTGCAGCCAGGGCTCTCCTGTGTCAAGGCTTGGGAGAAGGACCCTAGGTCAGTCACCAGCTCCACTTCTCCCAGCTTCCAGCTCTCCCCTCATGGCATTGGCATAGCCCCGCTTTTCTTAGCATGTGGCCATATTGAGCCTGATGGTTACACATCTGGATAGGCTAGGCCCTAGGAAGCCACTTCTCCCTTACAGGAAAGGCCAGAGCCTGTATGTGTGGGAAGTCAGAGCATGTTATCACAGGTTCCCTTCTGCCTCAGGGACTGAGCACCAAAGCTCCCTTCTCCCATGCCCCACTGCTGACTCCATCCCTTGTCCGTGAGTCTAGGTCGTGCACCCTGGGGACCTGAAGAGCTCAGTGGAGGTGGCTCTGAACAAGCTGCTGGACCCCATCAGGGAGAAGTTCAACAACCCAGAGATGAGGAAGCTGACCAGTGCTGCCTATCCTGATGCAGCCAAAGCCAGTAAGCAGGCACCTGCGCTGCAGGGATGGAGGGGTCTTGCTGCAGGAACACAGTCTCCTAGGCTGAGGCTATGACAAAATTTTGATGAGCCTCATGCCTAGGTTGAGGCCTGGAGACCTGTCCCACAGTCTCGCTGCCTCTCGCAGCTCTTCTTCCTGCTTCTCAGCCAGCATCTGCCATACTCGGCTCAGCTTGTGCTCTGAGGGCTGGTGAAAGGCCAGCTGGGGGACTGTTTGCTTCCCCCCAGACACTACAGGGCTCAATGCACATCTCTGTTTTCATGTGCTCTGCACACTGCATGGCTGCAGAGGGGAGGATGATCTGCACAGGTTCAAGGGCTTCTACTGACTCCAAGGATTGAACCTTGAACTGGCCTGATACAGGGCCACCTTGTGCCCTCCTGGCTTGATGCATCACACTGCTCCTTCGGGAATGGGCTCCCTTCACACCCTCTCCCTTTCACATGCTTGCAGAGGCTGCAGAGAAAGGTCCCAAGAACTCGGGTCCCAAAAATTCAGACCCTGAAGACGTGATTCCCTCCCGGCTGGACATCCGTGTGGGCAGAGTGATCAGCGTGGAAAAGGTACTGGAGCTTTGCAAGGCTGGTCCAACTTGGTGAGCAGGGGGTAGTGAGGAAAGTGGCTATCCGGGATAGGGATGCCTGCTACTTTGGTGTGCTGGAGTACTGGGCCTTCTGTGAGGGATCATGCTGCTGGCTGTGGTGGCAAGGGGCTGTTGGCTGTGGTGGCACAGCGACCTTTTCTACATTCACTGTTGTGTACAAATTGGAAACCATTGTCCAGGGAGTTCTCCCCAGGGCAGTGCCTCAGGCCGCTGCCAGCTGCCATCTCCTTATCCATGTGAGGAGCAGCAGGGCCAATCTCTAATGGTACCACTCAGAACAGACCAGGGATCATCCTAGCTCCCCTCAGCCCACTCCCCTGGAGGGGAGAGCGCCCTGCCTCCAGCGGGGGAACAAGTTGGCATTTGCTTTGGCAGCACCCAGATGCCGACAGCCTATACCTGGAGCAGATTGATGTGGGTGAGCCAACGCCCCGGACAGTGGTCAGCGGCTTGGTGCAGTTCGTGCCCGAAGAGCAGCTGCAGGACAGGCTGGTGCTGTTGCTGTGCAATCTGAAGCCCCAGAAGATGAGGGGGGTTGAGTCCCAGGGGATGCTGCTGTGTGCATCCAGGTGAGAGAAAGGGGAAGGATGTGGAGGAAGAGAATCCCGTGCCCCCATCCCAGTCCTGATTTTATTTTCTACATGGGATGAGCGAGGAAAGGCCCTGTGGCATGGGTGACTCCAGCCTAGCCCCTAATGTGCTGAACTGGGCTGGAGATGGTGACCCTATGCCCCCGTACTGCCAGGCTTCCCGGTCATCCAAGGATGTTTGTGCCTGTCCCTAGGCCCCTCATCCCTTTGAGGGGGCACAGAGGAAAGGCCTCCTATGTGCCATCCCCACTGCTAACCCCTGCTCTCTGCCCCCTGCAGCATTGGGGAGCCCCGGCAGGTGGAGCCCCTGGACCCGCCAGTGGGCTCCTGTCCAGGTGAGCGGGTCTTTGTGGAGGGGTATGAACACGGGCAGCCTGACGACGAGCTCAAGCCCAAGAAAAAGGTCTTTGAGAAGCTACAGGTAAGGGAGGGAACATCCAGCTGGAGGCCCCCCTACTCTGCAGCCAAACCCTCTCCCCACCAGGCAGCCTGTTTCTGGCAGGGCCTAGCTGCTGCTCCATGACAACTGGTCATCACCTAGGGTGAAATTGGGGGTCTGTTTTAGTGTAGCCGCTGTCCTCTAGATTCTCCTTGTGGCAAAAGCACAGCATTAACGGTGCTACCACCCTTTTGGGTCACTGCTGGCCCCACCAGCAAGGGGTAATGGAGCCCTTTATCCCCCATTCCCTGGGATTGGACTGGGCTCAGCAGCAGCAGTGAAGGAAGTGGGTGCTGCGGCTGTGGCCAGGCAGCACAGGCTTCGCTTCATGAACCCTGCACCCAACCCTTATCCTACTTCTGTTCTCCCCAGGCTGACTTCCGGATCTCTGAGGACTGCATCGCTCAGTGGAAGCAGAAAACCCTCATGACCAAGCAGGGCAGCATCTCGTGTAAAACACTGAAGGGTGGGAACATCAGTTAACCAGTGCCAGGCATCTGGTCCCCATGCCTGTTAACATACCCACCACCATCCCTCACCCCCTTCTGGATTCTCCTCCCCAGCCTCTCCTGCAGTCTGGCCAAGATGCATGGACTCTAGCCCTGCTGTGCCAGGGGACTAGGACTGAGTTTGCAGCCCCTGGTAGGGGGCACCCATTCTGCAGTGGTGTTGGGGACTTGGCCTAGTGGAGACCCTGCCTCATGCCCCTTGGAGCTGTTATCTTCCCAATCAGCTGAGCCCAGGAGTCTGCTGAACGTGACTCACTATGCCCCTGGTAGGGTGGACGGGGGGTGGAGGCTGGTGTGCCCAGCCATTTCCCTGAAGTGCTGCTGTGGCTGTCGTCACCATGTTCTGGAAAGGCCTTGGCTGAAAACGGTCATTGTGCTTCCCTGGGCTTTCAGCTTGGCAGGGCTGTTAGCGCAGCTTGCCATTCTCATCTTGGGAAAGCTCTAAGACTTGGTCACGTACCGGCCTGAATGTGGGTTCAAAAGGGAAGCTCGTGTGTTCACACTGGTGTAGCTGCTAGCAGAGGGTGTAGACTTGGCAACCTGTGAAGCTGCCATTCACTAGGCTGACACGGGCACGTGCCCCTTGCTCTCTGCCTGGCGCTGCTGGCTCAGGTGCATGCTCTAAGGTCTTTGGCAGAGCAGCCAGGAGCAGTTCGGCTGCTCCTGGGCTGGTATTACAGCTCTGTCTGCTCAGCGGTGGGGGATGCATCCCCTCCAGCCTTGGACCCAAAATCATGTTACTGTCATACCCCAAAATAAAGCATGGAATTGACCATGGCGTTGGCCTCACTGGGGAGGGCAGCACGCTGGAGGCCAGCTCTGGGAGCAGGCAGGCAGGTCTGGGGATCTCAGCCTCAAGAGCCCTCAAAGTGCAGGGGAAGGGGTGGGGGGATTGCTTTCTTGGGTCAGCCTTGTCTTTTCCCTTGCTGAGACTTGGTGCCCTGAGAGCACAGGAGAGGCAGGTGAAGCTGATAGTGGTGTACCCTACCTGCTAGAAATTGGGCTGAGCCCCCCAAGCTCCCATTGAAGGCGTAGGGCCAAGACTGCTGGGCTGCTGAAGCTGAGGGGAGCCCTCACCCATCCCCTGGGAGGGACCTTTGCCTGGGGAGGGGCCAGAGCTGCAGGCTTCTGCATTAGAGACCAAGGCAGCTTTGCCCGATCTTAGCCCTTGGGACAAGAGGGAAGATGCAAGGTGTACTCTGCCACTAGCACTTCTCCCCAGGGGGAACTGGGCCTGTCGGCTCAGCCTCAGCTGCATGCAGCTATTCCCAGTCCATTGGGACATGGTGCTGCAATGGCAGCAGGGGACTCCTATGTCACCCTCCTGCACTTTAGTCTGGCTGCTTTCCCTCGTGGGGTAACAGCTCCACTGTATTGCTCTTGAAGTGACTGCACATGTCCCAGCTGAGGAGGGAAAGCCCAGGTGTTATCCACAAAGCACAGGAGGCTGCAAGTTTCAATCATCACCTTTACCAGAGGCATATAGAGCTCTTGCCCACCACGTGGCAGCGTCTCAAGGCAGATGGTTTGGGTTTCCTGGTTTGTACAATTGAGGATATGGAGGTCAGGGGTGGGGAGCCCCAAGAGCACAGAAATAAAAATCCTGGTCTTTGCCCCTCTGAGAGCAGAGAGCAGACATAAAAAAAAATCACAGGTTTTGGGTCTCGCCTGGTGCTAAGCCAGCTAGGCTCCTGCCACCCAGAGCCTCAGCACCATCTGCTCCTGGCTGGCCTGGCCCAGTGCCCAAGTACCTGTGAGCAACAGGGAGCCATGCCACTTAGAGCAGGCAAAGAGGTCAGGTCTCCAAGGCTGTGGAGCTGCCCCCACTGGCCCTTGCATGCACAGGCTGCAGGGATCAATGCAGCAGCTGGCAGCATTTGTTTCCAGGCTCAGCCCGGAGATGGGGACCGATGCTGTTCCTGTGGGGCTGCCTGCTCCCTTCTCAGAGAGGCAGGGGTACTGCCAACCTGGGGCATTGCTGGGTCATTGATGGTGAAGCCCGTCAGGGCCTCAGCTTCGTGTGCCTCAAAGTGGCCAATGCACCAGGGCTCGTCCTGAAACCCTCTCCTCCCCACGCCAGCCAGACAAGGCTCTTCCCCAGAGCTAGACTGTCCCCTCTGCTGACCTCAGTCCCTCCTGCTCCCTCACCCTGCCAGGATGAGCCCTGGGGTGGCAGAGGGCAGGGCCTGCTGCTGCTTACACACGCACACTGGCACACACACACGCACACGGTCCCTGCTCTGAGTACAGCCAGTGCTCAGACAAAGCCTGCCTAAGCCTAGCTGGACCTGCCAGTCCTCTGAAGGGAGCTGGGCTCCTGCATCTGCTCTGAGGTCCCCAGCTGTGCCCAGGCCCCGTTTCCCCTCTCTGCTTGCTTAGGCCCACTCAGGGCAGGCAGCCTCCCCGGGCCTGCCTCTGGCTGCTCTAGCTGTGAGCTAGCTTTCCTTTCCCTGGGGTCTGCTGGCAATGGTCCCCTCCCAAGCCAGTCTCAGTGGCACTTAGCCAGCGGTGGAGCCTGCCATGTAAACAGGAGCACGTGTGGGCAACAAACCTGGCAGAGGCGCGTGTCCAGCCCCAGTGCCTGTCGCCTTCCAGATCCTCCTCCAAAGTGCTTTGATTCGATGCAGTCCCGGGTGCAGGAGGATGGGGCTGCTCCTCCACAACGTGCGAGAGTGAACCCCGAGCCAGGCTGCCGTCTCCTGACCAGGCCTCCCCGACCAGGGTCCTTGTGCCAGCTGCTCTGGTCAGTCTCTGCCAGCGAGTGGTGCCAGGCTCTTGCTGGCAAACCCACTGCATGGGAGTGGCGAGCCCAGGGCGGGACTTAGTCCATACAAAAATGCAAAATAAAGCTGTGTTATTTAAGAAAGTAAAACCAACACCAGTTTTGCATAAGTATCGTCAAGGCCATCGGAGGCTAAGGCTGTTTGTTGCTTTTTATTGAGTCCGTCGCCAGCTCCACACACATCCTTTGACCTGTCCAGGTCCCTGAGAGAGATTTGCGCTCCTGTCTGTTGGGGCACCAGGGCTGCAGCGTTGTCCTTCATGCGGTCTCCTCCCTTCTGTCTGTGGGGAAAGGAAGAGGTTCCTGTTGGAGACTTGGCCATACTCGGCTGGGGGAGATGGACACAGGCTCTGAAAGTCTGTCCTTTGCCTTCGGGTAGCGAACCTATCACTGAAGCCACCAAGCTCATCTGCCCCTCGTGCTGTCGGTTGTGCACCGCATGTTTCCTGTGCCCAATTCAGCTGATGCAGCCTAGCTAAAACAACTATGCTAGACTGAATCCACCTGATCCCGGAGGCTCAGCAGATCTAGACTAGCCACTGCGTGGGTGGGAGACCACCTTGGACTGCCTGGTGCCTGAGATCCAAGCCAAGGAGCAGGGGGCAAACCCCTGCGGAGGAGCAGACTCCAGAAACCAAATGAGGCTGTTGCCCAGCTGGCAAACAGGAACTGAATGAAGAACAGCCCTAGCCTTGGAGGCTTTACCTCAAGCCACAGCAGGCTGTGATTTTCGCTCAGGAGGTCCTTTGTGTGTGGGTCAAGATGGCAGCTCTCACCCTGACGCTGCTGCCTTCTGTAGCTGAAGAGCCCCTGAGCCAATGCAGACAGGGCTTATGCCTGTCTACCAGCTGCAGAGTATTGCCCAGAGAGGTAGAGGTGCCCTCTGGCTCTGGGCTGGCTGTTGGTTAGCCTCCCATTCCTTATGCTGTCCCCATGGGCACATGGACAGGGGGTGCCAGGCAGCCCAGAAGCAAGAGGTGAAATGACTTCCCTGTGGACCACAGGCAGATCTCCAGGGCATCAGCCAACCTGCTTCCCTCCCCTTCAGGCAGGGTTGGAAGCTCCAACAGATTTGGATGGGGAGACTGGGCTGCCTCCGCTGGGCCTGAGTGCTGGCTCTCTGGCAGCTGAAAGGGAGGCCTTGGGGCTGTGGGACAGGCATGTGCCCTTCCCTCCTGCCTGGGCCTGGGCCTGGGCTATCTCAAGGCAGGGCCTGTCTCTGGAGCTGCTCCTTGCCCCTAGGCTGGGCCAGCATAGCCCTGAATGCTGGGCTGCCCCTGCCGACTGTCTGGGGACTGAAATGGGACTTTGGCTAAATGGAGGCAGCAAGGTCCAAGCTGCTGCTGGGAAACCTCCACCCAGCTCCCAGCCCTGGGGGCTCCGAGTTCCTCCAACACTGCATGTTGCAGCCCCGACTCTGGGCACGCGAAGGAGCACCTCAGTTCTGACACGGCTGAGTCTACAACCAACCCCAGTGCTAAAGAGGAACAGAAGAACTGCCGTCTGCTGGGCTGGACCATACGTCCATCTTGCCCAGTCTCCTGTGCCACCATGGCAGGGAGCGGACACTGAAAGGGAGAGTGAACTGGCTTTGACCAAGGTCTTTCCCACTGTTCCTCTCTCGCTGGCAGCCTCCAGCATTTAATGTCTAGGACATTCAGATTCAGAGGCTGTCTCAAACTCCCATGCTCAATAGTGAGTGACGCTCCTTTCCTCCAAACATGTGTCCAGTCCCTTTGTTAGACTCTCAGCTTCCACCACCTCTAATGACCACCGAGTTCCACACTTGAATGACAGGTTGTGTGAATTTCTTTTGCTTGTTTTAACCTTACTACCTACTAGTTTCATTTTATGACCCCTAGTTCTGCCACCTGACCTGGCCCAGGGAATGAAAGGAAGGAACTAGCTGGAAGCTGAGATGGTCTTTGGGGCTGAGACATGCACAAACCCCGCCAGGCCCTTGTTCTGGGATGGCTGGGATCCCCTGCGGTGGGACCCAGACATGGGCAGAAGGCACTTGCCAGTGAGAGCTGCTCAATGCATGGGGGCAGGACACAGTGCTGCAGGCTGGGGCAGGGCCCTGCGGGAGCTGGGAGTCAGGCGGGGGTGCACCAGCAGAGCTGCGGGTCTGCTTTCTGCCCACCTACCCCAGCCCCTTCCCGCCCCCAGTACCTTGTGCTGGGGGATTCTGCGATGGTGTCTCTGGGCCAGCCAGGTGCCCGGCTCTGCTGCTTTCTGCTGGGAGAGCCGTGTTCCCCGACTGCTCGCTCTTAGTCCTGTTTTCTTCCGCTGTGGCTTTGCTGTCTGGCAGGGGCGAGCTTAGCGCCTCCACTCCCTGCGGCTTCGGACTTGCAGGCGACTTGGGCTGCGCTGTGCCCAGGGAAGGCTTCCTGGCGACTGGAGGTGGGATCTTGCTGGGCTTTCTCTGTGCTTGTGTCTTGCCAGGGGCTGCCTGGCATGGCTGGGTCGGTGCCGGGGCTGAGGAGCGCTGTCCAGAGAGATTCATCAGCTCAGCGACCAAGTTCCTCTTGAGGTCGGCCTGTGCATCCGGGCTGGAGGGGGTCTCGATGACCAGCTTCTTGGAGCTCTTGGCAAAGATGAAGCTGGCCGTGGAGGCAGGCGACTTGTGGAGGGGGGATACCTGGCCATCCTTGGCATCCCCTGCAAGGGCCTCTGGGCCAGCAGCCACGGGGCCCGGGAGAGTCAGCTTATTGCCATGGGCTGGTTGGGAGGATGCAGGTCCCGGCACCTCCCTGGAAGACAAGGTGGAAGCCTTGAGACGTACGGCATTGTGGAGCTGGTTCAAAGGCACGGTGTCTTTGGAAGGAGCGGGCTGCCGCATGGACAGGGCCCTGCGGATGGGCTTCTGGGGCACAGGCTGGGCCTGTCTCACCTCGCCATTGGCACCCAGCCCAGCCTGGCCAGGGGGCTGCTTGCTGGGGTCTGTGGCCGCGTGGGGATCCACACTGACCGAGCGCAGACGCACCATCTGCAGCAGGGAGGGCGTGACGATGGGCAGGTTGGCATCCTCCTTTGGCATGGGGCTGCTCTTGGTCCGACACGCAGGCTCCTTCTTGGGATCCAGCCGGGAGCCATTCACTGTCTTCTTAAGGCTTGCTTGAGGCTGGAGGCCAGTGGGCAGAGCAGGGGGGGCTGGAGCTGCTGGTGGGGGAGGTGGAGCTTTGGCCCCCACCGGCTTGGGCTGGCTAGGCTGGGAGCCCGGCGGGGCAGCAGGGCCAGGTGTCGAGGCAGGAGGCAACTCCGTGGTGGGAGACGGCAGTGCTGCCCCAGTCGACGTGCCCTCCTGCTGGATCCTGGAGGACACCGTGGCCAAGAAGGGGAGCGAAGTTGCCCCTGGGCTGCCCTGCAGGGGTGCCGCTTTTGTGCCAGGTGGCTGCTCCGTGGCCGCGGGCTCCAGCCGGGCTTCTGCAGCATCAGCGACAGGGAGGTGCTCCGGCGGGGCCAGGGCGGAGAAACAGGCTTCGTCTGGTGGGGGGAAGTCTGCCATGGACAGGTCCTGCTCATCCAGGGCTGGTGGGGGTGGCGGGGGCCACAGAGCGTCCGGCAGGGTCTCCGGGGCAGTCTCTGAGCGGGGTCCCTCTGGGCTCGATTCAGCCTTTTTCGTCGGCGGTGGCGGAGGATGGTAGGAAGGGGGTGGAGACGGAGGGGGTGACTTGGTGTCAGGCTTGGGGAGTGCCGAGGGCACCTGCTCTGCTGCCCTCGAGGCCTGCGGCCCCCGTGGGAGGGGAGAAGAGGTGGTGGGGCTGGCGAAGGGAGCTGCCTGCTGGGGCTGGGCCAGCGGGGGGCGGCGGGGCCGTCTCGGCGGGGGCTGGGTCCGAGGCCGAGGAGGACAGGGACGTCAGGGACGAGGACATGGACAGCGCGGGAGACTTGAGGGAGCAGACCCGCTCCGGCTTCTTTGGCTGCGGCCGCCTGGCGCTGGGGGAGGCGGCGTGAGGGCTGAGCCCCTTGCTGGGGAGCGTGGGGGTGCCGCTCTGGCTCGAGTACCCACTGGAGGGGGACATGGTGCGGTCAAAGCCGTCAGGGGAGCTGCGCTTCGGCACGGCCTGCGACTCCCTCAGCGCCAGGACCGTGCCTTCCCCCCTGCCCCGCGGCCTCTCCCCCAGCACCGGGCTGCACCGCGAGATGTCAGGCGAGCTGGCGTCGGCCGAGTAGGCCAGGCTGTCGGAGCGGAGGCTGCTGGTCTCACTCAGCGAGGACGGGGAGAAGACCTCGTCCTCGCCGGCGAGGCTCCGGCTGCCCAGGCGCGGCGTCCAGGGTGCGCCACTCTCGTGCTGAGGCCTGCGCTCTGGCTTGGGTGGCAAGCCCAGCACCTTCTGCTCCCTGCCAGCCGCCTCCTTGGCTTGGGCCTTCTGGAGCAGGGAGTGGGTCCTGCGGGGCGGTGCCGGGGGTTTCTTCATCTTCCTGAGGGATACGCTGCGCACCGAGGAGCGGTCGCTCCGCAGGCTGGCGGTGTCCGAGCCGTCCGCCACGCTGCTGGCGCTGTGGGCGGGGGAGGCCCGGCCACTGCTGCCCCCAGCGCGGCGCGGCCCCGCCACCAGGAGGCCCCGGGAGGCGGGCACAGGGGTGGGCTCCGACCTGGCACCGGCGCGCTTCGCGGCGCTGCTGACGCCGAGCTGATCCGTGTCCAACTTGCCCGCTGGCTCTGCCTCGCCGTGCGGCCCAGCCTCCACCTTCCTGCTGCCAGAACCGCCGTGGGAGGAGATGGTGGAGCTGTTGGACACGATGGTCTCCGTGGACTGGGAGTGGCTCCAGTTGTCGCTGGAGGAGGAGGGCTCCCGGCTGCGGCAGCTGCTCTCGGAGAAGCGGGTGAGGGAGCGGACCGAGGCAGGGCTGGAGGCCAGGCTGCAGCGGCTCAGCGTCCGCACGCTGGTGCGCGTCAGGGCGACGACATCCACCATGGGGGGCAGGATGGCGTTGGGGATGATCTTGGACAGGTAGGTGCCTTGCGGAGAGATGGACATGACGGGGCGCAGCAGCTCGGGGGACCCGGCGTGGGTGGTCATTCCTGGCACCGCCAGCGACTTCGGCCTCACCAGGGGGGACAGCTTGGCTGCCGTCTTCCTCCCCAGCAGCGTGTCATCGTAGTACATCCGCTCGATGTGCTTCTGCAGGGCCGCCTCCGCCTCCGCCTCTTCCAGTGCCCGCAGGGACACGTGGGCACCGCCTTCGGGTGCCGGCCGCTCTTGAAGCTTCCCGTCGACAGTTGGGATGCGGATGGCCTCGCCGCCATTCACCAGGACCTGGGGGGCCGCGCCCAGGGGACTGCTGCCCCGACCCACCTGCCCGAGGCCGTCCCGGGGGGCGATGCTGCTGGGACGCACCTTTGGCTCGTGGCCATTCCTCAGACCTGAGGGGAAGGAAGGAGCAAAGCCCCTATGCGGTGATACAGATACAGAGGGGCAGGCAGAGCCAGTGGGCTGGGCAGGGCTCAGCTCTTGCCCCCGCAGAGGCTGCGCTGCTACCGGGGGGTGGCAGAGCCTCACCTGCAGCCCGGGGCTGGGTTCTCCGCGGGGAGGGAGCTTCGTCCCCTCGGGGAGGGAGCTGCTCCAGGCAGGGCGGCCCATTCCCCTGCCCCCACTTACCGAGCTCCTTCTGGACGTGGTGGGGGATGCCCAGCACGGTCGTCCTCCTCTCCTTCCTTCTCTTCCCGGCCTTCTCCGAGGACTTTGGAAAGGAGTCATGAGGCCGGAAGGTGGAACCTGGAATGCAACCAGAGGCAAATAAGGTCCCGAGCGTGTGAGCGGCGACAAGCCAGGCACGGTCCACCCAGGACAGACGTCACCCTCCCCCCTGCCGTGGCGCTGGCCTTGCACCATCCTGGCTCCTGCCTGGGGGCAGAGGCCAGCCGGATGCGGGGCAGAGAGGGCCCACGAGGCTTGGAGGGCTGCGTGCTCTGACTCTTTCTTTCTGTCCTTGTTTATCTATTGGATTCCCAGTTTTCCTGCCATGAACCAAAGACCCACCCCGTAGGTGGGGGGCAGGGGCGACAGGACTAGGGTCCGAGTGACTCTGAGAGTACCACACGAAACAACAGAGATGGGAGCAGGGCCAAGGGGCTGAAGAAAGGGGTAGGGGGAGGCACTGACAGTGCCCATGGCTCCTCCAAGGTACCCGAGATAAGGGTCCAGAGTTAGGCCCCTTAGCCACAGGGCACCTCAGATTGGTTGACCCTCCTACTGGTGCCGTGGATGGCCTGCTTTGCTAAGAAAGCTGGGGGAAGCAAGCGAGGTCTCCTGACCTAATGGGGAGAGATGGAGACAAAGCCTGGCAAGGCATGACTACGGTCCCCCCGGGCCCTCCTGCAACGGGTGCAGTCCTAAAGCCAGCGGCAGCCTCTGTCCCCACTGGAATCCCTCTACTCCTCTGTGGCCCCGAGCCCCCATCCCCACCTGTCCGGCCCACAGCCCTCAGCTGGCCCGTGCTGCCAGATCAACCCCACTCTCCTGCCCAGCCACGGTACCTTTCCGCTGGATCATCTCGGAGCGGACAGAGAGGGCATCCTCCGAGGCGCTGTCTGTCATGCATGACTGTGTCTGGCTGCAGAACGAGAGCTCATCGTCGTCCATGGACATGTGGGAAGACTGCCGGGGGGAATGTGGGTTCAGAGGGGGCCTGGGCTGGAGCAGGTGATGCCCCGGCAAGCAGCCTCCATGCCCCTTGCTCCTAGATGGGCCCCTCATCTCCTGGAAATCAGCTCACAGGGGGGCATTCCCCCACAGCCAAGCGAGCCGGGTCGGCCCTCGCAAGCAGACAGACCCCTCTCTCTGCGAAGCTGGACAGGAGAGTCCAGACGGGAGCTAGGGACTGTCCAGAGGGAGCAGCCCTGTCCTCCCCTGACAGGTCGCCAGAGGGCACCACTCGCTGCACAGCTGGGCCAGACTGGCGCAACGTGGAGTCCAGACCCCCCTCGCAGCCCAGCCACAGTTCCTGCATGGCCTGGAGACGATCCAGGCACTGGGGACCCCAGTCCCAGGCGGGTGCCCGTGTGCACGCCAGCCTCTCACCAGCAACATCAGCCCTGCAACCCTGCTCTCCCAGGGCCGTTCAGGCTCAAACAAACCATACCGCTAAACCGTGCAGTGCCGAGAAGCCCCCGCCAGGCCCCTCTCTCAGCGCCTGGCCGTCCACCTCGGCTCCGAGCCCCCGCACTTCCTTCCCAGGGCTGCTACCCTCAGCCAGCCACTCATTCAGGCCCCACCCCGCTGCTGAGACCTCTGTCAGCGCCTGCCCACGGGACTCCCAGGCCTGCACAGCCACGGGGAGGACAGCGTCCAGGCGGCTCGCTGCCCAGGGCTGCCTGCACCCCCATGCTGGGGCATGACCACCCCGAGTATCCACTTACCTGGATGCTGTTGGTGTCTCCATGGTCCCAAGTGCCTTTGGTCTGCTTCTGTTTTTCTAGAAAAGCAACAAAAGGCAAAAATCCTTTAGGGGAGTGGCTGTGAGAGGCCGCCTAGGCTGGAGCAGGGCAGCGCTCAGCAGAGCAGAGCTGGGGGCAGCAGCCAGCCACCCTGCGTGCCACAGCTGGCAGGTGTCCTTTGCAAAATGATCTGTGAGCCCTCAGGGATGCTGTCCCCTGGGATCGATATGCCCTCCCCCAGTGCTGCCTGTGTCTGCCGGCCCCCAGGCACTGGACTCTGACCACCACAGCAAGAGCTCACCCACACGGCCCCTGAACGCGGCCCCTGCGCCGTCCTACCCGCCCACAGCCGGGTCTGGAAGGGGGAGAGGTTGCTGCATGGCTGCAGGCTGGTGGCACTTCCACACCAGACTCAGCAAGGGAAGTGGGGGGGGTGTAAGCGGCTCTGCCTGTCACCTGCTCCACATCACCACCAGCCTGCCAGCCCCTTGGGACACTTCCCCTGGATGCAGGGGCAGGAGGCCCTATCTGTTCCAGCCCCCTGTGCGGTGGGCCAGCTTGTGGAGCCCCTACTCCCACCCGCCACCTCCCCAGAGAGCAGGGAGGGGGCACAAAGCAAGAAACCACTGCAGGGCAGCACGGGGCAGAGGCTGCTCACAGGCTGCGGGGGAGAGGGTACAACGAGGCAGCGATGCCCCTGCAAAGAAAAGGCCTCGACAGGCAGGGAGGGAGCTGTGCAGAGCGCTGCAGGATGCGGATGGGCAAGGAGGTTCCCTGCTGTGCCACAGACCTTGATGCTGCAGCGACTTGAGCCCTGCCTGAGCCTGGTTGTGAAGCTCCTCCAAGTGCGGTGGGCGGCTGCTGGGGAAGAAGACGTTGTCGGGGCCCTCGTTCCTCGTCCGGTACTGCACGCTCAGCCGCTTGTCGTTCTCAGCCTTGGCAGCCCCTGGGAAAAACAGGGAGAGTCAGCCCAGCTGCACCCCCGTGCCCAGCACCCCACAGCGAGGGGCAGCTCCAGCCTGAGGCCCCACTCAAGGCTCATCTGCACGGCTCCTCTCCCTGCTCCCGCCGGCTTGGGATGGGGAGAGGCCTGGTACCCTCTGGCCACCCAAGCCTCAATGCAACACTGAACTGCTCTTGGCGCCAGCACGTGGTCCCGCTGGAGACCGTGGGAATTTCCCTTGGCTGGCCGGTACTCGGCTGGGGGGGCACCACGGGGCTAGGCAAGGGGGCAGGGAGCGAGGGGCTTGGACAGGAGCCAGTCTGCAACCGGGGACAGCAGAGGCCACAAGGATCTTGCGGAGAGGCAGCAGCTGGAGCCCGGGTGCCCGCTCCCCCACCACGGGGTACTGCGCTCCGCACGCTCTACACCCGTCCTGCCCCTGCCAGCCTGAGATGCCCACGACTCCTGCTGCACATGGGTGCAGCCCTGCACACTCCTGGCACCCAGCTGCAGCCACCCGATCGCATCGGGCTGCATCATCTCGCGCCCCAGGGACATGGGGAACACGGCCCAGGGGAGAAGCAGTGCGTTGCCTGCTTGGCGCCTACAACGGAGTAGGAAATGAAGTCCCCACTCCACTCCCCCAGCCCTGGGTGAAGGCCCACTGTCCCTCTGGGCTGTGCAGACCTTACAAGCCCAGCTGAACTCAGCACAGCGGGAGGTGGCAGACTGCCTCTTGGTCTGGGAGGCAGCCTTGGGAGCAGCCCCTGTGAGCTCCCCCTCCCAGGGGGGCTGCGCCCAGAGCCCGAGGCAGGGAGCCCAGAAATCCAGCCCAGGCACCTCCTGCTTCTGCCCCATGACCAGAGCCAAAGAGAGGGCAGGGAGCTGGGTCCTGTTACCCAATGCCCTGCACCTGCAGCAACTGCAGGCAAACCCTGGCCTGGACTCCTGGTCCTGCCCGCAGCCGCGCCAGGGCAATGCCCCCGCCCCCCCCCCCAACTCCCTTCCTCCCTGCTCCAGGCGGGGGTCGGCTCAGATGCCGCGTGGCCTGGGTCAGAGCAGAAAACGTGCACCAGGCTGGCAGGGTGGGGCAGGGGCAAGCCTGAACAGGGCTGAGTATGTATGTGGGGAGGCAGGATTCCCCAGGACTGAGCACGCGTGTGCAAACAGGGAGGGGTGAAGGATCCTGCCCAACCCGTGCAAACTGCGCGTTTAAACACACACGCTGCAAGAAGAATCAGATCAGGAGCAAGGAGAGGCCTCCCTGCCCGACGCCCTCCCCCTGCTCCAGCATCCCCGACCCGTTCCCTGCAGGCCCATCTCCCACGGGCACGGCTCAGGAGGCCGCTGGGCAGGACGCAGGCGCTAGCTGGGCGTGTGCAGGGCTCCCGCCTGGCCGTATCCATTACATGGGCGCCTTTCACAGGCGGCTCCGCTTGCAGCCCGCGCTGGCCAGGGTGACCCACCCTCTTCCCCCGAGCCACGGGGCCGGCTCGGCTCCACTTGGAAGCAGATCCTGTGCCTTTAAACGTGAATGCACTGAACAAGCGAGAGCTCCCCAGGGTGTATCGCATGACTGATACCAGAACGATCTGTGCACCTTGCACACCACCCAATCGCCGCTTAAAGGGACAGGCCCCACCCGCCAAGGCCAGCAGGCAGTGAGGCCTGGGTGCCAGCCTCCCCCCAGACAGCTGGAGCTGCAGGAGCAGGGGGACAAAGCCAAAGGGCGTGGAGGGCACCCCACGCCTTTAAGCCCGTCCCTAGTAACAGCAGCCCCGAGCCCAGGTGCCCAGGACCCCAGCGATAAACAGCAGAGCTCTCCCTGATCACCGTGCCACACAGGCCAGTTCAGGCTCCCAGCTCCCCTCCATGCCATGGGGCAGGCTCAGCCTGGAGCAAGCTAGCAGCACAGGGCAGGAACACCAGGCACCTTTGGGTGGCATCAAAGCCGTGTGTCATGGGCCCTACAGGGCTGGGGACAGAGGGAGATTTTCCTGGCAGCAGCAGGAGCCTGAGGATAGATGCCGGCTCTGTCCCTGCTGCCTCTGGGTAGGTCTGCGGGGATCAGGGTGGGAGGCCAAACTCCACACACTGGTTACAAGACGACTCTCCCACATCACAGATGGGGAAACTGAGGCTCAGCAGGAAGTGACTCGCTGGCATCAGTGTGTCCATGCAGGGGAGGGCCCAGTCCCCTGCGCTGGCTGCTGCATGCTAACCCTGGTTGGCTCGGAGATGTTGTAGCAGCACAACCACGCCAGCGCAAGGGGCACTGTACAGCAGTGCGAGCCCCAGGGTGGGTGCAATGAGCTGGGCTAACATAGCTCCATCCCCTGGCAGCCCTCCCCATACGTTCCCCCAGCTTGTTCAGCCTCGGACAAGCAGAGCTGCACCCCCACCACGGAGCTCGTCTTGCATCGCCTGAAGGCTGTGCCAGGACAGCTAAAGTGGCTCAGCGCGTGTGCAGACGAGGCCCCGGGTATCCCTGCTGGACCCCGGCTGCCATCCCTCCTCCCCACCGACCAGCTGCGAGGAAGAAGCAGGGCCCTAAGGGTGCCATAGGCAGGCCTCTATCAGCCCCTCCAGGGCCTGGGAGTTGACAGAGGAGGAAAAGAGTTGATGTCAACACCAGCAGCTGGGAGCAATGAGTGATCAGGCCGGGGGGCCTGGCTGGCACCCACACTCA
>NW_017728939.1:8642509-8667027 GCF_001723895.1 Crocodylus porosus | reverse complement strand
CTGCAAGAAGAATCAGATCAGGAGCAAGGAGAGGCCTCCCTGCCCGACGCCCTCCCCCTGCTCCAGCATCCCCGACCCGTTCCCTGCAGGCCCATCTCCCACGGGCACGGCTCAGGAGGCCGCTGGGCAGGACGCAGGCGCTAGCTGGGCGTGTGCAGGGCTCCCGCCTGGCCGTATCCATTACATGGGCGCCTTTCACAGGCGGCTCCGCTTGCAGCCCGCGCTGGCCAGGGTGACCCACCCTCTTCCCCCGAGCCACGGGGCCGGCTCGGCTCCACTTGGAAGCAGATCCTGTGCCTTTAAACGTGAATGCACTGAACAAGCGAGAGCTCCCCAGGGTGTATCGCATGACTGATACCAGAACGATCTGTGCACCTTGCACACCACCCAATCGCCGCTTAAAGGGACAGGCCCCACCCGCCAAGGCCAGCAGGCAGTGAGGCCTGGGTGCCAGCCTCCCCCCAGACAGCTGGAGCTGCAGGAGCAGGGGGACAAAGCCAAAGGGCGTGGAGGGCACCCCACGCCTTTAAGCCCGTCCCTAGTAACAGCAGCCCCGAGCCCAGGTGCCCAGGACCCCAGCGATAAACAGCAGAGCTCTCCCTGATCACCGTGCCACACAGGCCAGTTCAGGCTCCCAGCTCCCCTCCATGCCATGGGGCAGGCTCAGCCTGGAGCAAGCTAGCAGCACAGGGCAGGAACACCAGGCACCTTTGGGTGGCATCAAAGCCGTGTGTCATGGGCCCTACAGGGCTGGGGACAGAGGGAGATTTTCCTGGCAGCAGCAGGAGCCTGAGGATAGATGCCGGCTCTGTCCCTGCTGCCTCTGGGTAGGTCTGCGGGGATCAGGGTGGGAGGCCAAACTCCACACACTGGTTACAAGACGACTCTCCCACATCACAGATGGGGAAACTGAGGCTCAGCAGGAAGTGACTCGCTGGCATCAGTGTGTCCATGCAGGGGAGGGCCCAGTCCCCTGCGCTGGCTGCTGCATGCTAACCCTGGTTGGCTCGGAGATGTTGTAGCAGCACAACCACGCCAGCGCAAGGGGCACTGTACAGCAGTGCGAGCCCCAGGGTGGGTGCAATGAGCTGGGCTAACATAGCTCCATCCCCTGGCAGCCCTCCCCATACGTTCCCCCAGCTTGTTCAGCCTCGGACAAGCAGAGCTGCACCCCCACCACGGAGCTCGTCTTGCATCGCCTGAAGGCTGTGCCAGGACAGCTAAAGTGGCTCAGCGCGTGTGCAGACGAGGCCCCGGGTATCCCTGCTGGACCCCGGCTGCCATCCCTCCTCCCCACCGACCAGCTGCGAGGAAGAAGCAGGGCCCTAAGGGTGCCATAGGCAGGCCTCTATCAGCCCCTCCAGGGCCTGGGAGTTGACAGAGGAGGAAAAGAGTTGATGTCAACACCAGCAGCTGGGAGCAATGAGTGATCAGGCCGGGGGGCCTGGCTGGCACCCACACTCAGCACGGATCCCTGCTTCCCAGCCCCGAGCAAACTGTGCCCACGGTCCTTCTCCTTCAGCCTGGCAGCTCCTTCCCGAGCTCTGGGCGCTTCTCTCCAGGCCCAGCTTTCACCCCAGCGTGGTTCAAAGGGAGATCCCCATTGCCCTTTGTGCCTGCACAGCACATCAGGCCTTCGACCACTCTCCAGTCCAACCCCCCCGGGGCAAGGGGGCAGTCCCCTGGGCACAGAGAGGGCCAGGACTTCACAGCCGCCCCCCCAGGGACATGTCAATAACCACAATGTGGGGACAGCCGGTGGCAGACAGCCAGGGCTTGTGCTGTGCCAGAAATCAGGCTGCTGACCCCTATGAGCTTGATGTAAGGTCACACAGCCAGAGGCAGCACAGGAGTCTGGACTGGTTCACAGCCCGTGCTCTTCAACCCACTTCTCTCCTAAGCGCGCTGAAGCCCTCCAGATGCTGACTCAAGGCCCCTCTGGGCTCTCGGCTGCGTGGCGAATCGATATGGCACAGAGAGGTTTTTAAGTGCTGCTAATGCTGTGGAAGTTTCCTCCCTGCCACCCAGACAAGCCAGCGGCTGCAGTCCTAGACCAAGCAGCTCCCAGCATCTTGGCCAGGGAATCAGACGGCACTGGCGGGGGCTGGTGACAGCAGGGGAGGGTGGTAAGCACACTGGGGTGGGGAGGTGGGAGCCTGCAGTAAAGCAAGAAAATAAACCAGGCTCCCTCCTCCAGCCTGGGCATTCACATCCCTCTGATCACACCTCCTGCGAGGCCCTCACAAGCCATGAATTAGCCCAGCCACGACACTAGAGGCAGGGGAACCGTAAACCCATTTCCCAGCTGTGGAAACTGAGGCACACCGGGATGTTACCAGGAGCGCTCGAGATGGGACCTGAGCTACAGAGGCAGCAGCTCTCTTTGCTCACAGCCACCTGTGCCGTTAGGTCACACACCCTCCCCCCGCCTGGTGAAGCCATAGCTGTCCCCACGGGGGTCCCTGGTTTGCCATCGCCCGTCAGTCACCACCAAACAGCTGCTCAGCAGCTGGAGGCTCCCACAGGCAGCTCTCACCAGCTGCCCCAGCCCCCCGTTCTGTGCCACAGGACCTGGCCAGAGAGGCTCATGGCTCTCAGGTCATGGGGAGGCAAACAGTTCCCCCCCCCCGGGGGTATCTCCGGCCAGCCCAAGCTCAGCTCAGCTCAGCTCATCCCCAGCCCTGCTGCAGTGGAGAGAATAACACTTCGTGGTGAGGAAGGGAGGGGAAGCAGCTGGCAGATGCTGCAGCACCACTGCAGACGCGGATACCACCCATCTTCCCGGGGTCTGCAGAGCGAGCCACCAGTCCGAGGCTGCGGAGCACTGGAGCAGCCCCCGCCTGCCCCCAGACCTCCCCCCGGCGTTTGCACCCGGATTAAAAAGCAGGCTGCTGAACGGCTGCAGCGCCCAGCACCACACAATAGGAAGGGACAGGACAATGGAGAGGATTCCACCCTGCTAAGCCGCACAGAAAGAGAGATTGTCTTCCCTGGCCAGCGAGCCAACCCCGGGCATCCCAGCCGCGCCGGGCCCGGGAGACCCGGCTGATGGGAGACGCGCGCACGCAGGCTTCATCCACGATGCCCCCTGCTCCCAAAACGAGACCACAAAGACGCCGGGCTCCCACCCAGCCGCTTGCGGCTGCCATGTCAAGCCAATCTCAGCCTACCCCGCTGCCAGCTGTGATTTATTCCATTAACTTCCTACCGAGCGAGGCTGGTGCCAGGGTGACCTTCTGCTGCCCAGCCCTGCAAGGCAGGAGCCAGAGCTGGGGTCCTGTGCCGCCAAGCAGCCGGCTCCAGCCATGCCCCCAGCAGCGGTGGGAGTCCCGACGGCGCGGGGGCCAGGCGCGGGCAACAGAGGTTGTTTAAGGACGCCTGCACTCACCTTTCTTCTTAAAGAGAGCTAGGAGAGAGGGGAGGTTCCTCCCAAGGAAAACCACCATGCCTGCGGTGGGGGGAGCTCCCCCGGAGAGCCTGCCTGGGGGCCCAGCCGGCTGCCCTAGAGCACGGGGACGGCTGCCAGCTGCCTGCCAGCACTCGGGTCCCCAGCACCGCCGGCTGCCTCTGGCTCTCCCGCCCCTCCGTGGCTCGGGCCCCGCAGGAGGATGCGGAGCGGCTGCCGGCAGCTCCGCGCAGCGAAGAGGGAGAGCAGGGCGCAGGACTGTGAACTCAAGGGCAGGGAGGGAGGCGGAGGCCGCGGGGAGCGCCTGCCAGCCCCCAGCTCTTTCACCAGAACTGCTCGTTCACAGCAAAAGAAAAGCAGCCCCTCCCCTGCCCTGCCCCAGGCCCAGCTGCTGCGTCCGGAGCGCCGTGGGGCCGGCGGGCCATTCCCAGCCCGGCCTACCCCGCCGCACAGCAGCGCCGGAGCGGGCAGCCCCAGGGGCACGACCCTGCCCTTGCCCCCGGCCAGCCCCTCTGCCTAGGAAGCCCTGGAGACCGTCTGCTCCAGGCGCCGGCAGCGGGGAGCAGACTTCGCCACTCCGGTGCCCGGGGCAGCAGAGGTCTTCCCGCGGCTAAGACGCTGGCCTGCCTGCGGGGTCGAAAGCCAAGAGAGCCCTGGGTGGGGAGGGAGCCAGGGAAGCACGGGCTGCCCCCTCCCCTATTGCGCCCCAAGGTAATGCCCTGGACAAGCCCTTGGCACCGACCTGTGTCTCTTCATGCACGGGGCTCGGCGGGGGTCAGCCAGGCCTCTGAGGGCAGGCGGGGAGAGGAGAAGACCAAGGGGGGATTTGATCGCTCTCCTGGGGATGGGACCAGCAGCCACAGCCTTGCATGGCACCAAGGGAGACTTGGGTGGCAAAAGCAGTCTCTCTCAGAGGATGGCTCGGTAGCGGGACAGGTCACACCCGTGGACGCACAGCCGACAACCGCTGGCTGGGCTGGCCACAGCTGCCTGCGGCGAGGCACGGCGGCCTTCCCGGGGCACTAAAAGAGCTTGCAGCCAACGCCGAGAGGACAGGCCTGGCTCAAGCCTCGCGTCTCGTCTTGGGCGGCAGCTCAGGCTCGGCTCAGCCTGGTGAAGGAGAGAGCGGAGCCGAGAAGGGGAGTGAGGAGCTTGGGATGACACAGCAGCCCTGTGGCCGGGAGCCGGTGCGGCCCTCGCCGAGGGATGCCCACAGAGGCGCAAGCCCCCCGGTCTCGGCGCTGCCGGTGCCAAGATCGCTCGGGCTGAGCCCGCGTCCTGGGCTGCGCTGCACCCTCCACCCCGCCGGGGTAACTGGGCATCCTGCAGCCCAGGGGCAGTGCCCTCCCCTCCCCCTGCTCTGGTGGCGAGCTGAATCTCTCGCTCTCGCTGCTGAATATTCATCAGGGCTCTTGGCGAGCGGATTCCCCGGGCAGGGCAGGCCAGCGCCATCTGGCATGCGGCAGGCCTGGGCCTTTGAACAACCCCCAGGAGCATTGCAGGGGGTCGCCTGCAGCTGCGGCGCCGGAGACACAAGGGCCCTCCCTCGCACTCCCGGCTGCCACCCCAGGCCCGCACAAAGCCCGGGGACAGCGGGCAGCTGGGACCAGCCAGTGCTGAAGGGAGGGGTGGGAGGTGGGAAGCAGAGGGCCCCCGCTCCTTCGTGTACAGCCCTGGACCCCGCCACGGGACTCCACCCCAGTGCCCGCTCCGAGGCTCGGCTTGTGGAGTCCTGGCACGCGGGCGCTGCGTCCCCCGGGGCACGGCCGGGCGCAGCCGTCTGTGCAGGGATGGCGGGCAGATTCCTCTGCACTGCCAGATGGGACTGGCGTGTGCCCCCAGGCCAGGAACAAGAGGGGCAGCTCACAAGCTGCTCCTGCCCTTGCCCCAGTACACCAACTGGGAGACTGCACCAGCCGGGAGAGCAGACCCCCCCCCCCCCCACACACACACACACACACCGGCCACCCTGTTTGCAACCCGGACTGCTCCCGAGTCCCAAAGCGCGCTCCAGCCTGTGTGAAACCTCCAGCGGGACAGGGGTTTCCCAGCTCCTTTGGCTACGGCTGGAATCTCGGCACCCAAGAGGCGCAGGCAGGCAGAGCTGGCCCAGCCTGTCGTGTGCGTCCCGCCAGCCCTCCCCTAACTCAGGAGCTCGAGGAAGCAGACAGCGCCTTGCCCCCAAAATGCCAACAACCACAAGACACCACCTCCGCGCCCCACAGCTCCTCTCAGAAGCGTCGCTGGAGCCGAGCAGGGTGAGAAGGGCTGGCGGCCACCGCACAGACACCTACCCGGAGGGGCTGCGGCCAGGGGGCCCGGCTGTTTCCACACTCCAGGCTGAAAGCGAGATCCTCCAAAACGATGGGCGCAGCACTTTATTGAAGCAGCGGATGGTGAAACAGCTGCAGCCCAGGGTATCAGCACCACGCAGCACATGCCACAGTGGGGTGCCGGGGATTTGGCCCTGCTGCAAGAGAGCAGAACTGCTCTATCCCCAGACCCACCCTGTCTTGAAGCTGAAGCCACTGGAGCCTCCCCACTTCTGCTCAGGCTCCCAGCCCAGCAAAGCACTGGACTGCACCCACTTGAAACTGCAATGGCAGGAGATGGTCACCCATGCTGTAACCTGGGTACAGCCAACACCCTGACCCTTGTCAGCTTATCCAAGTGGCCCCTCGTGATAGCAGAGGGTCAGAAATATGGGTTTCCTCCTCATCCAAGAGCTGCCAGGGCACTCAGGGGATAGGCTGCTATTTAGCTCCCCTCTGCCCTGGTGGTCACAAATGCACACACAAGTGCATGCACACACCGTCTCTGGGCACAGACCTGCCAGCACACTTGATGAACACACACCACAAGCAAGTCTTGCAGGAAGGGCTCCTGGGCCAGCCTGCTCCAAAATACCCAGCTGGGCATCCTTAGAGACCGGACCAGGAAGAAGAGCTGAAAGGAAAGCAGGCCGGGGCCTTCCCACTCCAGGCCAGGGAACGCTCTCCTTGAGCCTGTACTTCATGCAAGCACCAAGAGCAGAGGGAGAGATGGGCTCCGGGGTTCGGCCCGGAGGGTCCCCTACTTTAAAGCAGATGCTTACGTGTGGAAAGCCTATGTCCTTAAACCAACATGGCTACAACCAACAACCTTACAGCTCAGAGGAAGCCGGCTGCACGTTGTGGGGCACAAGGCAAGAGAATCCCATGTCGAGCTGAGACAGAACCAGATGTTCCCAACTGTGCACAATGCACCATCCTGATAACAGCAGAGCGAAAGGGATGGGGGGCTGCAATCGGGACGGGGGGTTGTGGCTGAAGGGAGGATGCCAGCAGAGCTACATGGGAGGAGGACCCCAGATGGGAGCAGCTGCTGGCTGGTCTGGAACAGGGGAGGGAGCTGCCAGCCCTGGCCATGCCTCAGCCAAGTAGCCCCAGGCTCCATGGCTTCCCCCCAGCCCCAGGCCCCATCTGCCTGTGCTCTGCTCAGCCTGCAAACAGCCAGCTCAGTCTCCACAGCAATGCCCCAACTTGTCTTCTTCCTCTGCAAACCATCCAGGAGGCAGGGAACACCCAGCTCCCGCAGCCCCCTTCCACCAGGCTGACTCACAGGAGAGGAATGAAGAGGAGGGGCAGAGCTGGGGGTTGGCCAGAGAGGGAGGGGAGCTGCTGGGGCCTGGGAAGGAGAGGAGAAAGCCCTTCTCTCTGCATTGCAGTCCAGGGGGCTCTCAGGGCCCCATACAACACCAGTGTGCCCTCCCCCAGCCCCACACCTCCTTCTCCTGTCCTAGCAGAGCCAGGCCCAGCGTAGGCTGCGAGGTGCTGAATGCCCCCCCAGCAAGCAGGAGCAGGTGGGCTTCAGCGGCGCCCCAGGCAGAGCCTCGCCAAGAGCCCGGAGGGCTGGTGCTCACACACACTCTCACAGCACACTGGGGCACGAGCCAGCAAGGGCCAGATGTGCATGCGTGTGGCCAGGCAATGGGCCCACATGCCCAGTGGGGAGAGCAGCTGCACCCCACCCCTAGAGCCCAGCTCCCTCGCCCTCGTGCAGGCTGCCCGCAGCTCAGCCCTGAGGAGGGGCAGTCAGCTGAGGTTTGCAAACGCTGCTCTGAGCATGGAAAGCCCCAGACAAGTCCTCCTGTGGACACCACTTGGCGGGAGAGGTCCCGGAGCCCTTCACAGCCTGTACACATCCACCACCACCAAAATGCTCCAAGCTCTGCCTGCCAGTGCCAGCTCCCTGACTCCTAGGCATGGCAGAGGTGGAGCCAACGCTGCAGAAGGATTAAGGTCCTGGCACCGTGCTTCCCCCAGAGCCAGCTCCACAACCAGTCGGGTGGCTTGGGTTGGGCCAGCTGCCCGACAGGATTCTTCCTCTGATGGGGTGTGAGGACGCTGTTTCTGTATAATGAGCCCCGGTGTGTTCACCTTTCACCTGGACGCACCGTCTCTGCCAGGGTGACCTACCTGCCCACGGTGCCACACCTGCCCTGCCCCACAGCAGTGCCAGGGCCTCGCCCAGGGGCCTTCGCTCTTCTGCCTGCCCCGCTTCCCTTCCGCGTGCGGCACATGCCTAGCTGTCTACGGCACACGCAGTGCACACCAGGGCGAGCATCTGCTTGCAGAGGTTGCCACAGCTCTCACTGGGATGCAGACAGAAGGGTGGAGCAGACAGCAGGCCCTCCTCAGCCCCGGGCCCTCGCAGGCCAACGGTGTGACCCCAAGCAAGGCACGCAGGGCCAGGCTCTGAAAAGGCAGAGGTGCCTGCTACCCGCTGTAACCTGGGAGCGCAACACCACAGTCCCTTGCCAAATCGGGTGCCAAGGCCCATGCTTTCGAAGCAGCTGCTACTTTGGAGGACCTCAGCCTGAGACACCTACACCTTGTGCAGCGGTGCCAAGCGCGCTCTGCTCCCTGCAGCTCCACCGGGAAGCAACAGAGGCTGTTTTAATGTTCAGCCTCTCCGGAGGGGGTAAAAGGGGTAAAAGCCTGGAAGGAACCCAAGGTTTGGCTCCAGGTTCTCCAACGCGAATCGGGATTCGGGTGATAAATGATAGTGTTTTTAAGCACTCTTCTGTTGGATGAAGGAGCTTGTCCAGCATCCAATCCCTCGTCTGGCAAGTCCCTACATGAATTTCCATCCTCCTGGCATGCAGCAGGGCCATCTGAGGCGTACAATAATATTGCCAGGGGCTGTGGAGAGGGTACCCCATGCAGTCACACCAAATCTTGGCAGCCCCTTCCCCATCTTGCTATTTTCCTGGCACAAAGTCCTTGCTGGGCTGAGTGAACAAGGGCCAGGAAAACGCTCCTCCAGAGTCAGTCCACATGCCCATTCCTAACTGCTACAAGGATCCCACACACAGAGGGGAAAGTAAAGCTATTGCAAAATGCCAGGTCCCAACCCTGGCACAAGGGGACGAACAGCCTAGCTACTCCGATTCTCTACGTGGATCCCTCTGCATGTATGGAAAGCTACAGGCTGGTAGAGGCTGTACAAAGGAAAGTCACACAAGGGGAAGTCTCGATGCAAGTTGAAGCAGCGAGTGGAACAGACCAGCAGCCCATCCAGTCCCGCCGGCTGCCTCCAGCGCCAACTTGTACCAGCTGCCCTCAGAGAAGGGAGCACACTTTGCTGTGCCATCCTACTTCATCTAGCACCCTCCTCCTCTGGCTCTGAAAGCCCATTGCTAATAATGAGGGATTGAGCTGGGCAAATAGGGGGGCTTAGCCCTCGTATGCCTTGAGATGTCATTAGAAATTGTTCCCCAATTTACAGAGCGAGACAGAGACAAGCAGGGGCACAAAGATGCTGAACGACCTGCCCAAGGTCACGCAACAGGCTGCAAAGCACAGGTGCCCTACAGCCACTTGCAGGCTCTCGCCACCCCGAGTGTCACTCCGCCACATGTCTGAGCTCTGCCAGTTCATGGCACGCAGCCTGGGACCAGGCAGCAATGAGCACAAACAGCCTTGAGCACCCCGAGGCCTCCCCATGGGGGAGGTTAAGGACCACGGGGCTGCAGAACAGCTATGCCAGGGCCTGGCCGAGGCCAAGGCGATGCCACAGCCGAATTCCAGATCAGTGCCCCCGGGAGGGCAGAGTCCTCTAGGGAACAACCTCTCAGACTTAGGAGCCCCCTTCCATGTTCCTCCAGCCCTGGACTGAAGACCAGCTGAGTGCGTCTGTCCCAGCACTAGCGATAACCCCAGCCCCATTCCAGTTTCACTGAATCCCCACCCCTGCGCACTGGGCCCTGTCTGCCCTCCTGAGAAAAGCTGCCTAGCAGGTTTTAAGGTAAATACAGACTCCCCCTGCCCTGGAGCCAGACCCAGGTAGGAAGGACCCGGGCAGACGGGGGAGAGCTCTGCGGGTAGGGGCGGGGAGAAGGCGGCTTGCTGACCATGATCTTGTTCAGAGCCAGACAGGGTCAGCTCAGGTCAGGACATGGACAAACCCGAGGCTTCAGGGAAAGTCAGCGAGCTGGCCATCAGCAAGTTGGCCGGCTGAGTCTGTCCTGCCTCCATGCACCAGCCCAGGGCCACAGGGCACCACGAGGCGGGAGGGACCAGCCAGGCCATGACTCCAGGAGTTTTGGAGATCCCATCCAATTTTTATTCCAGGCAAGGGTTTGCTCAGCCAGCACACCCAGCTGGAGGCCTGGCTCCACTCCTGTTCCAGGTTCAGTTAGAGGTACTGCTCTTCGCCTCCTGTCCTAAGCTTGCAGGGGGCTGCAGGGCACTGTAAACTCACCGCTGTGCTTCCCCCTGCAGCAGCTGGCTGCTTGTGAAGCCATCTCACACACACACAAACACAAACACACTCGGTGCTCAAGGAGGATGAATGCACTTTGCTACGCCTGTCATAACTCGGCGACCGGATTCTCTCCTACAGCCCACGTGGGGACGGAGGCCAATTACAGGCAGCATGGCATATGTGCCTGACACAGAGGCAGCACCCTGCAGCTGACCCTTTTGTACAGGCACCCTGCTCTCTCCATCACGGGTGTGCTCCCGCAGCCACTTCTCGTCTCGTGTGTCCTGTGCTGCACAGTCATTAAACGTGTCCCCCCAGGTCTTTGGGAAGGGATGGACTTTGCAGAGAGCAAGGTGGGGACTTGGTTGGGTTGGAAGCACTGATGGAAAGAAGAGACAGGCAGTGCCTGCACCATGTCCTCCAGCCAGGCACCAGCCTGGTGCCCCTCTGTGCTCGGGGCATCAGGGAATGGGCTTGTTTCTGCCCACTCCTCCACAGGCAACCAGCTGGCAGTGGGAACGAGAGCGGAGAAAACAAGTGCTGGGAACCACAGGGTCCACACAACCTTGTGACATGGAGCACCGGACATGCCGAGCGAAACGGTTACATGAAGAGTCCCTGCGCCTCCTCTCCCAAAAGGCACACCAAACTGGGTCGGATCTTCTCTTACCAAGTGGTGGCTTGTTCACACACCCGGCCCAATGCCTGGAGCTGGCCAGAGAGGATCAAAGGTTTCTGGATAAGCCACGCAAAGTGGGAGACAACAGGAGCCAGTACACACCTGGGTCTCCTTGACCCAGCTCAGAGCTCTGACCCAGGAGACACCACGCACTCTCTCCCAGGCTGAGGCTATGGGTGGTTACCGCCACCGTCTTCTCCAACACAATGCTCCCAGATGCTGGCATCCTGCATGGCTCATGACAGTGTCCCAACGGTGTAGGGGTGACTCCAACCGGCCTTGGGGGACGACTAGCTGATGTTGACACATGGCCGTGCTCTGCTCCTGCGGAAACCTCAGGTCTAACAGGTGCCAAGAGGGAAGCAAGGTGAACCTTGGACACTGTGCCAGTGTCTACAGGCTCCCAGATGCCGGCCGGCTTCATTTGCCATCCTGTTCCCACCGGATGGAGTTTGGCCTGGAGCCACGTTCCGCTCCCCTGAGTCAGCGAGCGCCTGGCGGGTCCATCCTGATAAGGCCAAGATAAAGAGCCGTAGTCTCTGCGGAGTTCAAGGGCGGTGACGGCCCTTCCCAAGGCAGCTCTACTTAGGGTGCAGTACAACCCAGGCTGGGACCCATCTCGGTGCCTAGTGGGCACAGCTCCTACCCAGGTACAGCCACCGAGGGGTAGGGGCAGGGTGTCGGTGCTTCCACGTAGACATATGGGGTTGCAGCAGCTTGAAAGTGGCCACCAGCGTGGCGCCTGCCCAGGGTGGTGCTAGCTTCCAGGAACACAGTGTCCCACAGCAAACAGGCTCACCTTACAAGGGATGGCAGACAAAGCAGCCCGAGGAACAACCCCTAGTGATGGCCTGCGTCCTGCTCCCGCAGGGAACGGGGAGAATCCCGAGCTTCTGCAGGCACAGCCTCCCGCAGGGGCTGCCCACCCTTCCCTGCCCTTGGGGGGTGCCTTTCCACCAGGGGGATCAGAGAGGGGGCAGCTGCTCCTGGAGGGAGGCGCTGGATATGGCTGTAGATGCACAGGCCTCAGCTGCTTCCTCCCCAGACAGAGAAGCAGGAGCCTGCCTGGGCCTGGGCTGCCCCGCACGGAGCATAGGCACGGCTCCCCGAGCGCGCTGCACCCCTGGGCTGAGCTGCAGGCTGACACACGAACCAGCAAAGCAGTAGGGGAGAGACACACCAGAAGGAAGCCGGTTTGCAGAAGGAAGGTCCCAAAGCAAGGACCAGCTGGGGACTGAATTTGGACCTTCCCTGGCAGAGCAAGCAGTGCTCAGCACCAGGCTGCAGGCCCCCTCTCGCAGCTACAGATGTGCCACAGAGGGAGCAGAATCGGCTTCTAGCAGCTGGAGGGTCCAGCTGTGGCCGTTCAGGCACTTTTAGGGGCAAGAGAAGATGGAAATGTTGCCTCCAGCCCTGAGCACGCTCCGCTCCCAAAGGAATAGGAAGAGCCTGACCCAGAGATGCTGATGATGGGCATGACAGATGCAGGGCAGGTGGGGCAGCAAGGTAGATATTTAATCTCAAAGGGAAGAGGTCCTCTGACTGCTTGGGCTACTGGTCCAGCCAGCAGTGATCACTGGTCAGTCCAGGAACTGAAGCCCTAATCCATCCCCTGCCCCAGATGAAGCGCTGTGAAGGGGGGACTCCCGGACTCAGCATGGCCTGAGCAGGTAACACCCTGAGGACAGGCAAGGTCACCCCCTGTTCTCCTGGGACCCCCCAAACCAGCTGAATCCCAGCCCCAGAGGCTGCTCGGCCCCTGCAGCAACTCGGCCTGCTCCCGGGCTTCCCCGCGCTGCTCCCAAGCGCACCCTGCCCCCCGCCTATTGATCCCTGCCGTGTGCTCAGCAAAATGCTAAAGCAACACAATGCAAATTCTTTCGCTTTGTGGCCTCCGATCGGTTGCCATGGAGCCGCGGGCAGAGAACAAACAGAACTCGCTCCATGTGTCCTCAGCACCTATTGCCCGACGCCCTTCCCTCTCCCGCTTCCTTCCTCCCCTGCTCCTGCCATGCCCCCTATGCCACATCACCCGGGCCCAAGACAAGGCCCGAGGAAAGGGCTGGGGCTCTGTGATCCGCACCCTGCCATCCCCGTCCCACCCATCGCTGCAGCTTCCAGACACCAGAAGAGGAGCAGGCTGCCCCCGGGCACTGCTGCGGACACAGGAGAACCCAGCGGGAGCGTGGGGGACTTTCCCGGCTGCCTTGGACCCACGTCTCTCGCCAGCCCCATATTGTGTGCCCAGGGACCGGGCTCCTGGAACCAGGGGTTGGATCCCCCCACACACACCAGGAGAGGGGGCCAAGGTTGGTGGTGGATGGGTGCAGCGCCCCCTTTCACACTTCCAGCTCAAAGCCCCTCCAGCAACAAGGATCACGGGTCTGGGAGGGCCCCCCCCGGCCTCTGTTGCTGCAGGCACCGCACCCCACAGAGAACTGATCCGACTCCACCGTAAAGAACAGCCGAGCCCTCTGCTCCCCACGGCTCCGCTGGAACCTCCCTGCCCAAGGGCTCCAAATCTGCGTCTCATTCCCGACCTAAATTTATTCATGGCCGGTTGGGCCCATTTGTTCTTGTGCCAAGGCTCGAATCGCTCTCCCCCCTCCCAGGTGTTTACTGCCCTAATGCATTTGCAGAGAGCAATCCCGTCCCTGCCCAGCCCTTGCAGAGAGCAAGCATCACCGATCTGAGACCTGGGAGGAGCAGAAAGGCCTCCAAATTCATCACACAGTGCTGTCAGGTGCTGAGCCCTCTCCTCCTCCCAGCACCAGTAACCCCCCACCAGTGAACCCATTCGATCTCCTGCCTCATTCTTCGGAAATAACTCCAACCAAGCTGCCCTGCAACTCAGCGCTCGGGTCCACAGCCCAACGCCCCCATTGCTAGAGGGCCTGGGGGCCTCTGTGCAGCTACTCCCTGGCATGCAGAGCTGTGCAGACACAATTTGCAAGGGAAATGGCCTGAACCTAAACCAAAAAGGGAAATTACAACCTCTCTGCCAGGAGAAACTTGTCCACGGGGCAAGGGGAGATGTACACGCCACACCAGCACACCTAGCAGCCCAGCCTCACACCCTGGGGGACAGGCACAAGGGAGAAGCAGGGAAAGCCCCTGCCAGGGGAGGCAAAGCTGGCGCACACAAGGAGAACTTGCACTTCAGCAGGTCTCTCTGCATAAGGGTGGTGGCCCCCCGACTAGCCCCCTTTCCCAGGTAACCCACCCTGCGGCTGGAAACACTGGTCTGGATGACCACAGGGCCCTCCTGCCAGCCTTTCCCAGGGTGTGACCCTGCAGTGCGAGACAGAGTGGTTTTGGGTGCCCCTCACCAGCCAGAAAGAGAGGGAGGGTGATGTACAGGCCACAGGACAGAGAACGAGGCCCAGCATCACGAACCAGAAATTCCTGGATTCCCATCCTGGCTCCAGCACTGACTCCCTGAGTGACCCTGGGCAACTCACTTGACTGCTGCATGCCTCAGTTTCCCCACCTGCAAAATGGGGAAGGCAGCACCCATCTGCCTCCCAGGAGAGCCTGTGAGGAATGGCGAGGCTATATTCAAGGTAGGCTAAGCACTGTGCTTTCCCCAGCCTGCCTCCCCTTTCACCTGCAGCTTCAAGGTCAAGTGGCAAAGGGAACTGATATCGGGACTGAGGCCTTCTCTTTGCAGGAGTGCAGGTTCACAGGGAGGGATTTCCAAGCAGGCTCCTCAGGCTTTGGTTGCCTTGGTTCATACCCATTTAACTCCAACGTATAATGAATCATTCAGATAAACAACACATTTGTTACCGCCCCAGCAGCTGCAGCCCCCCAGATGAGGAGCTCAGGCTCCTGACCCCACTGCTCCGGATAAACCAGACTTGGCATCCCAAAGGAACACACACCTCCTCTCCCCCAAAAAGACCCTCATTAAGAAATCAGCCACCTGCAGTGCCCCTGCAAAACAGCCCCCTCCTTTGCAAGCCCTGAGCAGGTCACCTTTGAGCTGCACCTTGTGGGGAGTTTTCCTTTGCTTTGTCACTCCCTGAGCTCATGCCAAAGGCTTTGAATCCTGTCCTAGGGCCTGTTTACCTTGTGGACAGTTTGGCTCACCTGTCCCAGTCGTACCCATGACACCTGCCAACAGCAAGAAATGCGGGAGAGAAGGGGGATGAAACGGGGGTGTGACCCTGCCATGAGCTGCCAGTGGGAGCCTGCTGTGGGGCATGCCCCCAAAACCCTGGGCTGTGAGCAGGGCACTGCTCGCACGTGTGCGCATGCACACACATACACACACACACACACACACACACACACACAGAGCTACGTGAGCACTGGGAGCCAGCACCTGCTGCAGACGTGTTCGTGTGCGTGGGAGAAGCAGGTTCTGAACCCTTCCCCACTCCCCCGGGGCCTGGCAGGGAGAGGGCCCGACCTGGGGCTTCCCAGGCAGGGCTGTGCACGGGGCCTCAGAGGAAAGCAGAGGAATGATAGGCAGACAAGAGCCTTCAGCTCCCACCTGCTGCAATGCCCCGAGTACTGGGACTCCCATGTTTCCATGTGGAAACACTGCTGAAGCACCCTGAAACTCCCTGTGCCCCAATGCTCAGGGGAATTATGAGGAAGAAAGTGCCAATCCTAGTGCCTGGACAGGGACAAAACTACTCAAAAGAACTTACTGCCTTAGATTTTCAACCCAGCCCAGCCGCTGACTGGTGTGGGGTCTCACGGGATGACAGGTGCCCCCTGCTCCACACACACTATGATCCCAGGGCGGGGTGGCAGGACTCAGCCCATGCAGCTCTCCTGCCCTGCCTCTGCCATGCTTCTTACAATTGAACCTGCAGCCCCAGAGCAGCGAAAGCCCTGCAGCCAGGAGGCCAAAACCGGGCACTGTTCAGAGCTGAGCTTTCTGCTGCATCTCCCAGCCTCCTGCAGCAGAGGTGCCCTCTCAGAATGGCACGAGGGACGAAGCACAGATCAAAGGACAGCCCACGCCTTGCCAACCCACTCCTGCTGTGGGCTAGGCAGACACATGCCGGAAGCAGTCATGGGATCTAGCACCGGGGTTAACTACAGGAGAGGAAAAACTCTATACGATCCCATAGGGCACACGGACAGCCCAACTCCCCTCCAAGACATCCAGGCATGGCAAACGGCCATCAGACTTCACAGCAACTCTTGGGTATTGACAAAAGAGAAACTGAGGCACAGAGAGAGGAAAAGGCAGTGGCTTGCAGCTAGAAAGACAAGAATGGAGGAGTCCTGATAAGAACAGGGTCATCTGCTCTAACCACAGACCCACCAAGTAGCTGAGAAGAGAAAAACACAGGAAACAAATTCACTGGCGGGCAACTGCACTGACGGTGCTGGAAAGCCCGCGGGTCAGCACCCGGGGGGAGCACAATGAGCACGTCACCAGCCCCAGAGCAGATTAGGAGCTCTGTCAGCCCCAGCACTCCCAGCTCAGCCAGACTGCAAAGCTCCCAGAGCAACCAGCTCCTTCCGGCCTCGGGCAGGGGAAGAAAAAGGGCTTGGACAAAAATGCAGCCCCAGGTCCGTCAGCCCAGGTACAGCCCTCCCAGACACCTGGCCCCAGGGACGGCAAACTTTCTGGCAAGGCGCAGGGGGCTTTTTCACGGCACCATGCCAACACCGCCAGGTCAGGAGCCCCCTCCCCGCCCCCACGCCCCTACCTGTCTTCAGCTTCCCAGAGCGGCCGAAGTGCCAGAAAGACCTGGTCTTGGTGACAGGGGGGTTCCTCTTGTGGTGAGTGTTGCCCATGGTCCCGGTGGGCACAAGAAGCACGTGCCCTCCCCCTGTCCCGGGAGGAGGCGGCACAAGGCGCTACATGACTGAGCCGCACAGGCTTCCCTGGGCCCGCTGCCAGCCGTGGAGAGCGGGTGGCTCAGCCCCGGTGTCCCATCCCTCCAGCTGCAGCCCAGCCTGCAGCCTTCCCCACGCCGAGCTCTGCCCGAGCCAGAGCCAATGGCAGCCGGTAGAGAGGAGGGGCCTGCAGGATCACTCCTCCGCTCTCTGCCCTCCCTACCTCCGTCCTGTGACTGCCTCCTGCCTCTCTCTCCCCCCACGCCTCCACAGCTCTCCCAGCAAAGCGGGCGACAGCCAGGGCTGGCTTCAGGCTCTTCAGTGCATTGTTCTTCGTGCACTATGATAATAAACGTAGCCTGCCCCATCCCCACCTCCGTCAGGCAAGGATGGGGTCACCGGTGCCAAAACCCAGTTGTGGGGATGACCCCCATATCCCAGGGGAGGCAACAGCAGGAGCGGGGGGTGGCAGTAGCAGAGGGGCCCTCTCGGAGCCTCGAATACAGACCCCAGCTGGGACAGCGCGCACGCAATCCGTTCACCCTCCTCCCGTGAAATCGCAGCAATGCAGCTGGACGCGGGATGTGGCATCCAGCGCAAGTTTGCACAGGTCGTTTTACAGAGCTCTCAGCCTGGCCCACATCAGCCTGCAGGGCAGGGAAAACTGAGACGGACCACGAGGCAAGCGATACCACACTGTCCACACACAAAACAGCACTAGTTTATCCGAACCGAATTAAACCGCCAGCACTGGTGAGCGCACAGGGCCCGAGACAGCGAGCTCGGGGAGGCAGGCAGCCCCGCAGAGGCTTGCTCTGCCCGATTGCAGCGTTCTCTTCCTATTCCAATTAGAAAATTAAATGTTACGAGGGCAAGGAAAGGTCAGCTGGCTGGACCCCTGGCACCACGTGATAGGAGTTTAATTCCTAAAGGCCGTGATTATGGCTCTGGCAGATCCCTCCGGTGATTCATCAGCTGTTCTGCTGAGGAGGAAGGAGGGTTTGTGGGCAAGGCACAGGATTAGGAGCCAGGAGATACAGGTTCGACTCACAGCCACGCTGGAGGCCCTCCACGCAAACTAGAGGAGCTGGGCCTGTCTCAGCTCCCTGCTTATACAGTGGAGATAATCCGACCTCCTCCTTCCCCAGCTGCTCGTCTTGCTGATTTGAGCAGGGACTGCCTCTTACTACCTACAGTGCCCCACACATGCGGGCTTCTAGGCCCAGGTGCAATACCCATGACTAAGAGCTGCCATGCCCAGCGTGTCAGTGCATGCTCTGCCTCCAGCGACACTGGGTGTCCAAAAAATTGTTGAGTAAAACACCCACCCCCATCCCCGCACACAACTCCCCACTGCCACTGCTGACTATACCCTGGTTCCTGACACAGACTTCTCCCCAGGCAGCTGGGATCAAATCAGGATGTGGCCACAAGTAAAACGAATTGCAGAGTCTCTGCTTAGTGATTCAGAGATATTTTCACCGGGACTCCAAGACCACTCTGACAGGTGTCTCAGGCCATTGTCATGTGCTGGCACAGAGTCTCAGTCATCAGAGGACAGGCAAGGCCATGCTTGCTCTCAGGGCCTGAAACCAGGAGGTGCTCTATTATAGCTGCTTCATTGGAGTGAGAGGAAGAACCTCCCTGCTCCACACTGCCTCCCTCTTCTCTGCCCAGCCGGTAACTACAGCATTGAGCAATGATGACGTTGGGGGTCACATCTTCCACGTGAAGCCTTTTCCTCCTGAGCTGCCTTAAAAGGAACGAGCCTGGCTGAAGGCAGCAGGAGCACTGCCCCAGACAGGGCCAGGAAGTCCCCTCCCTTCCCAGCAAGGGGCTAGGAGCAGGTGCTCCCCTGTGATCATGACACCTTGGGCTCCACCATCTCCAGTGCCAGTGGGCAGACCACAGGCAAGTCCAGCTGGCACAGATGGCCCTCCATGGACTGGCCAGGGTCCAGGTTTGCTGGGATTAGGGAAGGATGGTGACTCCTCTGGGCTGGGGTGGTTTGGCCACTGCACAATAGCACTCTGCTCTGCTTGGGGGGCTGCTTTCAGTCCCGGGTGACTCCACAGCTCCTTCTACACCAATGGCAGGAATGTCACTCCTAGAGATGGCACAGCTCAGCCAGAGCCCCACCACCTGTCCCTCTGAGAACAGCCCATTATCCAGCCCTTACTGTTTGCATTGAAGTAGACACCCGCCCCCAGGATCCATCATGCAACCCTTCCCTGTCGTGGTCTTGTCCTCACACTAGCTGGAACTCTAGTTAGCTGCACACATCTCTGCCTTCTGTGCTCAGTTCAAAAGGCTTTGCACCCAAGTGTCCACTCCGAATGCAGTCCAGCAGCCTGGATGCATTACAGACCCTCCCCATGCCATTCCCATCAAGGAAGCACTCGCAGGGCCGGAAAACCAAAGCACAGGTAAGCCGGCTACAATACAACAGGCAGCCACCATTTACCATGGAAGAACCCCCCTATCTCTCCACCAAGGTGGTTAAGGTAATAGGAGGGAGGGAGAGTGATGAGATAGGGCGCCTACCATCGCTGTGCAACTGTTTCAAACAAGACTCAGGCCTTGTAGCCGCCAACAGCCCTGGCTGGTCAGCAACCTATGTGAATTATGTTGACGGGCTCAGCCAGGTCCTGCAATCCGGGTACCCTGGGGGGCAGCACCAGAGGTGAAGCCAAAGCCCTACCTGGATCACAGAGCCTGACCTCCACTCCTGGCCCTACAGCTGCTTCCTTCAGGTGAGGACCGGGAAAGCCTGGGCTCTTCCTCTTCTGTGCATAAACTAAGCACTTCAGGGCTGGCAGTCTGGCACCTTTCCACACTAACCCCCCCAGGAGCAGCCAGCTCCCCTGCCCCAGAGAGCTCTCTCCCTTCTATACCAAAATGGCCACTATCTCCAGTCACTAGCTTTCAACCTACTGGACTGATGGCCAATAGTGAAGAGACCCTTCTATCCTGGCACCTCCAGCCCTCGGACTTGCTACCTCTGATCCCTCCGCAGATTGATCATAGAGTGCAAGCTGTGCTCCTGTAACGGAGAAACTGAGCTGATCAGGACAAAGGCAATGCAAAAAATGTTTAAGATCCCAATGCCCAAATAGAAACAAATACCCAGAAGGTTTTCAACTTGCTTCCTGCTGTGGCCCAAGTGCTTGTAGGCCCAGGGCTGCACGAATCCTCCCACCGCTGATGACAGCACCAACGCCCATAGCAGGGGAAAGAGTTTGGCTCCCTGCTCAGATCAAGGTGCCCAGGGGCACATCAGCCATAGCAGGAGACCCATATGAAGGCCAAGGGCTCCAGCTCCAGCCTGGCAGGTAAAGACTTTTTGACTTCATCTTTGCTCAGCTCTTCACCTTCCAGTGGCTTGTGTTCCCTTCTGTGCTAGAGTCAAAGTCAATGATCATATTGTCTTATGAAAGAAAACCTTCCTTATACAGAGAAATCTGATTCCAGCAAAGTAGTTTTATCGGATCTTGTGGGACATTATTTGCAAGAGTATTTCTTCCAGTTGTCTCCAGGTGGAATGGCTGTGGTTGGAAGACACACCTCTCTTTGTTTAGCAGAGGAGCTGAGTTTCCAGCTCAGACCAGCCAGTAGATTCCTGTTGTTCAGATATCCTGAAATGTCACTCTCTGCAGATTAACAAATTCATGCCCAAATACATGGCAATAGTCCCACTGAACAAGAGCCTCAGAGGCAACATGTCCAGCAGGCTACACTGCTTTGCTTCTATCAAGCGAGCTGAAACCCTCCCACACTGTGACACAACGGTGTCATCGCAGCGGCAACACGTCTGCTGTCATATGGCAATGGATCTAGTGACTGCAGCATGCAGATAAGACTACACCACCTCAACTATTATTACAGAGCAGCATCCCAGCACTTTCAGGCCTGGCACATAACTGAGTACATAACTGCTGAAGCACAGCACCTAAGTGCCCTCCGCATTGATACACGGCTACCTTAAATCCCTCTGATCTATTATAGCTGAACACCCAGCATCCTCCAGAACAGACTAGTATCAGTAGGACTTCCACCAGATACAGCAAACAATAAACTAATCACATATCAATCCCAGCAAATTCTCTTTCTTGATGCAAACCAGCTGAAAGCAGTTAGCATTTGATTTTAGCATCACAGTGACCCCACCATCTGGGGAGTCTATTGCTGTTGGAAAACACTAGTACAAAATAAAACCCCTACTAAATTCAAATTGCATCAATTCCTTTCTTTCCTAAGGGAGCTCAGAACAATACTGGGAAATTTATATCCCAAACTGGACCAGAATCCCTAGTATGCACTGCCCCTCAATGACATTATGTTCAAATGGTGCTGCTGAAACGTGGTACCAGTGTGCATGCAGCAGTACAGAAAGGTTAAACAACCACCTTAACCCTGTTTGTGGGTCTGTATTGACACTTTCCACAACATGCTTTTCTTTGTCCTTGTCCCCAAGTCTGAAACTCCCCTGAACCCCTAAAGCAATGGAGCCCACGCAAAGTGATGCCAAGGGGCTGGGGTCCAAGCCCAGGCTGCTCTCCCTAAACATCCTCTGTGACCTTCAACAGGTCATCTAACTTTCTAGGCCTCAGTTCCTCTTCTCAAAAATGGGGTTACCAGGACTTTGTTGCCCCCAAAGGTATTGTGAGGATGTCTGCTTTAGATTTGCAGGGTGCTCAGATAGGACTTGTACAAGGCTCTAAAAGGGACGAGTTAAAATTGGAGAAGGTAACAAACTGACCAAAGCATGAGCAAGATCACAGGGTCTATTCATTTCCAGTGCTCTCCGGCGTTATCCCCAGCAGAAGCAAATCAACTGATGGGAGCATAAGGCTTATATGGATGGCACCCCCTTAAATAGACCAGATCCTTCTGAAACTGTGGAAGCTCGAAAGGGTTAACAAGGCTCCCTGTATCCTTCCATACCTTGTGTGCCAGCAAAGATGAGTGCGATAGGATTTATTTTGTTTCATAAACAGGAGGTGGAGCCCTGGCCAAGCAGCTGCCTGGGAGATTTTGCAGTTTAAAGGTAACAGTGGGGATGTCAGAGGTCTGAAGACACAGGAAGGGCACCTGACAATGCCAGGCCCCATCTGGGAATGCCCTGAAACACCAGCGGGCAGAGCACATGGATAGAGGCAGGCTGGGGGGATGATACATAGGCCAGGGCCATCAGCAAGACAGAAAGGTTGCAAAGCTAAAGCTAACCGAGGGCAATGTCTTGTGGCACTGCTACCACACCGAGCTCAGCCAGACTTGCTTTCCAAACAGGTGAGGACATTTGAAGGCACAACAAGAGCGGCTGGAGTTATGAGACAGGAGCTTCTAAAACTCCAGGCTTTTGGAAGGCAAAGCAATCCTTCTACTCCCAGGCAGGGGGCCAGCTCTGAGCAAGGAGGGCAGGGCAGGCAGCCCCACGACAGCGTGACTTCCACCTTCCTCTGAGGCAGCTCAGCCAGAGACGGGATATTTGACTACATGGATTTGATCCGCTATGGAAACTTCTACCCGTCTTGTGTTCCCATGATTTCAGTGTTAAGCAATCCACCCCTAGGTAACACCCAGATCACAACCAGAGAGATGCCCAGGCTCCAGGGAATGCAATCCTGACCCATGACTCCCTTGACCTGATTGGAGTCATTTTCTTGCTCCAAAAACTCATTGCTGGGCCAAGCACAGCCCCACTCCCTGCAGTTCTCTGGCCTGCAGCTGTACTGGCTATAGGGAACCTTTCTGCATGCATGCACCCCAGCCTCTTGCCTGCAATCACATCTAATGCTTCACAATGTGCAAAGGAGTGCAATGGAGAGAGATTCACATTCCTAGACTGCTCACTGCTGCTCCACACACTACTTCAGGGGATGATGCCACACAGGCTTTTGAAAGGGCCTGAAGCACCCTGCAAATCCAGGGAAGCAGTAAAGCGTGCACCATCAGCACCCCAAAGAATCAGAGCCATACGGGGCTATCCAGCCCTGCCTCAATTCCAGAGTCTTCCTCCCAAAGTCCCATCCCACCATCTCCAGCTTGGCAAATGGAAAATTCCCAGGCACCGGCAAAGCATATTACCCACCACTCACCCCCCCGTCATGAGTGTAGTGCATGCAGCTAGGAAGCTCTAGCCCTCCTCCTGGTCAGTATTTCAGGCAATGGCAGCTGAGTGTTACCTGATCCCAGCGCTGCACCCATATTGCACATAAGAAACTAATAAATAACTTAGTACCATCTATAGCTGTCACTCTTTCCTGCTCGACCATACTGCCCAGTCATGAGCCTCAGCATCCTCCCACCCTCCCAGAACGCACAGAAGCACTATGGCCTCGCTTTACGAAGAAGGACATTGAAAAGCAAATTGTGACTGGCCCAAGGTCACACAGAAGGTCTGGAACCGAGCCACGGTTACAACCCCAGGCTGAATCCCTTGGTCTGTGCTGCCTTCAAGGCCAAATCCTCAGACGGGGAAGGGCTAAGCAACTGGAATAGCAAGGGTTAAACAGGGCAGGGTCCCCTTTTGGGCAGGAGCATGTTATAATAACAGACAAGAGTCATTTAATCAGGCGCACAAACAGTAATCAGTTCACACCGGTGCTGACTGTAGGATCCACACCTCTCTCCAGCACACCACGCAGCGGCTCCGCTATGGCAACGTGGCACAGAAGTGCTCAGCCCAGTTCCACGTGGGCCCAGCAACCCCCACTCGTGCCCCGGACATGCCCGGCTCTGGGGGAGAAGAGCCATGTCAAGGGCACGCAGCTGGCTCACAGGCCGCAGCAAGGAACGGCAGCATGACATTCCCTTCCGTTCAGCTTCCTGAGCTACGCCCATCCCTGTTATATCCCGGTCCCTAGTTTTACGGGGTTGTCTTTTTTTTTAAGCAAAATTGTGCGTGTCCCGGGTCAAATTAGCCAGATCAGGTCCAACTCAATTTGAATCACCCTAGGTGGCCCTGCTACTGGCAAGTATCCTCCACCCCAGCCTGAGGCTTACTTCCAAATCCTTTGGCAGGCGTCCTACACGCAGGCCCGAGGCCGGAGACTTGGGGTTCGGACGCCCCCGAGTTTCGCTCGCCCTCAGCCGCAGGGCTGCAGGAGCAAGCCGGGGGAGTCTCCCGTCTAGCGCTGAGGGAAAGGCTGGGGTACGTGTCATGCTGGTGAGTCTCAGGAGAACGTGATGGGGCACGACAGCCCTCTCCCAAACACCCCTGGGGAACGGCAACCTGCGTTTCCTCGGCTGGCTCCGTCTTAACGCACTGTGCTCCTCCACGCAAACGCCTGCCCGAGCGTTGACAAAAAAATGACTTCCCACATCACACGCATCCGGAAATGGATGCCCAAGGAGCGCGCAAGGGGAGAAGTGCTGCGCCGTGCACCTGATCCGCGCCCTCCTCCCTACGGCGGCCAAGGGACTCTTGGCCCCACCAAGGCAGGGGGCTTCGCGCGGCGCCTGCAGGAGGAGTCTCCGTGCCAGGGGCCAAGGGCGAGCCCCGGGGCAGGTGTCGCAGCCAAGCCCCCTCGCCCAGCAGGCCCCAAGCCGGGCTCGGGCACCCAGCTCCGGCTCCCTCTCCCCTCCAGGGGCAGGGCGCCCGAGACGGGGCGAGCCGGAGCCCCGGGTCCCTCCCGGGGACGCGCCCACGTCCCGGCGGGCTGGGAGCCGGGCTCCGTCCCCGGCAGCCAGGCGCCCCGCTCACCTCTGCCCTGGGGGGGCAGGTCCCCCGCGGGCGGCGAGCTGCGCTTCTTCCTCCTCCGGCCCCGCAGCCAGCTGAAGGCGCGGCGCAGCCCGGACGAGCCCGGCTTGGGCTTCTTCTTCTTGGGGGGGCTCTCGGCGCCCGGCGCCCAGGTGCCCCCGGCCCGCGCAGGTGCAGCC
>NW_017728939.1:8586743-8642409 GCF_001723895.1 Crocodylus porosus | reverse complement strand
GGGGAGCCCGGCCCGGCCTCCCGCGGCCAGGTAGGGGCGGGGAAGGGGCCGGAGCGGGAGGACCTCCCTCCCCCCCGGCCGGCAGCAGCTCCGGCTCCCGGGACCCCGCGCGCGAGGCAGAGCCCGCCGGCCTGGGAGCGGGACTCGTGCGGGCAGGGGCGCCCGTCAGCGGCCCGGGCGGGGAGGCGGCGACAGCGCGTCAGCAAGGATCCCGGAGGGCCAGATCTTCCCCGGCGGGGTGGTGCTTCTCCGCCTGCAGGTGGAGGTGGTGCGGGGGGCTCGGGCGAGGCACCCCCTCTCCCCGGCATCGCAGGCAGGTCGGGACCAGACGGCGGGCTGCCACCCCCGGGGTCCGCCCAGCAGCCGAGCGGAGTCAGCGCGGCCGCCGAGGCAGCGATGCAGGGAGCAGTGCGGAGGAACTGGGGGCCGTTTGCTCCCGGCGGGCCATCTGTCCCTAGGAAACGCCTCGTGCCGGCTGTGTGCTTGTAAGCGATCTGAACTGGAGGACAACGAGGTCCTGTAACGGGCTGATGCAGTTTTACTGGCCTCTGCTATTAAAAACAAGCAGGTCCCAGAGGCGGATCAGCCCGTAACAAGACTTTTGTTCCTCGGGTGCAAAGAGCCCACACCCAGCAGCACGGAGCAGTTCACCTCGCCCGTGTATTTCCACCAATGTCATAACAGGCTGGAGCTAACTCTTCATATACTGTGATCAGAGCCCCAGAAATCCTTCCTGTGGATAATGTATACTCCCAGATATACATACGTACGCACAGCTCGCGTGCGTCCACGTATTGACTGAAGCCAACTGCTACCCAATGGAGAGAGAAAACATTTAGGGGGATGAGGAATGTCAGGGCAAGTTACCAAAATAAGCTGGAGTATGAGTGTTGTGTACAAGAGCCAGGGAGAGGCTTGAGTCATCCTCTGCTCACAGCATTTCATTCATCTCCTAAGGATGCTCTGAGGACTCAGAAGGAGCTGTTATGCATCCTGTCGGTGCTATTACTCCACAGATCTTTGATAGGATCCATTGCAGTGGCTGGCAACGGGTCTGCCAGGCTGCAGCTTGGGACGTTACTGGCTTAAAACAGACAGGGAGGCTACAAACGTTGCAAGCTAAAAAGCTAATTGTCTTTTTTGCTATAAACACATTTACGTTACTGGGCAGGTGTGTCTTCCGAGCAGACAGACTGCAAACCTGTTCTCTCAAATACAGTCTTTTTTTTTTTTTCCCCTTAGAGGATCCCAAAGAGCCTGTCCAAGACATAAATGACTTTGCCAACTTCTAGAAATGGCTAGAAGTACTAAAACCCTCCAAAGGCTCGGCTTTCTCTCCTCTGGGCTTCCCAGAGCAAGGCCGTCTCGCTCAACCGTAAGCTTTCTGAGGCAGAGGCTGTTTGTGTTTGTGTGGCTTGCACAAAAGCTCAGTGTCTTAAATAAATTATAATGATCCTGGAATGGAAATGTGGATACTCTGCATCCTGAGTATCCCCCAGAGAATGGCTGCGGCTCCCTCATTTTTTTCCCCTTGCCTTAGTTCCCTTATCTTTTTCACATCCTCACTGCAGGTCTAAAGTAGAATTGGAGTGATGAAGCCATAATTTCTGATTTCTCCTGCTTGTGACATTTTCCCTGGCTCGCCTGTCTACTTTGTGGTCCTTTGCACATGCCTAAGGGCTGCAGTGTTGTATCCTCAGCTGTCACTATGGTCGGGGATAAAATCTTACAGCTGTCCCCTTTCGTCAGTCCTCCTTCGCCACCCGAGGTCTGCGGTCTAGCTCCAAACCCCTGCAAAGGGATGATTTGCCTTGTTCCAGCCTAACTCCTGGGAGATGAGCAGCAACCCAGCATAAACACGTCTGCTCCCACAGGAGCGCACCATGACTCCACAATGATGGATTTCCTGACCATCCCAAGGTTTCCAACCACAGCCCAATCCCACAGGGAACAATTTCTATATGTCGGATTCATTTTGAGAAGCAGCTGGAGAAACCGTACCCACAAAACTTGTACTGTGCCCCTGGCAACAAACCTAGCCACCCCTCCCGCATGCACATCTGGGGACTAAAGGTAGAGCAAACAGGTTGTTTGCCATGAAGAGGTCATGGGACCAAATTTAAAGTGACTGAACTGCACAGGGGGAAAAGTTAATCCCCAATTAGAGCATTTTATTGACTCTGCAGCCAGCTCAAACTTCTGACTCATTAGCCCTCCAAAAAGCGATTGTACTTTTCACATCTTTCCCTTCCTCAAGCGTCAGCTGAAACAGTTTTAAAAATATCTTTGCATGCACTTCGGGGGCATTGTCCAAATAATTATCAAGAGGGTGATGAGACTAAATCAGCTTGCAAGGAAGTCTATCACATTGTGTGGGCTGAGGAAGCAAACAAAGACGAAAACACCCTTTCTCTGGCAACCGAGAGAGACCAATGTGCCCATGCAGTACCGACTGCCTTTGCTGGTTTTGTTTCATAGCCCTGATCTGTGTCCCATAATAGAAGAATTTTGCCCAGTCCTGTGATTAGTGCATTGCTGGGTAAGACCTACATGCTGCAAAGGTGCATCTGTTTTATTCAGGCTTTCCGTAAGAGCCAGCTTGGCTCCCCTTCCACAATCCAGCCTGTTGTTAATGCCATTCTCAGCCGCTCAGTCGTGGCTCTGGTCAAGGGACTGCTGACCTGCTTACTTGACATGGGCAGGGCAGATCCCACAATACTCGCTCCCCCTTGCAGAGGGGTGGTCAGTGAGTGCGGTTTCCCCCCCCGCCAAGTCCCATGGAGATTTAGCTGCTCTCAGTCATTGTCCGTATTTACCAGAGAGAGACTATGGGTCCTCCTGCCAACAATACGCACAATACCCAGCTGCATAACTCATTTTCTGCACATGCAGCCAAGACCAATGCGGGGATGTCAGTGCAGAGAGGAGATCGGTGTCTGGATAAAAGGTGGCTGGCTCCAACTCAGTGCAAGCAAGGCCAAAATGACGTTGGCCAGGAGGGGAAAATATTTCAAAGCACCAGCTGGGACACTGGGCTCCTTCCTATCATAGGCAGCGTTACAGTGGTATAAAGACATCAGTCCTGCTGGACTCATTGCTGGCCCTGGATATCCAGGTATTGACAGCATCCAGAAACTTCACCTTCTATCTACAACTTGCTAGGAGCTATAGTCCCTGCATCTCAGAGGAGGATTTGCCCACAGTGATCCAGTCATTTAGTACCCTGCCTTCATTACTGTAACTCCCTCTACCTGAGCCTGAAAGTGGAAACAATGCATAGGCTCCAGTTTGTGCAGAACACAGCCGCCTGACACTTCAGTGAGTCAGACCACTGCAAGCTCATCAGCTGGGCACCAATCTTTGCTGCTGACATGGACCTGATTTCCAAGGCTGCCAGTGGATCAGGATTGAGCTACGTCAGCGGTCAGTGCTTCACCCATGACATGGAGCAGGGATGTGCCACTGCAGCATTCCTTCCTGCAGCCCCTCAACAAAGGGGACAACCCCGGAGGAAGTGAGCAATTTGCACGAGATGACCGAGAGACGGGCAGAATAAACACTGGACCTGGGACTCCAGCTAGCTCCCTAACGGCCGGATCATATTTCATAGATTTCATAGACATTAGGGCTGGAAGGGACCTCGGGAGATCATCGAGTCATCGAGTCCAGCCCCCTGCCCCTCTCATATAGAGCAAATGCCCAAAATTCAGCTCGGACCTTGCTGCCAATCACTAAGCCTGTAGCCCCACAGGTCAAGATGGAGGGGAAATATTTGCTGAGTGAGAATTTCTATTACATGCCCAGACCCAAAGAGGTTTCATTTCTGCTTGTACTTTGAGCCTTAAGGTCAATTTTTAAACAGAAAGCATTGCTCTCCACCCCATCCCCACAGCTGATCTGAGATGTTACGTCAGGAGTACAGGAAAGAAATGTTTGTTGCAGGAGTTTGGAAGCTCCTATTATTTCCTCCCTTAGATAAGGTCTTCGTGTCTAGGTAAAGCTGGGGCAGTGAATGGACAAAAACAAAAGAGCAACAACAGACACGGGAAGAGTGGGGCAGGATTTAAACAAGAGCTTGATGTACACAGTCAAGTGAGTTTGGGGCTGGCAAAAAGAGCAGTCCCAACAGCTCTGGAAACTGAAGGAGACAGGTTTGCGAAGGTATACACGTATCATAAGATACAGACAGGGCAAATCTACACCTGCATTTAAGTCCAGCTTAAATTTACTGTGCGGCAAATTACTGCGCAGTAAGCGGAAAGAGGCCGGTGTCTACATGTGCATGCGTTAAAGCACATTAACATTGCATGTGTGAACTGACTTGGGACTAAAGTTAGTCCCAAGTCAGTCTGCACACACAGTGTTACTGCACAGTAAGGTGTCTACATGTGCGTTACCGCACAGTAACTAATTGGGCGTAAATTTGATACCCGCATGATGTAGGTATCAAATTTACATTTAAATTGGCGTAAGCTGCCACACTTAACACGCAGTAATTTTGGCTACTACGCCAAAATGTGCATGTGTAGACGCACCCACAGATGCCTATTTGGATTTTCAAAAGTGCCTTGATCCCTTCAAAAGTGCCATCTTGGCCTAAGATGCTCTGTTCCACCCTTTTCAAAATCCCTTGGGCCAGATCCCCAAAGATGCCTAGCTCCCATCCTTTAGAGATCAGAGCATCTCTCTGCTTCAGATGCCCAAGCATGGAACAAACCCTACAGGAGTAGAGAGAGTGTAGGTTTCTCCACTGCTGCCCCATCAATGTACTTTTAGTTCTTTGGGTCTCACTTAATCTTGCCCTTGGCCTCTCTGCCCAAGGGCTTTTTTTTCTCTAAAACATTCCCAGATGAATGCAATAGGAAGCAAACTGGGATTTGATGGTGGAGTGCATGTCCTTGATTTTTGCATCTAGCTGAGCTGTACTTGGTCAGAACTAGGTGCAAAAAGTTGCTGAATGTCACCTTTGCGCCTCTCCTCTGATGCATGGCCTGGTTTCCTCAAGTAAGAACAGCTTCAAGGCAGCTCTAACAGGCCAGTTTATAAGGGTGCCGAAATGCTGTTAGATCATCTAGCGATTACCAGATATCAGCTGTACTATGGCCACTGCCACCTCTCTCGTTCCATGTTTCCAAATAGGGGAAATCTAGAAGCCCAATTCAAGCGGCACAAAGGAGCTATAGCAGGGCCCAGGATCTAGTTTCATTGCCCCTTTCCCACATCCATCTAAAAGTTCCCCTTAAACAATGTGCTTGCAGCAGCCCCACCCTAAAATTAAATCTGTGCAGATGCTAAACTCTTCTCTGTGGATTTTCTTCATGAAGGCAGCAGAAAGAAGATCTTTCCTGGTTCAGATGTCTCTCCTCTCTGCCAGGCTCAGCCTCATTACTCATTAACACCTTCTTTGTTAACCTGCAGCCGCCTGCAGTGCAAGGTCCTTGTTCAGAGCAGAAAGCACACAGTTGTTCTCGCACCCTGACCCAGCTAGTCACACCTAAGTAATCTGCCCCTTAACATCTCCTCTGTTTTTCATCTCCTGGGCCACAGCAAACACCTTTGGGCTGTGACTTATGAGCCAGTGATCAAGGCAGTCTCAGACAGCTGGAAAGAATCCACTGCACAACTCCTGTTAATTTTTACCTGTGTTGCTCTCTACACCCAGCTGCACACTGAAGAAGCAGTCTGATCTGTGTCCTGCCCAGACAAACCCTGGCTCCGGGATCCCTCCTGGCTGCGTGTATTGACTGGAACAATAATGACATGGTGACTTCCAGTGCCTGAGAGCTGTTTTTGATACTAAGGTGCCTTTGAGAACAAGCCATTTGCCCAAAATAACCCAAGAGTGAAGGAGCAGCCCAGTCTGTGTCTCTGCCAACTCACTAGCCTCAGGAGACAGAAAAGCCCAGCTACAAGCCCCTTACACCTGCAGTGTAGCACAACAGCAGCTATATTGTCTAAGTCCAAGCTGTCTACAAATCATTGGAGGGCAATTTGTCTGATTAGAGTGAGGGGCAGATCCCTGGGCTGTCTTCAGACTTCTCCATTTAGTTTCATGGAGACAACAGTAACCCACAGCACTGCGAGGGTTAACCGAGTACTATCCATGGACTGCTCTAAACTCTGTAAACAACGGGAAAATGCCAAGTAAAACTCTGATGGGCCCTGGCCAAAAATCCCATGTTCCCGCAGTCAGAGATTATGAGGATGACTGAAGTTGGACATTGCCGTAGCATCTAGGGCCTCCAGCACGGACTCGAACCTCATCGTGCTGGGTGCTGTATCAAGGTGAAACAAAGAGGGGGTCCCTGCCCCAAAGTGTCTTCAGTCTAAGTAAGTGCAAGTGCATCTGCTTAGCTCTAACACACAGCTGTCAAATGGAGCAAGGACTCCCCATGAGGTGCAAAAGCAGGCAGGACCAGAATCTGCATCTCCTCCGCTCTTAGGTGGTTGTAGCGATAACAGTAGTAGCCATAGCAGCTCTCCGCAGAGGGGGGCTTCCTACCGCCACGCTGCCCGCTCCCAGCCTCCAGCACCCACGAGTCAGCTCCACAGGAACGGTGAGGTGGACTTCAAAATCACAAACTTTTAGTTTTTGTTCTCATCATGTCTTTTTCTTTGTCCTCTGAGGCCTGCACGGTGAGGCTATGCTCAGGGTCAAAGTTTCAAGCTCCTTTTTGCAAGGGCTAGGGAGGATTTTTAAAGGGAGGCTATACTAGCTTCAGGCCAGAAGTGGGGGCTTTGAGGCAGATGTCAGCTGTTGGGAGACTCAAGCAGCATTTGGTACCCCACTCCCGATGCCAAGGAGACAAGCAGGACTGGAAAAGAAAGGGGATCTCTGCCAGGGGAGAGGGGGCACTGCACTGACTCTCACCACACTGTTCTCCCCACACACACACACATACAACAGGGATCTCAGGAGAGGGTTTTCCTCTTTTCCCCCTCCCCACCATGCTATTCCTTTGCTCAACACAGGGCCAGAGTAAGGAAAAAACAACTTCTGATTTTTGCTTAAGGAAGGTTTTATCTAGCCCAGTCAGGACAGAAGTCCCTGGTGGTCTTTCGCCGAGCATCCTAATGGAGAGCAACAAACAGGCAGGCTGTTGGCAAAACAGCTAGGGTTTTTTTTTCTGTGCTTGAGAAGCAAATCTACAGTAGTTCACTAGGAATGCATGGGGAGTGGTTCACCCAGTGTGTGGAATTATAGGCAAGTTGCAACTTAAAAAGGCACCTTACCAAAGAAATCCCATTAGATGGCTGTGTGCATTATCCTTTTGCAACGCAGGGAAAAAGCAGGTGAGCCCTCTAGGTGAGGGATTTTGCACCCTCTGGATGACAAGGACTATCTCAGCACTAAGTGGTATGATTTCCTTCCCCTTCTCTCATGATAGCAGCCACTTGTTTGTACATAAATTAAATAGCAGCATTTTTCTTTCTCACCAGCTTGCTCCAAGCAGTGATATACACAGGCCAGGCCTGGAGATGTCCCACTTTAAAGTCTATTGTCACAGCTGCTGAATAACATCATCCCTTGATGAATCATTCAGGCCAAGAGAACAGGAAGACTAGAAAAGAGAATGCTTCTCCTTGAACGCAAACAGCTTGGAATTAAGTATGAAGGGGCAGGAAACACCAAAAAGCCTGTGATGTTTTAGCAGAGCTGCCTGTCTCTGGCACACCCATCATAAGAGTACCTAGGTGCACTGGGCCATGATGGCACATACGGTATATTGACAAGCTGGCTGCGGTAAGATTGCGGGGGGCTTACAGTGAGACTCCCGAAGGAGGGACGCAGACAGGTGGGAGACAGCTCCTGTTCCCAGCTTGCAGTGGGTTAGCCTTGATGGCTATCTACATACCCCAGCCCCGATTTGAGACTCCATTGCTGATTTACAGCAAGACACAAGCGCATGCTTAATATTAAGCACATGATTAGATTCCACAGAATTCGGTGGAACATAATCACATGCTTAACGTTCAGCATGGCCTGAAGTGCTTTCCTGAATCAAGGCTCACGTGTATTTAACAGGAAACACTTTGTTTCAGCCAGGACCTGCTAAGCCACTGGAACAGAGTGTATGCGAACAACCTTCTCGAGAGCCCTTGAAATAAGCTCTGTAAAACTCCTATGAGCTGCAGGAGGAAGGAGAGGCGGTGGCTAGGGAGAAAAGGAGGGAAAGCTTTGTGAAATGTGTCTGAAACCAGCGGTGAGCAGCCTGATCAGGAAGGCACTGCCAAGAAAGATCTCTTAATTTCAGAATCGATGTGTCTAGAAGCATGGCCCTAAAGCCTCTTTCTTTGCTAGTTGCATTGAACCTGTTTGTCCCAAGTATCCTGGATTGGTAAAGACACATGGTTGTTAGCAAGAGCTGGGCTCTTCCTTCAGTGTGTTGTTAGTGTTGTTATTGTAGGGTTGCTCATGCATGCTGAGGTGCACATACACATGCACACGCATACTGGTTTGTTGTTGCAGGGGTGCTTGTGACTGTCAGGCTCTTCAAAACCTGCTGGTTATTGGAAGGCTGCTGCTGTCGGGTAGGCCTGGGGGGTCAGGGTGCTTTAGACAAGGAAGCAGTGTTGCAATTAATTGTAAAAAGAATCTAAAAATGATCTGGACTGTACAAAGAGAAATAAAAGGGAAGGGACGTCATTCAGGTTTTGAATAAAGGCTACTGCCTGTGCATGGCCTTATCTGACTTGCTGACATTCCAGCTTGCAAGCTCACCAGGGTGAAGCTGTAGGAATGAAGAAGAGAGGTAACTTTCTCTGTCACTTGCCAGGGGCTTAAATCAAGCTCATACCAGCCACCGAACTCTCTTCCTTCTGTAGAAGACTGAGAGCATCCTCAAAGACAGCTTGCTTTTTCTGCATCAGCGCCTGAACCTGCCTCTGAGAGGCACAGAGTCATGTGAATGCAGGACAGAGTGGGAGGAAGGACCACCAGTTCCACCTCCTTTGGAGAAGGGATGTTTGGCATCAGGAAAAAGAATTGGGGGCTCACTGTGCACAGCATCCCCACCCCTAAAAAGAAAGCTAGGAGCAAAGGGGACCTGAAGCATAGAGACCGCTGTTATTAGCAGTGATGCTTGCATTAGAGGGTGATCAAGAAACCCCAATGGACCAAGAAGTGACCAAGAAGTCATCTCCATGACAGCAGCATGGTCCCAATTGGGGAGGGCACTGGAGTGGGACTCTGGAGATGTGGAGTCATTCCCAGCTCTGCCACTGACTAACTCGGTGGCCTTGAGCAAGTCGTTTCACAACTCTGTGCCTTAGCATCTCCTTCCATCCTTCAGGCTGTGAGAGATCTAGGTCACTGCCCAGCCCTTCACCATGGGAGGGGGAGCCACTGGCTAAAGCACAAGGGGGACAGCTCCTTACTCCTCCAAGGAGGCAAGAGGTCCCCTGCCGGCTCTGGCTCTGTGACTCTCGCCCTCAGAGACTCTTTCATCCTCCTCTGGGCTCTCCCTCTTGCCCACTCTCTCCTACTCTGTGAGGGGGCTGCTCTTTAACTTGGCATCAGCCATCGTAAAAAAGCCCCTTTCATGGTCTCCTTTCCCTTCAGGCCAGCAGAACAGGCCCTGGCGCTGAGAGAAGCCAGGAGCTGCCAGCAATCATAACCTCTCCGCGAGCCCCAGGTCTGGGCACCCAAGTCTGCACAGTCACTTTATTGTCTGAAGAGAGCAATTCTGTGGTCCGTCAGGAACTTGGGAAGGAGTGGGTGGATGGCAGCATTGGCTTCTTTCCTTTCATCTCTCACCCCCTCTCCCAAGGCCACATGGATTCAGAGTCTGTTTTCTCTGCATTTCCTCCTCCTCCGCCTCCTCCTCCTGTCTCACCATTCTTCTTTGGTATCCCCATCCTCGAAAGCTTTTTATCAGCTTCTCAGCAGCGTCAGAAGTGCTGAACGGGACGCATGGATGGGAAGAGACTCGTCTGGGGCCCCGCAGCCAGGACACAGAGTAGGACATGGAATCTGGACTTCCTGCTCCTCGAGCCATGGCCGTGACTGCAAGGCCAGGGCAGCAACAAGGAGGTCTGGGGTGAATGCACACGGGAGCTGCAGAGCCTGGTACAGGCTGTTCCCTTCAGCCAAAGGTGCACTGGTAGAGCACTACGGAGAGTGGGCGCACAAAAGATGTCGTTCCTGCCCTCCTGAAATGTAGCCACTGTGTTCCCCAATGAACAGGAGCTGCACTAACTTCACACGGATCCAAGCCCCCAGGGAAAGCGCTTGTTCCGCTCCCGGCGATTCCCAAACGTCTCCTGTCTAGTCAGTGGCGTCATTACAGACAGGTTAACCAGCCCTGCCCTCCTCCAGAGCAATCAGACTAGTGCTCAGGGAGGGCCTGCAGCTCCCGTGATTATCTCTGCCATCGGCTCAGCACTGCTTTTACATTCCCCTTCTACAAATGATATGAAATTAAAGCAAATGAGTGGCATGACTGTGCCCCTTCGGTACATGCAAGCGCACAGGGCAAGGAGAGGGCAGCCATTTCATGAGGTTGAGCCTGTGGCACAAGCAAGTCAGGCAAAGCAAAACTCCCAGCCCATTCTCCATCCTCAGCCAGGACCCCCGAGGTCCACTCGGGTGCATTAGGTGTGGAGGGAGTTTGCCTTCTTTGGCTGCCTCACATCACAGTCTGAAACATCTTCTTGCACTAAATCCATCTCTGGCATAGTACTGAAGTCAGTGCACTTACAAAGGGAATCACCTCGGTCCATCTTGTGAAAAGACTGCCTGCTAGCATCAGAGAGAGCAAACTAATTCTTTGGATATGTGAACTACATCCTGAAGTCCATTATTGATGCCAGCAGACTGTGTCTCCTTTAAAGCAACTGGATCTGACTTTGCCTCTATTGTCTATTGGACAGAGAGCCCCCAACACTGCAGTATCTCAGCACTGACCTGTAGAGGCATGCACAAAGGTGCATTTAAACATGCGTGCTAACCACAAGCTCGCACATCGGCCACGCCCGCCCATGAGGCCAGGTGATAGGAGAGGCTGCTCCAATCAGCACAAACCCTACTGATTTGCTAAAACTGTATTTTGCAAAGGTCTCTTTCTGCCAAAACCACCAATCTTCCGCTCCTGTTAGTCACTGACAGGAAGCACAGGCTCCATCAGAGCCTGCTGCTGGCACGGAAGGACTGATAGATATCCCGAGCACAAGGGCTGTTATCTACGGAGGAGATAATCTTGTGCCAGCCAGCAGTGGACGCTGATGTGACATGAGGGTGTGGGACATGGAGCATGTGGGGCAAACTCTACCAAACAGGGCGATGCAGGGAATCGGGGTAGGAGGATACACATGCAACAGCCTGATCTCACTGCTAGGTTGAGGTATAGTGGGAACAGAGCAGTAACAAGAGGCAAGACAAGCAGAGTCCCCAGCCAGAAGAGTCAGTTCAAGGCTTTTCTAGTGTGGCTCCACTCCTCTTTGCTCCCTGGCTTCCAGAGCGGATGTTACGATATTGCGCTGGGCTGGGAGAGCAAAATCCAGCTCATGCCAAGAGAAAAATACACTGACTGAGAACAAAGGAGTGGGAGAGTGCCACACCCTGGAGCAGAGAACAAGGCCTGCACTATTTGAGTCACACTGCTCATCCACTCCTCCAGGATGTCTCGGGCGTCCACGGGTATCAGCACAGGAGGGAGGGGGCCACACACAGAGCCAGAGCCATGGAAACGCCTCTCTATACACAGAGGCATGGAAATCACAAGCTGCAACTCATAGAAATACATCAAACTACACACCAAGCCAGGGACATACGTGGGGCACACACAGAGTCAAAACACACAGCCAGAGGGATGCTCACAAGCTCAGGATCCGCCGGGGAAACACACACGGTATCAAGGAAACATGTGCATTGGGTCAGAAGCATGAGGACGAACGGTATCCGGGGCAGGGACAGACACAAATGCACCAGAGTCAGGGACATGCCCTGGGAAACGTGGAGATTCACAGCAATACACAGGGCGCACACAAAAGCAAGGAGTAGACAGTCAAGTTCTCTCACACACCCTGACTCCACTCCAAACACAAAGACAAGGAAATATGCACGAGGTCAGGGCTGGATCCACACAGTCCAGGGGGCACGGAGTCACGACTCGAGAGCAGTCGTCGCTCAGGCTTGCCAACACCAAGCACTGAGTCACTCCACCCAGAGGAACCAGCTAGCCATGTCTTGGTGCTGGGCCAGGGGTAGAAAGATGAACTTCCTCCTGCCTCACTGTCAGTGCAAACCTCAGCAAGCAAGCACGGCCTCAGATGGAGGCACGAAGACAAACCTCAGCAAGAAGCACTGCACTCAGGACTGCCTCATCCCTGTACTCCCTCCTCATCGGTTCCCTGGCCTCTGAAAGCTGCGGTGGAAGCTGTTTAGCCTTATGTGATGCCCAAGGACATGCAAAGCAGAAGCCAGAGTTTGGGGTGGTGACATTCACATTGCATATGTCATTTGAGCACCTGCACACCCCAACAGCTGCAGACAAGCCAGAGCACTGCCCAAGGATAGATCAGACCTCAGCATCCCTCTCCCAGCACACTACATCAGCTGTCCCTCCCGGGAAAAGGAACGAGGCTCCTGCACACAGAAGATCCCACTCTGCTTCTCTGGCCTCCGTCCCTCCCAACAGAGACTGCTACGCACTACGCCTTGAAAAACCACTGTGCTAAGGTGCTGTGATCAAGAGGAAAGGCCTGTGTTTTTAGTTACAAACTGAGGACACATCCTGGTTACTGGAGACGGAAAGTATTTGCAGGCAGAGGGCTCACGTGCAGATGTGTCATGGCTGCAGCGTACGTACCAAGTGGAAACTTCATTCACATGCCCTCAGGAACACCTCGCCCATTTTCTTTTCCGCTCTGTGGGAAGACTGGACACCCTGTCCCTTCCTACAGCTGGTTTCAGTTCTTATCCCAGACAGCAATAGCCCTTGGACCTCACCAGAGTCCACCTGCACCATTTCACAGCAGGATCCTGCTTCGGCAAACTCTCCAGCATTAGGAGGTCTTGCACCGCCCACCCCCAGCGCCTCCTGCTGAAAGAGAGCAGGACCAGCAGAGCAGTGACCCATCGCACCAACACCATCCTGCACAGCATCCCTCCTGGAGGAAGCTTCTGTTACAGCTGCTCGAAATCTGCCCAACCTGTCGAGCTGTGGTGTCCAACGTGCAAGGAAATCCAGCAGAACCGCGTGCAAATAACCAGAGCTCGGTGGGCATGAGGAAGACTCAGTTGCAGGTGTGCTTCCCAGGCTGATGAGGGTTTTGCCCTTTAAGGCACCATTCCTTTGCTAGAGGCCATGGGTCATAAATCGCTCTCACGGGGCAGAAGGATAAGGTTATAATGAGGTTGGAGGGGAAGGGAGGTGGGGACCGGGCAGCAGCAAATGGCAGAGAGGGGAGGATCAGGCAACAGTGAATGGATGAGAAGACGGGGTTAGAATGGGAGAGCAGGTCGGGAGCTGGTATACGCGGTGGGACAGAGGCTGGGGCTAAGCAGTGGCAAAGAGGAGGGGCTACAGCTAATAGGGAGTGAAAAGGGAGCTGCTCACTTGCTACTGTCCATATTAATAACGCTCAGGGCCTATACAGCACTGACCAGCCATCAGTCCCAGCACGTCTGGTAAGGAGGTCACTACCCTTATTCCCCTTTTATGGATGGGGCAAGTGAAGGGCAGAGAATGGATTTGTTCACAGTCGCACTACAGGGCAGACTGGACAGTCTGAGACCTTTTGCAGTATCCATAGGTCCTGAGGACTTCCCCGCAGCCATCAGCGATTATTTACAGCAATTTATAGTAACAAGAGCCCAGCAAGAGCAGCATCAGCCAGTCGCGGGGGGGCAGGGAGGAGTGCTGGAGGGGCTGCCCGTGCTCCAGAAGAACTTGTGATTGGGGTATGGTGCCTCTGTATCAACCTGCCACCTGGGCCCTCCCCCTCCGCTCGCTCCCAGCTCCCCGGTGCCAACGTGCACTCTCCCGAGATGAAAGGACCTGTGCCGGCTGGAGGCCTTGACTCTCCCCACTTTGCTGCTATGTGTGCTGGCAGCCCCCCAGGAAACACTCTTGCTCCGTGCACGTCCCCCCTCCTGTCATTTGCTCACACAACTGCTGGGAACTGGCTTTCCCACCAGACCGCCGTCTCCCGGGCGGATTGCAGAGCAGGCCTGGCAGTGAGTGCAAGGAGGGTGGGAAATATGGGATTCCAGGCACCCCGCCCTCCCCGGCGCTCACCCGCCCATGTGACAGCACACTCCTGCCAGGTGTTTTTCAACATGACGTGCCCAAGATGGAGGCTGAAAGGAATTTATCGTGTGAGGCTGATGGGCGGCTCATGCCAGGCTGGGCAGCCAGCAGGCAGGCTGCAGGCAGGACTCAGGATGCTATCGGCGTTATTCAAGGGGAATGGAGCCTAAGATTCATGTGGCTGCTGCAGGGAACCTGCTGAGCTCAGGAGACTGCTGCTGACAGCTGCTTGATGGAACTGGCTGGTTATGCTCCAGCACTGTCACCTTTGAATAGCACCAGCCGGGACCCCAGCTCCCTCCCGTCAGGGCTGGGCAAGGATCCTGGACTGTGATCTGCCTCCCAGCAGTGCCCTGAGTGCTGGGCCTGGCTGCAAGGCTGAGAGTTTCCCCCAGCAGTGCCCTGTGAGTGTCAGACAGGAAGATACAAAAAGCCAATATCCTAGCGTAGTGGCAGCGGCTCCTGGGAATGCCAGCCAAGCAGCACTACTGGCTACGGCTGGGGGGATGTATGGAAGCAAGTGCAATGCTAAGTTTCTCCTTTCTCTGTAGAGCCCACCCGCCTGCCTCGAGAGGAGAGCTTTTTCCTCTGATCCGATCTCCCAAAATTATCCCCTGCACTGGGCACGCGCTTTGCCAGCCTTCTCTGGATTAGCTCCCTCCAGCCTCTCCCATGCTCACAGGGCTGCCTTCCAGTATGTTGTGTTCAAGACCTACTCCCTCCACTGATGGCTACTTTGCTGGGGCTTGGACTGATATTTCAGTGAGGATAGATCATTCTAGCCCCTAGGGCTGGGTCCCCACAGCTAGTAACACTGACAGTGTTTCCTGCACCAACTTCTGCAGGGAGACTCTGAGAGTGAAGGGACTAGAGCCCTTCCTGCCATGACCAGCACTGCTACAGAAAGCTGGGATGGGAGCAGCTGCACGCACACAGCTTCTTGCTAGGAGAAATGACAGTATCCTGGAGAGTGACTCCCCCTGACAGAGGATGGGGACCGGCAGAGCTGTGAACGCCAAGGGGCGGAGGCTGCTACTGTGGGAGAATGACCCTCTCTGGACTGGAAAGTCAGCTGGCTCTAACTGAAGCAGCAAATACCCTCTTAGTTTGCATGCAATGATGTCAGTATAAAAGTCCTTATGGCAGCATAGCATAATCCAGGTCAAGAAATAAATGACTGCACATCAGAACAAATAAGATGGGCAGAAATTATCTTTAAACAAGTATAACTGTGGATACATGAGGGTTTTTGCTGGAGTATCTATATAGGTAAAAATAACCCCCTAAGCCATAGGATTTTATCTTACGTGCATAGGCCAGGCCTTAATGGAGCCCATGCTATGACGTCTTCATACCAGGCCTCCAACTAGCTCAGGTATTACCAGCTCATCAGTATGGAATCAGCATCTGTCATGTGTTTGTCTTCCTCACCCTGTGAGGCATGGAAGTGCCTTTATCCCTGTTTCACAGAAGGATGGAGACAGAGACATTAAGTGATTTGCCCAAGGTCACCCAGGCATTCCATAGCAGAGCTGAAATTAAACAGGGGTCATCTGTGCCCTGTGCTGGTGCCCTAACCACTGGACCATGCTTCCTGTTTCCTGCTGGAAAGGCCAGTAATAGATCATTCAGCCTTGAGCACAGCCCTTTTACGCAGAAAAGAAAGGAAATGTGATGGCTTGAGATGTTTTGTGACCTCCCAGAACCTGTTTCCTGTAATATATGAAAATGCCCCTTTCCCTGCCAAGCCAGAAGGTGCACTTGTCCTGCTCCCACCTTCTTTCCCCTTCATCCTGGGATCGGAGTCTCTCTGCCATGCTTGGTTTTCTGTGGTTAGCCCCCCTGCTACATTAGCTCCAAAGGGAGGAACAAATGAAGAGAGAGAAGGGGTAAGACTTCATCCAAGTAGAGCAAAGCCAGCCCCTTCCTGGTTCCCAGTGAGACCTTTGCAGGCAGCTCCGCTGCGTGGGCTTTGAATCTGCCAGGAGCATGCTGCTGCAGCCTAACAGTCGGTTTTTGTTTAATATGTTTGTTTGCCAACAGCCACTCCTCTCCGATCAGAGCCAGATTCCCCTAGCAGGACTGATGAGATGCAGGAGAACCAGCTGTGTCACTGCAGGAGTTGTGAGGAAGGAAGCCAGTGGGAGGAGAGCAACTCTCCGAGGCAGGGCTGCTGTGGGTGATTCAGCAGACGGGGCGTTCTCCTCTAGCAACGAAGGTGCAGCGCTCATCTACAGCACCTCTCCCGTCGGTAATCCCAAGACGTGTGCAATCAACTGTCCCCTTCTTAGAGCTGGGGATACTGAGGCACAAAAAGGGGCTGCGAGGCCAGCCAACAACTCAGTGGCAGAGCCGGGAATAGAGCACTTAGCTAGAAGGACAATAAATCAGAATATCATAGTACAACAAGGCCAGTCGTGACCTCAGAAGGTCACCTCGTCTAACCCTCTGCTCAAGGCAGGATCATCCCTGTCTAAACTATCCCAGATAAATGCTTGTCGAGCCTGCACTTAAACACTTCCAGTGGCAGAGATACCGCAGCCACATGCACGCTTTCTGGTGTTGTAGAAAACCCTTAGGGGGGAAACAGAACCCAGGTGTCCAGCTTCCCAGGCTGCCTGGTGTAATCATTAGACCGCATTCCAGCCCCTGAATGCTGTTTCTTGGCAGTGCCGGTTTGTTCTAGTCCTAGATGTGATTCCTCATTTATATTTACTACTCTAGATGACCAGAGAGTGGAATAAAACCCATTTGTGTGGAAAGCCCCATGGCACTTGAGATGCAACACAGCCAGGGTTGAGAGGGCCTCTCTGGATGACTGCCAGGAGCACTTTGGGATGTCTGTCTGTTAACCCTGAAGATTTGGGCCCAGGTAGAAGCAGCAGTGTGTGCTGTTCAGAGGGAGACAGAATGGTAGTTATCAGTGATCAGCTAAAGCCTATGTAATTTTTAACTGAAAAACAAGAGCCAGGCCTGGCACTGCATTTCTCATTGCAATCACTGGAAGCAAAACCCTGGGTAATATTAAACCTGCCTCCTGTCCAGGTATGCAAGTGTAACTAACTGAGACACCCATCTGCTGAGAAAGCTTTAGGAGAAGCCAGGGAAATCAGGAGCATAACTCACTTTCTTGGTGGCCTCTAGCGGCCAAAGCGAGGCATTTAAACTTCAGCAAGAGCATCTCAGTAAATCACGTCTCTCCACTCCTACTTCACCAGCATGACAAGCTCCACCGAGCACTGCCAAAACTGGAAGAGACCTACCTTGTAGAGGACCTTACTGTGCAGGGAGCTGGAGAGAAGGGAAACCTCACACAGAGAAAGAGAGAACCTTTCGCCAACCCTTCCCAAACGTGTGGTGCCGTCTGGAAAGCCACACAGGGCAAGAGCAATGATTCACATTTTCCCAGCAGAATCAGATGCAAGTTTCCACGGGTGCTGAACTACCAGAACGCGGAGAATGGCACAGCATGAAAGCCTGAGCTTAGGACTAAACTATGGGGAAAACAAGCAAGCACAAAGCGCAGCTATTTGCAAGCTATGTGACATGGACTCTAGTTCTCAGTTAAAGCAGGCTCTGTTTCTACCATCAGGTAAAGGGGACAGCTTGTGCAATCCAACCTGAAGGCACGGCTCCCAGCCCCTGACACTGTAAGACCATAAATTACGATCAGACCCAGGAATTTTCTAGCTCCCCACAGGGGCAGACTCTTGCAGGGACCCAGAACATGAAGAGTATCATTTAAAATCACCACGCCCTCTCTGCCCAAGTGCAGGAATTGTATAACTGAGCCTTGTATTTATGTATGTGCATGAGGACAGTGCTTGGTTTGATGGGTTTTATCAAAATGCAGTTAAAATTATAGTGAGGAATGCAGGGTGTATTGGGAATAGCAGGCTGAAACAGTGGAAGGAAAAGACAAAGGCAAGAAAGGGAAGGTGTTCAAAGACAAAATTATCATCTCCCCTCAGACAACAGATTCTCTCCAGCAATGAAAAAAACAAGATAAGGGTGAAAAAGTTTTTAGGGAGAGAGTTTTGTGCAACACAGGAGGATTGGAAAGGGCACAGGAATGGAATTAAGTGGATGGAAAATGCACAAGAGCAAAGAGTAAATTTAATTTCAGCAAATGCTGTGATAGGGAAAGCATTAACAGCATAAGAACAGGTCAGCTGAATTCAGAAAAAGATCAGAAAGCGAGAGAGAGAGAGAGAAGAAGTTCTGAAAAGAAACCTGGAAGACTCAGGAGGAAGAAGCAGTGCATATCCTCTCCCTTGTTTTTCATGGATATTTTTGAAGACAAGACCGTGCACAAGACTACTCGACACGAACAGTTCGTGCAGTCTGCTGTTTGCGTGTAGAAGACACAGGCTTGGCTATCAACCACCCAGGGGTCTGGCACATGGAAGCAGCTGGGGAAGGTGGGAGCTGGCAAGCAGAGAGCCATGGGAATCAGTAAACAGGACAAATTTTGTTTAATGACCTGGAAGAAGGAAAATGCAATTGGCTGATAGAATGTGCTGATGGTAAAGCTGGGAGGGAGGGAAAGCCTGCAGTAGGAAAGAGTAGCTCAGTCAATTCAGAGCAATTTGGATTGTGTAGGGGAGCAGGGCAGGACGCGGCCAGGGCAGAAATCCACACTGAAATGATACAATGCAGGAAGGGAAATAACCAGGCCGCAGACAGCACTCTTTAAAGGCTGAGCCGAAGGAGAATCTGGGAGTGGCAGCCACAGTCCTAAAACCTTTGACATGGGGTGTGAATGCAGTAAAAGAACAAAAGCAATGGTAGGCTGCATTCAGAGACGGGAAATGACCCTGGATCAGCATGAGGGATCACGGAGAGCTCCTCGAGAAAACTCTGCGTGTCTGAAAAAGCAGGGAAAGCAGAGCACAGAAGTGGAGACACTGCAGAGGGGAGCACAAAGGGCATCAACCAGAGCGGACAAGCTTTGGGAGGAATTCAGGGAAGTGAGTGAAAATGAAATTCTCAGAGGAGAAGGCAGGCCACGTCCTGCAAAAGCATTCAAGCTATGGACAAATGCAAGAAGTGAAGAACACGAACTTAAGTGGAGACAGCAACACACTGGAGAGGGGCACAGGCAGAGTACCTTTGTATGACCCGTGCTGACAAATGAGCCCAGGAAAGAGAGCAGGGACAATAACTAAACTTCTCGAAGTACCGGTATGGTACAGGGCTCAATATTTACAAGGTAAGTACTGAGGCACGCACACACAAAAGCTCAGTTCCATCAGGGTATTTGGGAGCCTCAAACTCCGATGGCATTAGACAGGAGTCAAGTGCCTGCGTATCTTGGTGGCTTCACACCTAAGTGTTTTTACAGCACAGTGAAACAGAGCAGGAAAGAGACCTGGGGAGGGGGGCGATTCCTTCAGAATAACATTTTGGGCTCTTTTTTCCTGTATAGTTATGTCAACTTATCTGCACTTGAGTTCTCGTCTCGTGTTAGCTTAGTTCAAGTGGTCACGCCGCAAAACAACACACCAGCTGCACGGTGACTGGGCTGACAGCACAGGGTAGCTGCGTCTCCACTGTACTTTTGATGTAATGGTCAGCAACACTCCAGCTTCAAAACAAACCCTCTGATGGGCCAGGCTTAAACACCTTTCACTCATACTGAAGATCTAACTGTGTGGATGGGAGCTGGGCAAGGAGCAGCACTGGAGCTATACCCTGAGTTAACACCACAGTGAGCTCAAGCCCATAACCTACTGGACTGGAAAATATCACGTGTGGAGACCGAGGGGAGAAGAGATCATCTGAAGGAAAAAAAACTGTAAACTCCAAAAACACTTGAGAGTGGGCGTGCAATACAAAAAGAATGACCTAAATGCTCTCGGCCTTGTTTAGCTATTTTTAGCAGCTTGCTGGGTTCAAATCAGAGAACTCTGCAACAACTAGAGAGCAAGGGGGGCAACAGGAGACGCAGCAATTTTTTTTTTTTAATACCTGCAACATTTAGCCTTTTAAATATGCTCGTGTGTTTGATTGTCTCCTTTGGGGTTTCAACAACATTCCTGATAAGGACCTCGCGGGTTCTGCTTTCAGGAGCAAAGTCCAGATGGCCGATTCCAGTTCACACATGCAAAAAGGCATTTTTCAGACCGATCCATAGAAACAGGAACCCACCCCATCTTCAGGCCCAAATGAACTTCATCAACAACCAAGTTGACATGGAGAGCCATACTTAACCAGAGCCAGAGAGATGTGATTTCTCTGCAGCTATAACATGGGTCACGTTGTTTCAGAGGCCTCTGCTCTGGAGTTGCTCTAACAAGCTGCATTGTATTAGCAGCCTTGGGCATATCATATGCGGTGCCCCTTCCCCTCCTGGTGACACCCTAGCTGACTGTTGCCTAGCTATGTCCACAAAACAGAACCTCAGCAGGGGCAGAGCTGCAAACTTACTCCGTTACCAGCACCAAAGAGCAGCTGAACGCTCACAGATTTTATCCCCTTTTCCCTGCCATACTTGACAGCTAAGTCAGAAAGAGGTGTGCCACTGGCACGGCAAAATGACCTTTTTTATTTCATCCCATACAAGGCTCTGTTCTACCCAGCACAGCATGACCCACAGGTTTTCTTCCACTGGCAGCTTCAAATAGATGTAGGTAGATATTTATACACACACAACTTGTTCAAGTTAACAACATTCCTCTGCTATAGTGTCATTTGTGGAAAGAAAAGGGCATATTGTACTAAAAAAAGGATTAAAACAATCCTTCAGTTCCTTTTAAAGCTGTGTTTCTTTCAGTGCTTATGTTGGCAGGTCTGGGAGATGGGCAAAGACAGTTATTTTTGCCCTCATTTCAGAAGCGTAAAGGCAATCGAGGGATAGGTAACGTGATCCTCACACTAATGTTTGGCCCAGCAAGGATTAGTGAGCCTGGTGGAGCTGGCATTTAGGACTAGACTGACATTTGTGAATGCTTCAAGCTTGGGGCGTATGTTGCTTGGCAGTTCTTAGGTAGGTAAGCCGAGGCAGCGAGCAGCTCCCCAAGAAGGCAGCTAGGGCATTGGTGTTACAGCAAAAGTAAGATTTATTTCATCATTAGAGAGTAGCTTCGTCTGCCTCCCTACCTCCTCTCACAAACAGTAAGTGCTTGATTTACAGAACGTGCGCGCTTGTGAAATGTAAACGCTCGGCACTTCTGCATTGCTGTAAGGCCTGTGAATACAATGCATGTGCCTAGCCATGATGGCAGAAATATAGGAAGTGTCAAGTCATCAGCACGAACATCTCGCTGAATACCACAAAACCCTTCCTTACAGGCGAGACGGAGCCTTGAAAAAACCTGCCTTAAGACTTAGTCCAAAAGCAGGGATTTTGCCTCCATAGGAGCAAGACCTGGCAGGGTTACAGATGCAAGGGTCAGCCTTGCCCACTTACAGACTCTGCTATGATGTATCTTCTTCAAGCAGCTATTTATGTCTTGGGATAAGCCTGCTTCCTATGGTATATGTTTCGGCTCCTTTGATGATGGTGCCACGAAGCTGTCTTCAAACTGCCAAGATCAGCATTACAGATTTGCCTTGGCCACCTTAATACTGCAACAGCTGTGGAGAAATCTGTTGATTGCTGTGATTTCCATAGTTTCAAGAATTATGCAGCAATGGCGAGGGTGCAGTCTGCATCCTCTTTCACTTCTGAGCTTGTTGCATCTGGTACAGTGAAAAATGCCAACGCCCTTTCAAGAACTTGTTAGAGGAAAGAACTGGTAGCTTCTAGGTTAAGCACCAACCTTATGATTTACCACTACTGATAAGAAAAGGAAAGGCAGCAGTGGCCTCAGAGTCTGGCTGCCACAAACCAGCTCAGCTCAGCTCCCTGCTGCAATCTCTCTACTGCACTTACTGCAACTACGCTTTAGGAAAGACTGTTTTACCTTAGCTCCTTTGTATGCAGACACTGAATATTATGAGAATACACTGAGAAGAGAAGAGTCTTAAAACAACCAGACCCCTCTCATCTTAGAAGTGCAAGAGGATGTTACTTTCAGAGCCGGACTGGGTGAGCAGGTTTAAGGTGAGGCAGAACTAAGAACCCCAGAACCGAACAAACGTAGACACTAAAAAAATCCTCTCTCTCCACTAAAGAGGGCGAGAGTGAGTGCATGTCAGAGAGGAGAGAACTTGATATTCGTCATAACATTAGCTACTGCTATCTGTACAATCCCCTTTCATACCCAGGGACCAGAGTGCTTTACAAAGCCCATCAGAAGTAAAGGTGAAACCATTCTAGAGTTTGCAGGTGACTTAGGTGCCTCAGTCAGGGGGACCTGGGATCTAAAATCACTTGGGTGCGTTTGAAAATTTCCCCCGACCTGACTTCCGAGTGAGGGGGTGGCAAAGGTAAGAACAGACCCCACAGCCAAAGGGCCTTTACCTCAGCCAAAGGATACTGCTTTTTCCTTAAAAGCCACTTGTACTCTTACCAGAACGGTACTAATACGGCTACAACCTGGAAACCTGACACTTGTGATCTTAAGCATTTTTCCACCGGTTGCCTGCTGTTTTAATTCAAGCTCTACTGACAGTCCTTCCAAGTAGCAGAAGGGGATGAGAGGTCTGCAGTACCATTAGAAAGGATTGCAGTCCACTCCCAGCCTGGCCCCACGCATTTCTTTAAGGCATCCGCCTCCTCGTGTGCAGCTCAGAGCCGCCTCTCAGTGCAACTATTTCTTGCCTGGAGCAGGCTGAATGGTGAAGACACACTGCCAGTCAGGGAAGAAAACCCAATCAGGGCAGGGAAGGGGCAGGTTTAAGGCTGCACAAAGGAAAATCCCCACCTTACTCCAAAAACTTGCGAAAATGAGAGGGGAGCAGCCCAGAGCTTGACCTTGGTCTTTGGCAGGCAGGCTCCGGCCATGACCTCACCTAAGCTATGCCTTCCAGAGATGGGCATGCTTTAGATCCAGCCGCCTGGCCTTTAACCTGCCTTGGACTGCTGGAAGGACCCAGCCCCTGCAGCTGTCACTCTCCGCCTGCTAAAAATGCTCAGAAGCCAGGAGCCAGCTCGCCTTTCTCCGCCCTCCTCCCTCTTACCAGGATTGGAGGAATCCAGTGTCAGCTTGCAGCTGGTATTGCAGCTGGTGTCCAGGGGAAATAAGTGAGAAGGCTGCTTGGAGGCCAGAGGACTCTGGTTTCTAACACAGTTTATTAATAACACAAACACCCCCCCCCTCCCATGCTAAACCCATGTCCAGTCCAGAGCAGGAGGAACTGGTCTCCTGGAGAGAAAGGTAAGAACTAACAATTGCAAACTGGGTTTGGGCTTTTTCCCTTGTCAGGGTTCAGATGGGAGAGGGCGTGGATGTGATGTGCTGAGCACTTCGGAGGGCGTCTGGGGAGGGGTCATCAGCCTCAAACAGCATCCGCCCTTTGTGCTGGGATGCACTCGGAGGACCCAACAGGTCCATTCATCATATTGGGCAGTACAGTTGCTTCAGGGAGCAGCTTCATTCATTTGACAGGTTTGCAAGATCTGCCGGGAGTTTGCATTTGCACTGTGTGGTCAAGTCCAGATGAGTCCGGTTCCCAGCTGGTTTGCTTGGCTCCGGTCTGTGCTGGGGGATGTCTTGTATTTCACCACCGGACCATAAAGAAAGAACTTCTTACCTGTCCGTCAGGATCGCCTTGGATGAAGTGGAAATGCAGACCTGCATGTCCACGCTCACAAGAAGGCGGCTGGCATGGGGAGTGTGCTGGAGCTCTGCTCTGCCAGGGTGGGACTGCGGGCTACGGAGCTGGGCAGTTGATCCGTTTCAGGATGAAATCTCACCAGAGCAGGGCAGGCGTGGCAGGGATTATTTCCCAGTTGCTGTTCTAGATATGCAGAGGGGCATCAAGGCGGGCAGATCAGCCGGAAAAAGGCTGTCACGAGCTGCCTCACATTTTCATAGATCGTTCCCTTTCTCCCTTAAGAAGTAAGAGTCAGACATGCTGCTTCTGAGGCTAGGATGTGTCATGATTTCAGAATGCTGCCTAATTTGGAAAAGGAGAGAGTATCAGTGAAAATTGTCCGTTCTCTTGCCTTAGAACTGTTTTAACGAGCGAACCACTTGCCGTTAATTTGCCAGTCTACGCTAATGCATTTCGAAATGACTAGACGTTTGATCAGATCCTTCCGGGCAGCAAGTGCACTGCCTATCAAGACTTCAGCACTCTTCCTGTCCAAGTCTGCTCTGAACTGGGTGTGGTTTTGGCTTCTCCCCTGAACCTATTCTAACGTATATATCTTTTTAAACAGCGTAAAGGGTGTTTCACAACACTAGACTGTTCTCTCTTCACTACCCAGTGGGCACATTAGTTTAGACTAGTGATGATGGAAGAGTTTTGACAGCAAAAAGGTGCATTAGCAGATGAATGAATTAGATCATAGCCGCAGAGGCGAGGTAAGGGATGACTTTACCATTGCTTCCGGGAAAGCTGAACGTGCTCGGCTGTGTAAAATGTTTTAGCCCACCCACAGCCATCTTGGAGAGCCCACGTGTATTCAAACAGCACATTCTCTCCCTCCAGGACTCTGTCAGCATTGCTGAAAACCAGACAAGTTTAACTGGAAATCTATAACCTGGCAGTATGCATTTCTGCCAGTCTGACATTTTGCATACAAACGATTTGTGTATATGCACTTGTAAAAGGCCTTTATTTGACTTTCCATCAGCCAGAATAATACATTATCTTAAAAACAAGATAAAAGACTTAACCTGAATGCAGCAGTTAAAATGCCGAGAGGCAGGGAAGGGGAAGGAGCAGGAGGGAAAGGGGGAAATAAACACAGTGGCCTAGTATTGGGACCACTCAACTGTGGTTTAGGAGACCTGTGTTTAATTCCTACCTCTGCTACTGAACTGCCAGGTGACCTTGGGCAAGGCACTTCCCCACCTCACGCCTCAGTTTCCACATCTGTAAATACACTCTTCCTTTGTAGCCCATTTGAGGTCTACAGTTGAACAGCAATACCACAGAGTGCCACATTATCGTATTGGACTTAAGGGTTCCAGCTAATGCTAGACATTTTGTTAGGCACTGACCAAAAAGCAAAAAAATAGTCCCTACCCGAGGAGCTTTAATTCTAAAGAAAAGGCAGATACTGCCTAACAAACAAAAAGGCTTTTAGGCTTTTCTAACACACTCATCTCTAAAAGCAGCTGGCTCCATCTCACACAAAGGAAAAAGTATGATGCCTGAATTTTAATACAACAAACCACTGGCAGCAAATACCATCACCTATTTAAATAAACAAAAATTCAGCAGAGCGTAACTCTATCTTTGCTCTAAGAAGTTCACATGACCAGAGAATCCCAAACGCCCAGAGAATCTCCTCCTCTTCTGATGAAAGACAGTGTGAAAAAACAGTGAGCAAATGAATTACAATCATTTGATCTTTTCCCCATGCCGGCAGCAAAGAGGAATCAGAAACACCCTCTTGCTACCAGTGGCCCGAGTGGAAAGGTTATATCTACCTTGGTATTTACAATACAAGCAGTGTAGTCTAGGAGGTAGCTTTATAACAGCATCACAGTTGCTTGCCAGTCAGATCCTCCAAGGTATAATGGTTTACGCTGTCCATCCTATATTATCATCTCTCCAGCCATGCTGAGAACCATCAGAACTGCAGGGAGCCTTTAAATTATAGCAGTAAAACACTTCCTTCATTCCAGGTAATTTAAAAGGTTTTGCTTGGTTGTTCTGGCCTTTGGCAAAGCCAAACGTCTTTAAAAAGCAAAGCAAAACTGTTGTTAGACCATGCCCTACACATTAATAGAAACCAATACAATAACTTCCATGCTGAACTGACAAACAGCTTCAGATAGTTTAGGTGCTCGTGGGTACATCTACACGAGATGCTTTACTGACTAATCTACTGCATAGTAAAGCATCACTGGCTATTTGTGCGCAACATTTACCACACAGTAAATTAGTCTACCGTGCAGTTGGCTACTACCTGTAGATTGGGGCGCAAGGCTGGGAAACAGCTACCGGGGGCGGGATTGGTTTCCCAGCCCTGCACCCAGATCTGCCTGACCCTGGTGCCCCCTGGCAGCCTGGAGCTCCCCTGGCTGCTGTAGAGGGGCAGAGCAGGACAGGAGTAGCACTGCACTGAACTCTTCCTGTCTGGAGCAAATTTGCTCCCAACAGGTGCACATGTAAATGCTCTCCCAGGGAAAGCTTACTGCACAGTAAGATTACAGCACATTAATAGCACATGTAAATGTGCCCTGTAAGAGACACCAAGGGCATTAAACACATTTAAAATAGCCAGTGATGGAGACCTCAGTAGAAGCAGATCTTAGATGTGTGTACCGTTAGTGTGCCTGTTGTAAGGAGGCCTGTTTATCTGGGAAGGTTTATAGGGATTGGGACATCTGAAACTCACAGTAAGCTTGCTTCCAGCTCACACATCTGGTCTCATTTCTAGGGACCTGATGGCTGACTCAGAGCCCCCTTTGGAGTCACCACTGGATGATGCAAGTGCAGCCATGGACCCAGAGGAAGATGTTACAGAAACCCCTTTATATTTGGAAGTGGAAGCTGACCCCCTGGAATTGCCTGTGGATGTTGCAAGCAGCCTCTTGGAGCCAGATGCTGCTGTGTCCCAGAGCCTGACCATTGAGGAGGTGGGGGAGCGTTTCCAGGAGTGCATTGATGCAGTGGAGCAGCTGGAGAAGGAGAGGGATAATCTTATCCAGGAGCTCACACTGCTCCGGGAGCCTGTCCTGCAAGAAATCAGACAAGCCCATGAGGAGATATTGGCGGCTTACAAACTACTTGCCAAAGTGGAGCTGGAGCGGGATAACCTCAGGGACGAGATCCGACAGATCAAGCAGAAGCTGTTCAAAGTGACCAGGGAGTGCGTGGCTTGCCAGTATCAGCTGGAAAACAGACGGCATGACATGGCCCAGTATGCTGCCTACAGGGATGAACTGGAATCCAGGGTCAGCCAGCTCTCAGAGGAGCTTTCCCAGCTGAAAGAGACTTGTGAAAAGCAGAAGGAACAGTTCAGGCAGCAGCTGGAGGCACCCCAGAGCCGTGGGGACAGCCACTATCTGCAGGAGAGCCGGAGGCTTTCCATGGAGTTTGAAAATTTTGTGGCAGGGAGCCGCAGGGGCCTGGAGGAACACTACGAGCCGCAGCTTGCGCGCCTGGTGGAAAGGAGGGAGGCCAGTGCCAAGGCTCTGCAAAAAATGCAGGGAGAAATTCAGGGGCTGAAGGAGGTGCTACGACCGCTGCAGGGAGAGGCCAGCAAGATGCGCCTGCAGAATAGGAGGCTGGAGGAACAGATTCTGCTCATCAAGCAGAAACGGGATGAAGAAGTTCTCCAGTACAGGGTACGTGCAATGGGCCTGTAAAAATGCTTGCATGCTGGTTCAAGTTAGGGCTGGCTTGCGATGCTGTCATGTAAGTGGTCAGCCCTGTGTACTCAGTGTCTACATACTTGAGACTGGCACTATATGTATTTCCTTATTATACACAGACTTGGGAGTCTAACTTTGCAACTAGTGGACAAGTGGATATAACAGCCACACAGGAATAGACAGTAGGGAATCACTGGGGGAACAAAGAATCAGACATATCCTACTGGCCTAGAAGAGGCTGAGGTCCTCTTCCCCCCTAGCCGAGGGAAGGCAAAGCAGAGGCGGCTACTGAGTGAGCAGGAAGATTAGGAATTAAAGGGATGCAATGTGGTGTCACTAGGGATTCCCCCCAAAGCACAGTCAAAGGAAACATTCGCCTGGCTCTGACCTGGCCCGTTACCACTTTGCTCTCCAAACATAAAATGCCTCAGTACTACACCATCAAATAATGGAGCCAGACCCCAGTTAGTATGGCAGAAGAAACAAGGCAGAGCAAAAACATTTGCTTCTGGAGTAACATATCCTTCATTCAAAGCCTAGTTGGAGGGGTCCCTTTTGAGCCAAAGGCCAGTGGCAGAAAGCACAAGAGCACGAGCTTACAACACGTGTTCCTTGCAAGGAGGCTGTTTACAGCCTGTGGAGGATGGCAGCCCCTGAGGTGCTGATTTTTATAGCTTGTGAATCACATTTTATATACAGAGATGCTGAAGCCCCAGGCAGACATGACCAAGTCCTGCAATATTTGTAAGGTCCTTGAGCTGTGTGTGACTTTAGATACACCAAGCTAGACCCACAGTTGGGGTAAATCAGGGAAGCTCTACTGACTCCAAAGGGGCTACAACAGTTTATCTCAACTGAGGAGCTGGCCCTCTATCTACCTACATTTACCACGAGAAAAAATATTCTTGTGCATCCCATGCACAGGTACTTATGCTTCCCTACACATACACGCCTGGATTGGTATGCATGCAAAGGGAGTGCCCAAATCCTAGTTTATAGGCATGTGAAGCCATGGACAGACATAACATTTGTACCTACAGATAGGAACCAGAGATAGAGAGGCTCACAGAGATTCTTCCTCTGTAGCCCCAGTGACAGCTAAGCACCAAGACAGAGCTTAGAAGCTATCCACCGTGCTTTCTTTCCCTCCCCCTTTGGCCTGGGATACCCTTGTCACATGATAGTTCACTACCCACATCAGCCTGTCAGGTTACAAAATTTTGCACATCATAGTAACACATGTACTCACTCAAATACCACAAGCAATAAACACAAGCTGAGAGAGAGAGAAAGCCTGCCAAGACCCTCAGCTGTAGCAGGTTACCTTGTCAGATTTCTGCCTGGGAATATCCCTGAAAAGCACCTGGAAGCTTTGCTCCAGGCTGAACACAGCAGCTTCTCTGCCACTGGGTCAGCTGCCACAGGAATACCAGTGCTCCACATATCCCATCTATATCTGAGGACAATGCTACATGCTGCTTACAATTTATAAAGCCAGGCCCAGGTTAATTAAGATAGGAAACAGCCCTTCTCCCTATTGCAGCACTCGTGCAATACCAGGGCTTTCACTGGGATAAAACATTCCCACTGGGGGGTGCGCAAAGTGTTCTCAGGTTTTTAGGAAGTTTCAGGTTTTGGTGTAGGACACTTTGGAAATCACAGGCTAGTTCATCATTTTGCAACAGCAATGGGAGGTTCCATTAATTATTGTTAGATGTTCCTCCAGGCCCCTGCGGCTCCCTGCCACAAAATTTTCAAAATCCATGGAAAGCCTCCGGCTCTCCTGCAATAATCAAAATTATTGTTTGATAATGGCTGGTTTGAGCAATACAAACCATCCTGCTGCTGGGATGCTGAGCATTATTAGAAGCATCAAAACCAAAGACACTTAATACTAAAGTGCTAAGGGTGACAGGAAAAGCTACAGCTCCTTTCTATGGTTTCAAAGTTGGCTGCTCTTTCACCCTAGGGAGATGACTGATTCCATAGGAACTACAGTATTGGATCAGTTCATGAGTCTTCCAGTCTTACAGTTTGCCTCCTACAATGGCCAGCATCAGAAGCTTCAAAGAAAGGTATAACAATCCCTTTCATTACGGAAGCAGTTCAGAGAACAAGAAGAGAGAGTTTCTTTATAAGCAGAGGCAGCTAGGCACTGGCTTACTATATGAAACATGATGGTTTGTCCCTTATACAAGTTGGGATAAAAATGTGTATAATGGTACATTTGTTATTCCTATAAATGTTTAAATTCTTTTTCTAAGTCACAAACTCTTTGCCATGCTATTTTCTGGCAGCAGTTTGTGCCACATTTGAGGATGAGTTGTATGAAAGTAGGTTTTTTTCCCATTTTAAAATGACCTTGATTTCATTTCTACTTCTCCTGCTCTTGTGATTTAACAAAGTGGACAAAAGTCCACGGTTGGCCTCTGTGCCTCTTTTGCATCCCAAAATCATCTCCTCTCTAAATATTATAGTTCAACACTATGATTGTCTCTTCCTACGGCAAGTTTTTCTTCCTTTAATCCATTTCTATAACATGCTTTTTAATCCAAACTTGAAGTCAGAATTCTAGAGGAGGATATATTAGTAACGCATATAACACTGTTGTAGTTTCAGTATTGTTTGCTGCTTCTCTTAACAGCTGTTAATAGTCAGAGTCTGGGTATGATACCTAAAAAAGGACAGGGAAAATAATTACTGAATTAAGATGCTGTCCCTTTAAAAAGGAAAGGTTTTTAGTGACCTGATGCAGCCACTTCTTAATGAAATCACTGCCTGGCTGACTTCTACGCATTACCTCATCAGCAGGAAAGGACTCACGTACATCTCCAGCAGTCCAGACCTTCCTGCAGCAGCAACCCTGAAGCTGGGCTGCCTCCTTTGACACAGGTTATTTATAACTGGAAGAGACTGTATAACTGTATTTATAGACACTGTAAGAAACATGCCAAAAGTTAAACGTCTTGCCCACCCCTCCCCTCCATTTTCTAGGAAGAGAAGCAATTACATATCTGCAAAGTGCATTGGGAAAAAATGTTCCAGAATTAATTTATCCCTGCTTTTCTGCCCTCTACAGTCTTTCACTTTCTAGGCTTCAGCAAACCAAGGAAAGTTAGCAACTACTAAAAGTACACTTGGATTTTCCCTACCCTCTCCGTGCTCCATGCTGAAAACCGTTTGGCATGTTCCCATATGCGTGCATGAAGCAAGCAGATGCTGTGTAGCCTGGGTGATAGGTTTATCTTTATCCACATCACCTTATGGTCTTACACCCACCACTCATTTTAGATTTAAATTTCCATTCACAGCTTTAAGGAACAGGACTTGGTAAAATCAACTTAGAAGAGATTTTTCTCCTCCTCCTGCCTCTTGATTCCTGCTCAAACAAGAACTTGGAGCGTAACCTCCCTATGGATTTTCTACAGTAATTTCTGGGAATGCAAATAATGGCAAATTATCCAATAGTGACCAATTACCAGGAGCTGATAACGGGGTGGGGGGGATGACTGAAGGGGATTTGGAATCTGAACAGCAGCTAATTAAACCATAGTGGCAAATAATCACATAGCCAGATTAACCAGTTTACTACGCTTGCTTCCTGTCAGTTTTAGGCCCACACAGTGGTTAAAAGAACTCTCTAAAACAGTCACAAATTGCCTGAAAGGCAACACAAGCTTTTGGGACTGAAAACGTTTTTAAAAAAAAGCGCGAGACAAATACAGATGAGCCTGCTGAAAATACTTAAAACTCGGGCCTAAAACTTGCCTAAAGATGTTCAATCATCAACTCAGCTGCTCTGATGTCCATCCGGAGTGTACACGGGCAGACCTACTATAGTGACAGCTGTGAATAGGACACATCCACACACACAGCCAAGGCAAACATTAATCAGAGGCGAACAGCTCAGCCTTCATAGTTGTTAGGGGGGTGCAAGAGACCTTACAGGTCATTGGGTCCAGCCCCCCTGCACTTGGGCAGGAAAGACTGCTGAGATCAGACGACCCCAGCAAGATGTTTCTTCCTCCAGAGAGCTGGTTTCAGGTTTGTACATCACTTTATTTCATGTATTTACTTATTTCTGGCCTCACAGGAACAGGTAGAAGAGCTGGAAGAGAGGCTGAGGGAACTGAAGAATGGGGTCCAACTTCAGCAACGCAAAAACCAGGAATTGGAAGAGCTGAGGACCAGCCTGCACCAGGAGCTCTCCGTTTACAAGTAGTTATCTTCTCTTTACTTTGTTGGTGAGAGAACTGTAGGGCAAGAAACCAAAAAAAAAAAAGTATAATGGAAAACTGACCGAGGCTGCAACATGCAGTAGCTGTGATGTGTTTTTTCAAGGGCAGTCCTAGTTACTTACTAAGAATCTGAGGCTCCTGGATAAATAGGAATCGGACAAACAAACAGAAAGGGATAATTTCATCATAGCTCAGTGCCCTCTAAATCAATGCTGCTTTAATGGACCTAGAGCAAAATGCCATCGGCCAAGGAAGAATGGAACAGGCTGGCCATTCCCAGTGAAAAGGGTGGGGAACACATGTCAATCTTAGGTAGACCTGTAGCAATACACCTCAGCCCTGAGGTGGTAGCATTCATTTCCTGAAAAGAAACAGTCTTAAGAGTTTTGGAAATGCTGTATGTGTTCCCTTGAACAGGGGAAGAGAACCCCGCTGTTATCTGTAATACCCCTATGGCTATTACTCAGGTTTCCTCTTCCTAACATGGGAACGCTCTCAGAGGATTTTTAAAAGACATCTGTAGTACAAGCCTCTGTTTCACTTCCTGTAGTTTGCTCTGCAAGGCACATTACCCCTTTTTCTTAGGCACACAGGCCTAAGAGTCTTCATTTTTGGCAGCTTCCCCTTTTAACGTAACAGTCTTCTTCCGCAACGGTCTCTCTCCCTTGCCACTTAAGAGCACAGTATTTTGTCTGTTTGACCATCACAAGAAAATACTCCCTACCACCCATGCAAGTACATACAAATACAATGCTTCCTTCTAGAATATGCCTGAAGGAGAGGCAGTAGGCAGCTTTGCCTTTTGTTAAGGTAGAAGAATTCAGCCTCCCAGCTCATTTTAATCTCTAGGCTCTTTCCCAAGATTTCCAATAAAGATGGCTGCATGCGGACTACTGAATACTTATCACACAGGAACATAGGTGGGACAGGAAATGGCCTCCTGGACTACACGATCTGGGACCAGTAGCAAGGACTATAGGTTGTTAAAAATATTCTACCTTATTCTAAGTCTCAGAAAGACAAAACTTTTGACATTGGCACTGAAGGTTAAGCTCCCTAATCCATGTTTATACTTAAATAGGAATCACAAGACCTTTCCTGCCTTGGGAAGAGGGTTGGACTAGATAACCTCTTGAGGTCCTTCCAGCCCTGCTCTCTGTGATCTCTAGAATATCACTTATCAGAAGTCCTGGGTACCTACAAAAGGGACTTAAATCAATGAAAGCTCAGGTACTTAACTCCTCTGAAATGTAAACATCTAAATCAATATCAAAGTGATCTAAGTAAGTCTAAATGTAGGCATTCATTCTTAAGAATCATGCAAAACTGGGTAGGCAACTAAAGCATGGGTAGGCAACCTTTTCACACTGCAGACCAGAATGACCCACGGTGTCAGAAGGGGCCGGATGGGTGCTAAGACTCTGCCATCAACACTCCTCTCCCCAGCAGCATGAGGAAAGCACAGGAAGCTGGCCCTTGTCACACAGCAGCATGGGGAAAATTGCAGAAAGTGACCCTGCCACCAAAGCCCCACGTCATTGTCAGCACACAGGCAGGCCTTAAGTTGGTATAAAAATGCGTGAGTTGGCTAGGCTCCTTAAATTAGCCCAGGAAGGGCATGTTTACACGTGCTTTCCTGTGCATTAATTTAATGCACAGTAAAGCATCACTGCCTAAACATGGGCTACAGTTAGTCTGCAGTAGATTCACTTACTCCAGCGTAGGATAGTGCTGTCATAAACAGGTACTATCCTACACCACAGTAAGTGACTTTGCTTAACCACAAGTGTAGACAGTGATGTTGGGACTAGTTCACTCTGGCTCAACTTGAGAGAACCGCATTAGGACTATCCTGTTCCCAGTACCAGAACTAGTCCAGGAATTGCATGCATCCCTGCATGGTGCTGTTTAGATGTATACTTATGCTCCCATTTTCCACATAGCATGCAATTGCCTTGTTGAATCACTACCACAAAAGTTTGTGGCAACTGATAGCTTAACCAAGTTCAGAAAACGAACTGAACACATTCTTGGAGGAAAAGTCCATCAGTGGGCACTGAACATGGTAGAAAGGGGTGCAGTCATGAGACCTGAATTTTCAAAAACCGATTGCTGGTAGTTGCACCGGGGGAAAAGCAGTGAGTGGAAGATTCTGGACATACCCTGTTTACCCTCCCACCCAAATCTAAGCATCTACACGGCCACTGTATGAAACAGCATGCTGAGCTAGATGGACCTATGGTCTGACCCACTAAACAGTATTTCATACATTCCTGCAGGTTGCACCATAGACTCCATTTCCTTCTCCCTTCTAGAGCTACAGTTCCTCGTTTTGTCAAGCTTTGTGCTAAGGCAGGTCAAGATTCTGGATGCAAGCTCAAACTACATCATTATTTAGCTTTGATGCTAACCAATGCTATTTTTCTACACCTTTCAGCTGAATGATTGGGGATAGAGGGGTACTGGAGGCTTGAACAGCAACCCAAATTCTCCTCGGGTGTCAGATACAGCCCATGGGCCGGATCCAGCTCACAAGAGCAGTTCTGTCTGAACTGACAGGCTAGTGGAAATCTTGGGAGTTGGGGAGAGGGAGGGCCTACTATAGAATTTAGGGCCCTGGAACCTGACGGACATGACTATCAGCAGGGGATGAGCAAGGACTGTGCTGATAGCCTGCCACTACCTCCATTGTAGCTCCTGGCCCTGTAGATCCAGCATGGGAGGAGCCCTGCAATCTGTATCCGGCCCAGGGCAAGTTTGACACCCCTGCTCCGGACTATTGTGCACTCACTTGGCAATTTACTTTCTACCCACACAGGGGCTGCTTAGAAATCTATGGACAGTTTTGCAAGTCAGAAGAAAAAGCAGACCAAGATTTCTAGAGGTGTGGACTTTCCCCCACTTCTTTCTGCTGAAAAGAAATGTGACAGCAAGATAGCTGTAGGGGATACTTCCAATTCACTCTTGCTGCTCACACTAACCCTTAATGATGTATCGCAGCTGCTCTCAGGATTACTAGACAGTTATATGCTTGGTTATATTTCTTGAGGTGCTGCTCTGTTGATCGTCTAGTTTGGTAGAAAATAGTGAAGGAGAGAGGTATTACTTGCACTGAATAATGAACATATGTAAAAGAGCAAAAAGATGTATGTTTTGCTCTGTGTTTGGAAAGCTAATCTTGTCTTGTCTATGAAATCCATAAGTGGATTGTATAAGCCTGCAAAGAAAGTATCCTGGAAGCCTATGGTATGATTTTTTTTTAAGTTTGTGCAAAACACTGTCCTTTTAAAACAGGGTCGTTTCTTTTGTAATTCAACAGGTCTCTGCTATGTTGTGACATATTCCAGTATGGGCCACAGAAACTGAACTCCTGTATAAATGGTTTCCACTTTATATATTAAAAAAAAAAAAAAAAATCACCTTAAAAAAATAAATAAAGGCTCAGGGTTTAAGGTTTCTTTTATTTCCCAAAGCATGCTCAACATCGTGGAGAAAATAGAAAAAGCAATCTGGTCACCCATCTAAAGAGTGGTAAAAGATTTTTTTAAAGCTTCTTACTGACATTTGTACAGACTGGATAGCCCATTTAAAAACCCTTGCTGACTGTGACTAACTCAAGAGTTCACTGGAAAGATACGGGCCCTACACCACCATATTTTTTCAGACCCTCTCTGGTCCACTTATGACTGGTTGGAGATTAAGTATTCTCTCAACGCAAAATAAAATGCAGTCAAAGCTAGCAGTCTTAAAGAAAAGTCCAAAGATGTATGGGTTTCAGATGCACAAAAGCACAGCTACCAGAGCATTAGAAGTGTTTGAGAGGATTTGTTCATAAGAATTTAAGACTAAATTATGGGTGACACCATAATATATATCAGAGGGAGCAGGCACAGGAGAGCCTCCTTGCTCCCTTTGGCTTTCTGTACTTTCCCTACCCACTTGCACAGGAAACAGCACAGATTCCCTGTTGTGAGCAGAGAAGCTGTCAGCTGACATCATTATCAACACGTGGATGCAAGAAACCAAAGCTCTGCTTTCTCCATACCAATATCTACTACTTAGATCTCATAATATATTCCTAGGAGGCATTATGGTTTCCAGGCCTCCACCCATCTCTGCTTTAAGAAGCATAAGGTTGCCACAATAATCCTGTCGAATAATTACTTTACCTGCATTAAAAATCACAAAGCACTGTAACAGGTCTGTAGAAAAACAATTTATTCCATCTGGAGCACGTACACATAATTAATCATGGAGAGTGTGGAGAGTAACAGGCTGCTGGTGGAACGGATCACCCTAGTGGAAGATGTGCAGAAACTAGTGGTCAAGACTAACTCCTAAAAAAAGTAGCTTATCCACATTTATTATATAGTTTTACAAATACCAGCTACCAATGCTCTGTTTTAGATTACTGGGCATGCCATCTGTGGTACATCAGTCAGGTAAAGACATACACCTTTACAACTTGGTGGTCCCAAGTTTTAAAAACCATTTCACAGAAAGGAAAGAAATCATAGGGAAACACAGCTCAAGAAACACACAATAGAGCATATGTGGAAGATGAAAAATGCTCTCTGCAGGCATAGCTAGAGTATCCAAACTCTTGTGACTTATCAAAAGTGAGAAAGAAGAGATAGGGAAGAAAAAATGAAACTCAGAATTACCAGGAAAGAGGATGTTAACAGACAGATTTCTAATTCCAGCTGAAGTAAAAATCTTTGTGAGTCTGTCTTTTATGGATTTATTTGTATCAGGAAATACAAGTATGAAATGAAAGAAGAAATGCCAATAATTTCCAGTCTTAGCAAGACAGACTCTACCCTCCACCTGCAAGTTGCCACAAATTAACACCCTTTGCAATATCTTTACTGCATTGTCTCGAGCACAGTGTTGGGCTCTACCCCTCTACCTTTTGTTTAAAATTGGCCAGAAAACCTTCAGCTGTAGCATTTAAAAACAGGAAAAAAGCAAGTCTGCTCCATATCATAAGGGCAACTAAAGTGGGATACCCAGCTCTGTACATGAAAGGCTGCTGTACAAAATTTAAGCAAGAAGCTTCAACACTGTACCACCTCAACAGAGCCACACCCCTGTATGCAGAGTACTTGTTGTCTGGCTCAGAAGCACTATTGATGTAGGATGACTGCACAGAGCGTATGTGCATGTAGTCAGAGTGGGAGGGAAGAGAAGGAAAAGACTAAAAAAAAATAAAAATAAAAAAAAATAAAACACAAACAAAAAAAATGAAACAAAACAAAACAAAAAAAACCAGTAAAAGCTCAACCATCTAGGACCCTTGACCTTCTGGATCCACACTTCCTTCAGGGTCTTCATCATTATATATGTTCTCAGCCTACAAGATAGAGGGGATGGGGGAAATAGGAGAGTGTTTAATATGACATTTTAGGCTAAAGGGATTCCATCCAGGAGAACACACTCAAAAGGCTATAGTCCAAGAAGTTTCTCAGCTTGAGATACCAATACTCCTATGCTTGATCCTTCAAGGCTATTTAACATTTACAGAAAGAACTATAAATACAACTGAATCTTTGCATAATGGTCATGTTTTCAAAGTATTTCCTTAAACAGAAGCTCATTAACACATTTATTGTTAGGGAAATGCCTGTTTAATGATAGAGATCACCGTGTCAGTTCCAATGCGTTTTTAACTTAATACAAAGAGGTCTTTTCTATACGCACGGTGCTCCTTGGCAGTGCCTTGCAGGCGACCTATCCATTTTATCAACATGAAGACACATATAAGGCTTTGTGAACTGGTTGTTTAAGTTTATAGAAAGATAACATTAAGGGGGACTCCTAGGTTATAAGTCACTTAGATGCACAAGTTTCCTCTCCTTCTCCTTCCACCAAATGAGAAATCAGGTCATTTGTTTCTGTTTCACCCCTCCCCTAGTTATGGTTTCTTCTGGCTTGTAGATACTCGACTCATTTTGAATGGTAAAAGTGGAACAGCCAGCTTCACACCCCAGCTCATACACAGCTTGGATTACAAATACCAGAGGGAACATTTATATTTATACCCTTTCCAAAACACACTTTTCTGATGTTATATGAGGCACGAGAAAGTTTCTTACATTTGTAAACCCTCACTTCTACTAAGCTTAAGTTGGCTGAGTCTTAAACGAGTGCTGAAGCCTAAGCTATACAGCAAGTCTGTTTGAGAGCTGTGAATAGAAGTCAGTGTTGAACAGACTAAAAATCAGAATTCCATCTTAGAGCTATGCCTTCTCACATTGACACATACTTCCCCTCCCAATCAATGCTACTTACCATTTGCCAGACTTGCATGATATTGTCTTCTGATACAGAACAAATTACCCAGGGCTCATTGGGATTCCAGGAGAAATCAGATATCTTTGCAGTGTGACCACCATGAATAAACTGGTATTGGAACAGAAAACAAAATAAGGTACTCAGGGTGGAAGTGAAATATGCTAGAACCAGTACTACAATCTGGGTACTTCAGAGGGTTAAGTTCCTTATGACCTCATGAACACAAGTGCAGAGTAACCAGAAGCATATAAAATTGCAGCAAAAGAGCTGTGCACTACCAATGAGGTGCTCCAGCTGTTTGCTGTGGCCTTTATTTCAGAGATGCCACTTCTCAAATAAGCCAGTACCCCTTCAGAACCAACATCTCGAAGTCACAATCAACTGCAAAACAACTTGCCCTTAATCTGCACATACACTGCATGCCACCTACATACAAACAACCTGGGTTCTGCTGTAATAGGAGTTGGGAGAAGAAGCAAACACCACAACAACCCCTCCTCCCTCTTACCAAGAGCTCTGGTGGGCCATCCTCCGCATCCTCAGGAGACTGCTCTTCTCCAATTTTACTGTGATAGAAACAAGGGCAAAATTGAAACATATTTCGCAGAACACACACACACAAAATCAATTCTTAGGAAAATACACACCACACCAACAGCAGATCATACAACACTATTGGTTTAGGATTTACCTTAAGTCCCAGACGTTTAGCCTACGGTCAGTACCACTGGAAGCCAAAATGGTTTCATTGTGGGGAGACCACTGCACCTGCAAGAAACAAATGAGAAAAAGAGGTGAATCTTAAAGCAGTGGCATAGGACAGAGATCCTACTGTATTTTCTCTACAGTTGAGACAAAAAATATTCGCAATTTCATAGTTAGTAGAGTTAGAAGTAACCTGAGCAGATCAAGTCCAACCCCCTGCCATGGCAGGAAAGCGTACTGGGGTCAAACGACCCCAGCAAAGTAATTGTCTAGCCTCCTCTTAAAGACCCCCAAGGTAGGAGCCAGCACCACTTTGCTTGGAAGTTGGTTTCAGATCCTAGCCGCCTTGACAGTGAAGTAGTGCCTCCTGATGTCTAATCTGAATTTACCCTCTGCCAGCTTATGACCGTTATTTCTAGTCACTCCTGGCAGTGCTCGGGGGAACACGGACTCCCCCAATGCCTGCTGGTCCCCTCAGACTAGTTTGTAACAGGCCACTAGATCCCCCTCAGCCTTCTCTTGTGGAGGCTGAACAGGTTCAGGTCCTGTAGCCTCTCCTTGTAGGGCCTGAGCTGCTGCCCCCTGACCATGCGAGTGGCCCTCCTCTGGACCCTCTCCATATTGTCCACATCCCTCCTGAAGTGCAGCGCCCAGAACCAGAGGGGGAGGATCACCTCCTTGGATCTGCTTGAGATGCATCAGTGGATGCATGACAAGGTGCGGTTGGCCTTCCTAACTGCATCCCCACACTGCCGGCCCACGTTCATCTTGGCATCAATGATGACTCCAAGATCCTTTTCTGCCTCTGCCCCAGGCTGTAGGTATGGTGCCGGTTCTTCCTCCCCAGGTGCATCACCTTGCACTTGTCGGTGCTGAATCCCATCCTGTTCTCGTCCGCCCACCCCTGTAACCCGTCTAGGTCCGATTGTAGCCTATTCCTCCTTTCTAGCATGCCCGCATCCCCCCACATCTTAGTGTCATCAGTAAATGTGAACAGGGTGCTTTTTACCCCCTCGTCCAAGTCACTGATGAAGATGTTGAACAGTGCGGGCCCGAGGACCGAGCCCTGGGGAACCCCACTGTCCACATCCCTCCACGTCAAAAATGACCTGTCCACCACCACTCTCTGGGTGCGGCCCTCCAGCCAGTTAGTAACCCATTTGACTGTGTAGGTGTTGACACCATAGTCCCCCAGTTTTTCAATGAGAATGGGGTGAGAGACAGTGTCAAAGGCCTTCCAAAAGTCCAGAAAGACTATGTCCACTGCTACCCCTGCATCTAAAGGTTTGGTGACCTGGTCATAGAAGGCCACCAGGTTGGTTTGACAGGATCTGCCTCTAATGAACCCGTGTTGATTACCCCTAAGCATAATCTCCCCTGCTGGCCCCTCGTGGACCTGTGCCAGAATAATTTTCTCAAAAAGCTTACCCAGGATCAAGGTAAAACTAACTGGCCTATAGCTTCCCAGGTCCTCCTTCCTCCCTTTTTTGAAGATGGGAACCACACTGGCCCTCTTTCAGTCCTCTGGCACCACGCCAGAGCACCACGAGTGCTCATAAAGCCGTGCCGGGGTCCCGCAATGACCTCAGCTAATTCCCTCAGCACTCGGGGTTGGAGATCATCCGGACCAGCTGATTTAAATACATCCAGTCCCTCCAGAAGTTTCCTGACTAGATTCTCAATTTGATACTGGAAAAAACTCATTAGTTCACATATTCCCATTGAAAATGCTTCAGAGGGAGGAACTGGTTTATGAACACTGCTGACTTTGCATTTCAAAGCATTAATGATGTACAACATGAAATCTTTTCATGTGGGATGCTTGAAGAAGAGGTCTGAATCTTCCATGAACACTACTTGCTATGACATCTACAATGGTGAGTTACTCAAATGCAAACCATTCATTTCTTTGAAACAGTAAGCTAACTTATATAGAGCAAAATAAGCTGAACAGGGGAAAAACAAAGGAATCCCACAATTCTGCTTATCCCAGTTAAAAATAGTTACTACCTCCACTTGGAAAGAATAATCCTAGGAACACTGCTCAACAAAGCAGAAAGACACGGGGGAGAAAAAAAAATCTGGGGCTCTGAATACAATTCTGCCACTTTGTAGAAATAGTGTGAAACAGCTCTAAAAATAACCTTCTCTAAAAAGAATGTAAACTACTGCCTTATTTAGAAAGCCCTACATGTTCTTTCAAATCACATTTATGCTACTCTGATAACACTCATTTGCCATCTCTTCTTGTACCAAAACTTGCTGAGTTTTTTATTAAGAGATGTCTACTTTCACAATTATTCCTTGTGTCTAGCTAGCCTGGAAGATCCATATTATTGGCCCCCAGTTTGTATTCTGTGCAGCTATAAGTCTTCCTCCAGGAGATGAACATGCTACAGGCATCTCAACAAGTTCCCTACTTCCATCTACTGCCATATATAAATTTGGCTGACTGTTTTCACTTCTAGGTACAGCCACTGGTCTTTCATCTGTCCTGTTCCATGCACTCGATCACTTTTATAAGCATTCTTGTGTGTCTGGTAGCTTTCCCATAGCCAAGGATGTCTTCGGACACAGAACAGCTAAAAAAACATGGTATGCTTGCATTAAATGTTGAGTAACAAGAAAAAGAAAAATAAAAGGTTATTTTTAAGTTTTTCAAGTTGCTGACAAACCTGCAGCTCTGACTGGGAAAGAAATAAAGATATTTATAAAGATGCCAGTTTACTGTACCTGAAATATTTCATCTTTGTGCGATTCAAATGAGTGGAGCTTCAGTTTCAGGTTTCTCAGATCCCACAAAGCAACAGTCTGTTCAGGAAGATGAGAGAGAAATTCAAGAAACACTTTCATCAAAAGTTAACTAATATATGCTTTCCAAAGTGGAAACAGGTTTGGGGCAGATGACCGTCCCTAATCTCAAGTCAGGCATACCTTATCAGCTGATCCTGTAGCCAAAATAAACTCACTATAGGGATTGAAAGACAGGCAGTTCACTTCAGCCGTGTGAGCATCCACTGAATGACTGGGCTTGGAAGTGTTGTTTGACCGGGTGTCCCAGCTAGAGAGAGAAAACAAGCAATTGGAGGAGGGAAGTTTCTTTCATTTCAAAACAGAAACATTCCTGGGTAACCAGTCAAATGCTCTCACTTACATCATGAGCTTCTGATCATCAGCAACAGATCCAAAGAGAGATTCATGGAGCAGGTGCCAAGATACATCTTCCACTACTGCTGTATGTCCAGTAAAGATGGTCTTTGCATCCACCACTTTGCCTTCCTTTGGAACAGCACTAATATCCCACAAGCAGATGGTCTTAGAGAAAAGGGGTATCTTTAAGATAGATGAACTCTTCACCCCCCCCCGGCCGCAATAGCCCACCCCCCAAGTGTAAATAGTTGATCAAGATCTGCAACTAACGTACAGCTGACATACCAATTTTATTTGCTGTACTCACATGATCATCAGAAGCACTAAGCAAATGTCCACTAAGATTTGGGTTCCATGACAGCCCATAGCCTTCCTTCTGGTGTCCACGCAGACGCAAGTCAGGGTTACACTCACCAGAAGGGTCTGCAAAAGAGTTTCAGAAAACTTAGGTTCCAAACAACTCTGCCAGGGCAAGTGCTTGACAAAAACCGTAAATTTGACTTCCTCTAGTAACAGAGCCATGTCACTGAAAGACATGAGTCTACAAGATTAAGCAAAATCCTATTGATGACAGTTTTCAAAATGCTTAATAAGGACACTTGTTCACCCACTGAATATTTATTTAATACTAAGGGGCTCAGTTCTACTTCCTGCATGTTATATAAGCAAAAGAATTCTTATGATCTTCAATCTTTGTCAAAAACTAGGTGATGAAAACACCACTTTGGTCACTACTTTAAAAATTCTCCTTAACTGCATGAAGATATATTAATCATTTTTAGATATATTTCTATATATCTGGGTTCCAGTCTCACTTTGAAACTTGGAGACTATCTTACGTTCACACCCCACCAAAGACTAAACCAGATCCCCCGAGGTTTTTTCTAGTTATTTTACAACAAAAAAAGGGACAGCAGTTTAGCCAGCAAACAGATGAAATAGCTCTCCACTGGCTTATGAGCCTCTTCCACTACTGCAAAGAAAGTAGTATTGCAGTGCTACAATAAATGAGGAACAGCAAATGGTGACCATCACAGGATATTCAACTTTTAAAAAATTAGATAATAAGCAGAGCTACAGCAGAACATGCAATGAGAAGGCCAATGGAAGTATGTTTTTAATGATCTGGAAACGTATTTCCCTTTTTAAGCACCTTGGAAAGCGACCATTTTATTCTAAAATTAAAAATGAGATGTAACCCACAAAAGCCCTTCAGCTGCCACAGAATAGTGTCAGCCTTATTTTTTCCCCCAGAAAAGATTGTGAGTTCCTGTTCAAACTGTATTTGAGGTTCTGTGCCCAATCTTCAAGTTACATAGATACAGACACCTGGCTTAGAAGGGTGCTTGGTGTAGTCAAAGACCAGGACATCACTGGATGGAGTCTTTGTAGCAATGATACATGGATTTTGGGGCATGTAACGTGCTCTGTTCACTTCTCCTTCATGGTTGATCTTGATTTCAATCTCAATCTTCCCACTAACAGAGCCAAAGCCTCCAAACTCTGGAAATAAAGGATAGATGTCTGTTAATGGTGAGCTGTACATATCGTTCAAGTCATACAAAGGATTCAGCAAAGCCAAAGAAGTATCCACACAGTCACAGTCTCAGAGCAAACAGTCTATTGACAAGGCATAAGGAAAATAAAAAGCCAAGCGAAACCGATTTCCAAGGATTTAATTTTAATAGAGTTGCAGTTACAACACAAGCACTGCTGTTTTTTAAACACACTTCCTAAGAGCTCATTACTGAAAAGTTTGATGACTATTTCTGATAAAACGCTAATGACAGATGTTTTACCAATGAAAGGCTCCCTTGGGGCTATCAAACTTGCACCTGTCTGTCTACAAACAGCTGTATGCTGACTGACATGTGGTTAAAACCACAGGTCCAGAACCATGTTAAACCACTCATCATATTTCTATTAAGGTCTGGGGCTGCAATAGCCTACATATATATAGAGATATAAGCTCCATCAGTCTTCAGCCGACCCTCATGACTCCAACAGGAAGATCTAGAACCTTGTAGAATTTGACAGGCAAATCCATCTAAGAAAGAAAACATGAACTGCCACCACTGTTTAAGCAGACAAAGGGGAGCGAGAACTGTCAAGAGTAACAGAATCTCTACTTTCTCTTCCATAGTGTGGAGATCAGTTTACCAATTCTAAAACTGGGATTCACAGTATTCAAAAATGGGAGAGAAATATAATGAAACCACAGTGGAATCTGGTCCATAAAAACACAGGAGTTGAATCTGTCAGAAAAATTCTTAATTAATAGCTTTTTGCCTAAAGTCTCCAAAACTGAATTCACAGTAAAGTGCCAAGACTCCCTTTAGTGATGGGCATACTTCAAGGAATATTAACAAAGCTAACATGCCCTGTAAGACAAAGTCTTAAAAAATATGCTTTGCCAAAAACTTTGAGCCAGAAAAACTATAGCTGATTAAGCATTTGAAAAGATAAAAACTATTAGTTTTAAAAACATGGGAAAACTGAGGTAGAAAGACAGCATTGCTCAAGGTCACAGCATTATTCCTCATCTTAGATATCTGGACAAGGCCTCAGTTAAGTGGTCTTGTCAGGATGAGGTCAAGAGCACCTGGCTTCCAATCTGCTATTCAGTTCAATAGAGCAAACTGCCTTGTATGGAAAAATAAGTAGCCATAAGGCCATTATAAAAAAAGAAAATCAGATAAGTGACTGAAATTCCTCGACAGATTTGGCAAAGCTCTATTTAACATCTGTATTGTGAGAGCAAGTATTTGTCAGCACCTGTCCTGAGAGAGACCCCAGCTTAAACACTTTATACAGGAATCTCTCTATCACACACACACACACACACACACACACACACACACACACTTTTAATCATATACAATCACGTCAAAACTAAGCCTATTTTCAGGATCACAAGCAGATTTCAGGAAATAAACAGAATAAAAAGGAAGAGATATCTACAGCCTTATGATCACAAATAATATTGCAAAACATATTCAAATACCATACTTTAATATTCACTCTGAAAAAACAGAAAGGAATTAAAGACAACAACAAAAGAAGAGAAGCAGTGGTACTAAAATCTGTTATTTCTGGGAAACCAAAATCCTGAAATTAAGTATTTTAGACAGAATCTTATTTACAAGCAGTACTGGCAAGTCCAACGATCAAGGTATCAATTGCACAACCTTGGCTCCTGGCAAAAAAGGAAACGAGACAACTGAACTGGAAAGGTTGCATCACATGGAAGAAATCATTAACCCAACTAGAATAAGATGTGGCTAATAGGTAGGAATGCCAGCTGCCTAGGAAGGTTACTGATATATTAGGTTTGGATCCCATGCTATCACAGCATTTAACTGAGCAAAATACAATCATCCTTTTATTCTGGAGAGGCTGGCACATATACTAGTCAGCAGAATTCAAGCTAAAAAGAACACTTGAAATTGTACACCGTCTAAGGAATGGCAGAAAGCTTCATTAAATTATGAAAGCTACCATCATAAAGAATACTTTATGCAGTCACAATGAAAAATAATTAAAATAAATTTCTATTACACAATCTTACAATAAATCCTACCCCTCCTCTTCAAAATGTTATAAAAGCAAAAAGTAAGTTTAATTCAGCATGGCATACGGAAGATTAGGGTACAGTGCACAGATTCAAGAAGAAAAGAGGAAAAGTTGTAACCTCTCCTGATCACTTCATAGGGCAAAAGTTCCGTATTATTTAATGATCTATTAACTCCAAATGAAAAAAGCCATTATGTCCAATGGGAAAAAAAGAGTTTGGAACTCCATTTGCTGATCATCTGAGACTCCTACCTCCTTTCTCACTATCATAATGTGAAGCATCAAACTGTGCATCGTCATTGGGCAGCTGCACGCTGGCTATCACAAGATGATTTTGCTCGTCTGAAGTATGTGTCCCCAGGACTAGCCGATGAATACTGAAATCTTTGCCTTCGGGTCTACAATAAAATACAACAGAAGGGGAAATGAAAGGGAGTTAACTAGATAGAGGTGGCTCACAAGAACAAACCTGGACCTGGAAATTGTACCTCAAAAAATACAAAAATAAAATAAAAATTATAATGCATCTTTTAGCACTGACCATGCCCTCTTACTCGAATATCAAATCTTCCAAACAAAATTACCCCAGTACAACCCTAGACAGATAGCAGCAAGGAAATATGTATCTGATATCTCCACAATACAAGCCCTCTTCTCCCCCCAGGACTCTCCCACTAGTACTCCCATGAGTAATGCCTTGAGGCATATTAGCATTTTCTGCAAGTGACAGGTGGAAAAATGCATTATGTCAGGGACCCAGGGAAAGGACAGTTGCGCAGCACAACAGAAGGGTTTTGAACAATATCAAAATGCTACATATGTTCATTTTGCAACTTCATCAATGGAGGGTAAAGAAGAAAACATCACATCATTACAGGCTGAACACAGCCTGAAACATTTCCTGCCAGTCAGCAGCTATTTCTGAATCAAAGAGGACGAGCAGAGGTGCCGCCTGGTGCCAGCACAACACAGTCCTCAACCTACCGTGTGGCCAAAGCAACGGCATAAAAGAGCTGACCACGGCTGGCAGCAGCCCCGTACCAACTCCCTCCCACACGTGACAGCGAAAGTGTCTTTCAGTCCCATTTTCATGAAGAACCGGGAGGCTTGACTCACCTTGTTACATCAGGAAGCCACTGGGCAGTCAAGCTGGGCCACTCGAGCGCATGGGTCATTACCAGGTCATAGAGGAAAGGCGTGTTCTTCTTCCAGATCTTGTACTCCTCGTTGATCACCCGCTCCTCCACCGCATCGTCGAAGGCTGCTACATATCCCCAAGGGGGAAAAAAAGGAACGTGTTCAACGAGCACTTCGTGAGCGTCCGGTTATCACCCTACCCGTGCGGCCACCGTCACTTTGCCGTATCTGCCAAACAAACCCACCCATCACCGGCCGGATTACAAATCTGCGACCACACCTTCCTTCCCTCCCTCTGTGCTCCCCTCTGCATCCCCCTCGCTGGGAGCTGCCAGGCACGGCAGGGATCGCGGGGGCATGCAGCAGCTCCACCTGCCCAGGACAGGGCCCCATTACCAAGGGCGGTACACAATATGCCCCTCCCACCGCGCACAGACCTGGGGAAGCATTTCAGTCGTCGTCCCCCCCCAACCCAGAATCGGGGACTTTGCTATGCAGAAGGGCAAATGATGCCAAATATGCAAATTAAATGAAAATTATGCAATATATGCTAATTAAAGGGTGGGAAACGGCCCTTTGAAGGCTCCCCAAGAAGAGCCGCACCGGAAGAGAAGGGAGCCCCAAGCGCTGCTGCTCTGGCGGGGCCAGGGAGGCCCTTCACGCGGCCACAGCCGCGGCGCCAGGCCCTGCTCCCGGCCGCACGTACCTTCCTTGTCCGCCATGTTGGGGTGCGGGGCTCAAGCTGCCGGCTCGGTGCAGCCGCCACTCTATTGTTTCCGACCCCTCTGCGTGCCACTCCGGCGCCGCGCGCCCTTCGCGCCAACGCCCGCCAATCACCGCCCGCGGCCGGGAGCCCGCTGCCAATAGGAGCCCGGCGGGCGCTCGGGGGGGCGGGTCTAAGGATGCGGCGGGCTCGCTGTGCGGTCACGTGGGAAGGGCCGGCGCTGGTGAAGCTCCCCTGGGAGCCACCATTTTCTGACGGAGAGGCAGCATGGCGGGCCGCCTTAAAGGGCCAGCAGCCCCTCATGTCCTTGCTGGGTTTTAGTGCTCATTGCCCGTGTTTCTCAAGGCTGTTGCTGGAGGGGTAAGGAGCAGGTAGCCCAGGGGCTTGGCTACCCATCACTGGGCCTGTGATCAAGTAGGATTAAGGATCTTGAATAAAGCAATATTAATTTGTCTCCCTTTTTTTTCCCTTTTAGGTTTGAAAGACAAAATTCAGTTTTTGCCTGAATCTGCTTCCTACATGGGAGTTTATTTCTTTTTTTCCTCCAAAGAGTCTAATCAGGCTGGAGATATTAAGGGTTTCCTACAAGAGCATCCTGTGTAGGAGACAATGTGGTTGGCCTTTGCTAACTAGCAGGGATCCTGGTTTTCTCTGAATATCCCCAATTTTCAGTTAAAGTAATCCCAAATCCACATTTTTCCTTGCTTAAAATGAAACATCACTAGTATATATTAATGAGGTTTCATTTAAAAAATCCACATTTTTCTGTGATTTAACTGAAAAAATGGGGATTTTTTTTTTAATAAAACCAGGATTGCTGCTGATTAGCCTCTGGTCTTGCTCTCCACTGCAGCAGGAAAGATGCTGATTATTTCCAATTGGAGTCAGTATTTTGCATGTGTGTGAGAATAAAGCAGACCACGCAGGGGCTCCAGAGAAGGACATTGGAGAAAACCTACCCAATATAATCACTGTATCATAGAACATGAGGGTTGGGGGGACCTTAGGAGGTCACATCTAGTCCAACCCCTGCTCACAGCAGGACCAGCTCCAAGTACACCATCCCAGCCGGGGCTTTGTCGAGCTGGGTTTTGAAAACCTCCAAAGGATGGAGACTGCGCTACCTGTCTAGGTAACCCATTCCAGTGCTTCATCACCGTCACCCTCCCAGTGAGAGAGTTTTTCCTAATATCCACCCTAAACCGCCCTTACTGCAACATCAGACCATTGCTCCTTATTCTGCCATGTCACTGCTGAGAACAGGGCTACACATTTCTTACAAATTGTATTCCTTACTCTCATCTTTAAAAAAACAGAGAAACTGCTGGTATTTAGTCTTAGATTTAAAAAAAATACCAGCTTTTCCTTCTACTGAAATTAACTCTAGAAACCATCTCATTTCACATACACTCATCGTCCCCCCCCCCCGTTTTCAGTTGAAGCGCTCAACCCCTGCTGGCAGCCTCAAACAGTATAAATCGCAAGTGTTTTCCTTTTCTTTTGCTAGTTTCCTACTTCTTGAGCAGCAGCAGCAGCATGCTGGAGGATGCACAGAATAAACCAAGTTAAACCAAAGGAAAGCCTGGCACTAGCTCGAGGTGTAAACTATTTGTAGTGCAGCTCCTGAAAATGAAGCTTAACTTTAGGCACATCAAAAACTTCTTCCAGCTTCATTGACTCGCTGCCTAGTAAGTTTTTGCAGGCTAAAAAATACTCTTGCAAAGGATTTTGTGGCTGGAGAATTCAGGGGTGCATATTTAACCTCACTTATTTTCAGTGCCACTTGGTGTCCTCATGGCTCTCTAGTCAATCAGGGAGCTCTGCCTTTAAAGCGTAGGATCACATGGTGAGTCTGGCTGGATCAGGCGAGGAGGGGCTGTCTGGATAAAGCAGGAAGTGGGTGCTGCAGGGCTGACAGCTATGGCTGATAATTTCCGGGATTACAACCTGAACCAGGAGCAGAAGGCCATCAGAGCCAAGTACCCCCCAGTCAAGAAGAAGTATGAGTGTGAGTATCCCTGTGGCATGGCTGTGGCCAGGAGGAGGGGTATAGACCTAAGCACGTGTAAAACTCCTTGTGCTTCACACTGTGCCATGGGATCTTGTCTGTAAGTGGGTAGAGGAGGCTTATTGATGAGTCTTAATGTGCTATCTTAATGGAGATCATTTAGCTTTGTGCGATGGGTCCTAAAGAAGTCCCTGTGTGTTCAGCACCTTCAGGTGGGTTGCCATAAATAGTAACTCCTTACTTTGCAGCTGAAAGGGTATTTTGAAAGACTGAAAAGAGAAGGAAGCAAATCTTGGTGAGTGAAATGAAAAGGGGTATTATCACTCAAAACTGACTTGCAGTAGTGGGTAATGATGATACCATACTAAAAAACATAATATTAATTGGAGAAACTATAATCCAAGAGCTGGTTAATTATGCAAATCACATCTGCCACCGCTGATTTATCAGCCAGTCATCTCAGAACACAGGACCAATGCTTATTTTGTTTTAAAACTTAAGTATAATGCCTTAGTGTGGAGCTGTTATAAAGAGGAAGGTATGGTAGGGTCTGATCCTGTGCGTTACTGAGCCACCTCAACTCTTGCTGGTTGAAGGGCAGACAGCAAGTGCTCAGCACTGCAGCTCAGGGTATTATGTACTTCTATGGCACAACTGTATCAGGCAGTAATTCTGCAGAATGCCGGTTTCCACTGCCACTGCACAGCTTGTTCCCATAAGCATGCAACTCATTTTGAATGAATGGCTGGTTTTCATATCCAGCTTAGCCCAAGTAACACAAGTTTGATGGGTCTTAGGGTATTCTACCAATATTAGGGATACCGTGTAAAGCCAGGCCTATTACACCATCTGTTCTTTTATCCCCACGAGGGAAGTTGGTTCAAAAGTTCATTGAGAAACTAAATTTCTGTGAGCTGCTCCATAAAACAAATTACCTAAAATGCTTTTCTGGCATCTTAAGTGGACATTGATGTGACACTGATTACAGTATGGGGGGCAGGGGAAGGTTACCAACTTCAAGGAGAAGAAAACTGGAACAAGAGTTTTGGGTTCAAATTCTGTCTTTAAGTTTCTTCCACATAGCTTGTATAGTTTGGGAAAGCTCTATAACCTTTTCATCTATTGAGAAATGGTATGAAATGCATATATATTGGGGGTACTTTTCTGGAAACAAGGTGGTGAGTTTATTATGGAGGGGTTGTTTATCTTGGTGGTTTTCTTTTAAAACCTATTATGGTACCTACTATGTGCTGGTATTGTTGATCCTTTTATAGCATATTTATCTAAAGGTCAGATTAACATTCTTAATATGAGGTCAGATGTGTCAAAACATTCACAAAATATTTTCATGATAAAAACAGGACCTGAATTTTCTTGCAAGTTTATGTGGTGTTTTTCTAAACAATTTTGACAATTTTTAACTCTCTCTCTTCCTAATCCTTCAGATCTGGATCACACTGCTGATGTTCAGTGAGTATTTACACCTGGAATTTGAGTAGAATTTCACTATAAGCCTGACTTTTCAAACTGCCAAAATCTAATGTGACAGGAGAATAAGGTGCAAATATATCCCTTTTGGGCCTATGGATGCCACATTTAAAGATGCTGTATTGTTTGGTAATTCTGCTACCTCTTATTTCCAAATGTTCCATGTACATATGTTCCCAACAGCACCTGTTCAGATATCCATGGTTTTTAGTAAGATACTCAATATTTTTCCATATTGTTCCTCCAGAAGGAACTCCATTGTGTTTCAGCACTTACCATAGACAAACATGGGTCTTTCAGTGCCTTTAAGCAGGGACATTTCTCTGTGCTTGCTGCTTTTCCCACTCATATTACTATGGTACTCCAATTCCTTACTTGTATTTTCTCCTCTTTCTTTGTTGCTGCTATATGATGGTGTAACTCTTTCGTCTCTGTAGGTTACATGCCTGGGGAGATACTTTGGAAGAAGCATTTGAGCAGTGTGCTATGGCCATGTTTGGCTACATAACAGATACAGAGACCGTGGAGCCCTTGGATACTGTAGAAGTGGAGATAGAAGGTAAGAAGGCACTGTGCAAACTTTGAAGGAGAATTGTGTTGAAATTAACTTTGCTTTTTAGTCAGAAATAGCTGGCATATTGCATGTAGTATTGGCACAGGTTTATTAAACAAAGTTATTCTTTCCTTATCTGAATATGCAAGTCCATAATAAGCAGGGAAACTGAACTTCTGCCCTGATGTACACAAAAAGGAAATTTGCACAATTCTGAACAGGGCACCCAACTGAGTTTCTTTTGCTGTTTCTGTCCTATAGGACATGACATGCTGTCTCTACTTTATAACTTCTTGAATGAGTGGCTGTATAAATTCAGCGCTGACCAGTTCTTCATACCCAGGGTATGTATTTTTTTTTTCTAGCGTATGGGACAGGCATATATGATGCCAACACTTGCCCCAAATTTTATCATTCTTGGGGCAAAAACACTGAAACCAACAGGTCTGATTAGACCTATCAGTGCATAGGGGATTGTGGGCACAAGCAAGAGTTGGAGGAGGAGTAAACTCTCAATTTTGCTGTTTTCAAACAAGTTATGGCTTCAGTTGCATTGTAATTGCAGTTCTCTGCACATCTAAACATCAGCATGTCTCTGAGGCTGATTGAACTTTTCTTGTGTCTCTACTTTGCATGGGAATATTACAGGGAGTCATCATCATATGGCATAAAACTATATGAGAGATGCTCTTCATAGCCATTTTTTTCCTGTTCCTTTCTCTGCAGGAGGTGAAAGTGCTTTCCATTGACCGAATGAGTTTCAAAATAAGATCCATTGGGTGAGTAAGCAGAACGTTTTGGTTAAAAGCAAACTCAAAAAATGTGTGCACACAGATTTAAAAGCAATATAGCTTACTTAGGGGAACACCCAAGTTTGAAGTTGATTCTTCCACCAGCGCCCACTTTAAACCTAGGCAAGTTATAATATCTGCTTGTCGCACTTGATATAAATGTTGGTATCTACCACAGAAGCTGTCATGCGGAAGGTAGGGTACAGCAACACCTTAAAAAGTAACTGGTTCAGAGAGGTGTGAGCTATGAAAGGCCTGATGGGGAGCGGGGAGGAAAGCTATCATGGAGAAGAATCACTTCATGTTTGCAAAATCAAGATGTAAGTATTATCTATCCCAATACATTTCAACCAGTAACTTTCAAAAACCTGGAAGCAGATAGGAAACAAAATGTATTAATGCCAGGATTTCCAAAAGTTACTTATGAACTGCAAATTAGTGTCTCTTCAGTTTTCTTTTCTGTGTCTTTGAGGCCTTGTATAGTCTATGATTTGAGGAAGTGTTGCTGAATTCATTTAGTTAGCTCACTTTTTAAATAGTTTGCTAAGGAGCCTAGATGATGGGACAAAGGGCTTAACATTTAAAAAGCATGTTGCAAATACTAAGTATCTTTGCCAGAAATGGCTTAACTCCTTGTGGGAGTGGCTATCCCCACACTATATTAGTAGTCCCCATTTTGAATGGATAACTGATGACATTTACTATGATGGGCTAAAGCTGTGTGGCATTTACCATGAAGTGCTTGGAGACTTCCTGTTTTCTTCTCCAGTACTTAAAGCTGGAATTCCAGGTTTTTCCATGTGTACTAATGAAGCCAATAATAGTATTTGCTGAATTAAATCAGAATTTCAACAGTTTCTTTTTCTTTTCTCACATAAGGTGGGGGGAAGAGTTCTCTCTACCCAAACATCCTCAGGTATGTACCAAATGATTTTTATTATTTGTTTTCATGGGTAAAATACGGGCTTTTCTCTTTTAACTGGACCACTAAGTTTATTCAGAGATCCAATTTTAAACTTTTCTGCTTATACAGCTGTTACCTCTGATACCAAGGCCCTTGCTTGCTAGCTGCTGTTTGTGAATGGAACTATTAGTCAACAATGTTAGGAATACCATCTGTATGATTACTCAAGTAGTGGCAGAAATGGGTCACAATTTTATCTCTTTTCTGACACCAGTGACATGCCAGTTCAGTCCCAAGTCAGGATGTTTTCATGAGTTTGGTTTGTGTACACTAGAACTAGTCACTGGGCTGTGAATTTTATTGAAAATTAGTAATAAACTAATATAATTTGTGTTTATTACATTCCACTCCTCCCTTCCCACGCTCTCCTTTTTGCTAACAGTCTGTGATGGCTGCCTTAACCCAAGAGAAGCAAATTTATGGTGGTCTTCATTAGCTAAGGGAGAGGTTTGGTACACTGCAGTAAGTGATGGTGAAGAACAGAAAAACTGTGTTTTGCTGTTGGGCAGTTCTGGTGTCTAGGTGAGTGATTGCTTGGTAATGTCCCATTCTTTGTACTCATCAGAACAAATGCAGTACAGCTATGCTTCAGGGAGAAGGATTCTCTAACTTGCCATGCCCAGGGAGCCAAAGAATAGTGTGTATGCATTCACATGGAATGGCTATTAGGGCTTATGACTTAGAAAATCCATCTTTTTGTGCTTGTTTGATCCAGGGTACTGAAGTCAAGGCAATAACTTACTCTGCAATGCAGATCCATGAAGACGAAAAGCCAGAAGTTTTTGTCATCATTGATATCTAAAAAAGAAGAAAATGCTGTTGAAATGAGTGGAAAAATCATTCTTAGCCAGCAAAGGTCCCACAAACTGTACTACCCCCCCCTTCCTGAAATAACTAAACGATTGGCTAAAATTGCTGAATTGTACTCTTAATATTATTTTACTGGATGAGTCAGGGTAATTAAGAAATACCCAGATGTGTCTAGACTTTGAGGAATAGCAGACGAGTTTGGGAATTGGATGTCTAGACAAGGAGCTAGTTTTAAGAAGCTTGCACATCTCAAACTTGCAAGAGAAGCATAAGGAGTTAAATACAAAACAGCAGTGCTAGTGAGAAATTTTATTTTTAAGTTAGCATTGGTACTGGGTCCTGATGGACATGGGTGATCAGTAAGAGATTAATTACTTCTTATCTTTTATTAGTCAAAATATTATCTTGTTGCAAGCTGGCAGAAGACCAAGAAGACTTGATGTACACATTTTCTTGGCCTTTATTCTGAAGGAACTACTTCTCTTCTTGCTGAGCTTCACTGGTGCGGATCTTAATTTGTTCAGTCTGAGGTGACACTGCCATTTTGCATTATTCTGCCACTTGAGGTCTTTTTAGGAAAATTACAAGCTCATTGTGATGATTTTAAAGCGGCAAACCCCTTCAAAAATATCTAAATGATATTAGAAAAGATGCCACCAGGTGGTGCTAAATCTCCATATAGTGCCAACTGATATTCTGAGTAATAAAGCATGTATCCATGTGACTGGAGTATTAATGATTCCTTTCATCCTTCCAAAAAACGGAAGGCTGGATTTCATTGCTGGTGTCTACCAAAATCTTCTGCACTTTCAGGACAATGGTCTCTTCCAATAAAAAGGGAAATTTTCTATTCTATTTTAATGTATGAATGTGAAAACCTTGTCGGTTTTCATATAATATATGAATAAATTGGCTACTTTAGTATTCTCCTTTAGAAAGCACAATAATGACCACCCTAGCAGCATAGGAGGCTACACATGATGTTTACATATTACTTTTTTTTTTCCCCATTGGATTATAGTTTCATAGTTTCTGGGGTCGGAAGGGACCTGAGCAGATCATCTAGTCCGACCCCCCTGCCATGGCAGGAGAGAGTACTGGGGTCAGATGACCCCAGCAAGATGTGCATCTAACCTCCTCTTAAACACCCCCAGGGTAGAAGCCTGCACCACTTCTCTTGGAAGTTGGGTCCAGACCCTAGCTGCCCTGACTGTGAAGTAGCGCCGCCTGATATCTAACCTAAACCTGCCCTCTGCCAGCTTGTGCCTGTTATTCCTGGTCACTCCTGGCGGTGCTCGGGGGAACAGTGACTCCCCCAGTGCCTGCTGATCCCCCCTGACTAGTTTATAACAGGCTACAAGATCCCCCCTCAGCCTTCTCTTTTGGAGCCTGAACGGTTCAGGTCCCGTGGCCTCTCCTCATAGGGCCTGCCCTGTTGTCTCCTGATCATGCGAGTGGCCCCCTCTGGACCCTCTCCATGTTGTCCACATCCCTCTTGAAGCGTGGTGCCCAGAACTGGACGCAGTACTCCAGCTGCGGCCTGACCAGTGCCGCATAGAGGGGGAGGATCACCTCTTTGGACCTGCTCGAGATGCAT
>NW_017728939.1:8572351-8586003 GCF_001723895.1 Crocodylus porosus | reverse complement strand
GTTTTTCTTAGACCCTGTTGTGCAATTGCTGAGGAAAGTTCCCTTGCCTTTTTCTTAAATACTTGAACTTTCCTCCACTGGCACTTCCACTATCCCACTCACTCCTGGAATTAAAAAAAAAAAAAAAAAAAAAAGAAGTGTGTGTGCCCTACCCCCACCCTCTCCAAACTAATATTCACTAGCTATCCCTTATTTAAAATCAGAAGAAAAATGGAGACAAGGCACTCTAGTTCCACTGTACAATACACTAGTCATATGATGATGTCTCCTTGCTGGTTTGCACCAAACATTGTAAGTGCTTTGTCTCCACTTAGGACTTTTCAGTTGGTTATTTTTGCTCCCCCCCCCCCAGTGATGAGAAGACAAATCCTTTGTTTTCAGGTTTGGCTTTGGGTGGGATAGGCCGAAACTGAGGGAGATGAACAAACACTTTTTTTTTTAAAGGAAAAACAAAATTACAAACAAATAAAATCTGCATTTCTAATAAATTGTTTGTGAATGTGTGACTAGTTTTTGGAGAGCAGATGTTTAGGATGAGTAAAGTTGCATTTGTACCTAACTTTGCACAGGATTGAGCACTTGCCCCTCGTTATTGCTCTAGCCTTCCGTAGTGTAAATGAGAACTAATGTTTCTTTTCAAAGCAGTGTACAGATGTATTGTGAGGGACTCTCACTGTTCTCACTACTGTTCTACACAGGGCAATGAATATCCCTGGAAATGGTAATTCAGGTACCTTCTTTTTACAAACTATGATCTTAAAGGAGAAGGAATGACCTGTCAAATGGTCCCAGAAATGAGTGAGTACAGTTTGGGGGTTTCCAACCTGTCTTAGCATTGCATGCCTGAAATCCAGCCCGAGTGCCTGAAGAAGTAAGTCTATACTACACTGGGTAGTCGCACTCAATTGTCCTTCATTTTTATTTTTCAGAGAGCAATGGAGTGAAGAAAGAGAGTAGATTCATTTTAAGTAGCTTATTTTAACATCTTCCCCTTTTTATGGTACCCTCTGTTTGTTTGATTTTTGCTGAAACCAAACTCTATTCTGAAGGTCCAACTGGTCTAGTCGAATCTTGGTGATGCTGTAGGGGCAGGCTGTGTTTTAGGGATCGAGCTCGAAGTGCTGCCTTACGGGTGGTCACTGGGAAGGGGTTGCAAATGGGCTTACCACACAATGCATTTGTTCCTCAAACAATGCATCCCCTGTGTTGCCTTTCACCTCAGAGGTGGGAGAGGCTACTTAAACCAGGGGGTGGGAAAAGATGGCGTGTGACAGATCCGCTGGGTTTGGTGTGGGAAGGAGCGTATGTGGCCAACATGGTTGGGAGTTGTGCTCTTCCCACAGGAGTGTAGCACTACCCTTGCAACAGGTAGGAGGCTCTGAGGAGATAAAAGGAGCCCAGGCAGGCCCCGCCCACTAGAGCCAGAGGGCCTGAGAGGGGTTCTAATGGGCCACATGGCTGTCACTCAGGCCATTGGCGGGAAAGCAGTTCCCTCAGCTAACATCCCATTGGCTGACAGAGTCAGCTGACTGTTCAGACCAATGGTGCCTCGAGTTCTGTTCCTGTCAGGAGAACAAGACAGCCTGAGGGGGACAAACACTGGCTGGGTGGGGGAGATAATCCCTGAGGTGGTTTAAACTGATTTAGGGGTGTAGATTGTAGCTGTGTTGGTCTCAGGACATAGGCTGACAAGGTTCTTTGGGTGAATCTGATATCTTTTATTAAAACCAACTTAAATAGTTGGGAGAAAAAATTTTAAGTTTCCATTTCAAATGACTAAATTCAATATCTTCCATGTTACAGGGGGGTAGGTTTCCTTTTAGCTTAAGGAGGTAGAGGGGCCTCCACTTTAAAGCATGCAAGAAGTGAGGAGCCACGGGGTGCTGTGTAAAAGGGGGCAGCCTGAAGGGCCAGTGAGGAAGGTCCAGGCCGTGCCATGACGACCAGAGATGCAGTTGGAGGTCTCTATCGGGAAGCCTTTGCCAGGGAGCTCGCTGCAGGGCAGGCAGGACCAGCAGGGTTGTCAGCGTGATGAGGAGGAAGAGCACCAAGTGACATCTGGTGAGAAGTCTGAGGTATTTCTTTTGGCCCCGCATCGTTGGTGTTGGTCTTTCAATCGCAGGGCAGCTCTTTAGGAGTAGGGGGGAGGAGGGGTGGAAGTCAGCACATTACCATTATTTATGAAATCCCGCAAGAAAAATCTACAAGGTAACATGTTTTGTTTTGGTTTTTCTTCCTCTAGGTGCAGATGGATGGGCAGTAAGATGCACGGGACCATCCTCTGGAAAGGTGAATGTGAACTCAAAGCTCGTGCCCCTTGCAATTGTTCTGTTCTCCCCTCGCTTGAAAATGTGAAAATAGGTACTGCCTGGCCTCTCTCCTGCTAACGAGGAACTGGGATCTCCATCTTGTTCAAATTGGATTGCTTGCAAACATAGGAAGAATCTGTTTTTAATGGCTGCATTGGCTCCTGGGGCAAACCATCATCATTGGTGCCTTCACACAAAGACTTGCAGGTATTTCAAAATGTTTGGGGTTTTTGGTTTGTTTGTTTGTTTTTGAGAGGCTCCTGGAAATTATTGGTGAGACTGCTCAGAGCCAGTCCTCATTGGAGCATGGGAGATATGAGCATTAAATGATTAAATAAATGAAGTACTATGCTGCCATGAGCGATGCAGCACCCTAGTAAATACCTCCTGTTCCAAGTATTTACTGACGGGGCAGCTAAAGGTGTATAGGTTTATAGGGGATGTCTGCAAACTTCCTTCCAAGAATACCTACTACATATCCTATGTGCCAGGGGCCTGTAACAGGGAGCCCCCAGAACAAACGCTGGGGCTTAGCATGATTCTTTTATTATATCATTTTGTTACATGGAAAAATAATTGAAAAGCAAAACAATGAATCCTGTCCTCACTGGGTGCATCTACACATGCAATTAATGTGACATGATAAACTCCACGGCCATTTGTGCTGGAGTTAGCCGCTCCTGGGCACAGTGTCTACACAGGACAACAGCCATTTGAACCAGGGTGGCTCAGGGCCCTGGCTGGCTGGGCTGACTGGGCACAATTAACTTGCCCAGTCAGTGTCTACACATGTTTCAGTGCAGTAAAGTACTCTGCTGTAAGATGGTACTGTCCCTGTGTTCTAATATTGAAGCATATGTAGACTGAAACTTTACTGCAGAGCTAATTAGTCAACTCTGCAGTAGAGATGCACCCACTGAGTGGCCACTTTTGCCTGTATGTGTAATTTGCTTTACAACTTACCAATACACTGAGAGCTTACATCTTATGAGAGCTATTCCCACTAGCAGTGGCCCTCCATTGAAAAATATATCTTTGCAAGGAGTCCTCAATAAACTTCTGAGTTATCCAGCTTTAGTTCATACCATATTCCACTGCTAGTCTTCAGTGCCTGGCTTTCTCTTTGAAAGATCGTCACAGTTACTAAGACTTATCAGTGTCTCTGGAACAGAAAGGCTTCCATATAGTTGGGGGGAGCCACAAAACATAGTTTGTAATGATTAAAAAGATGCACAAACAGGGAAATTTGCTTGAGCTGTGTGAAGGGCTTGATTCCCCACTGCTATGCACCTAGTGCAATGCGCAAGATTCTTGAAGTGTGAGGAAATATGATGTTAGTTAACATATCTTATTTCAAACTGTGTATATTATTAAGCCCTCTCTCTGTTCTAAACTAAAAATAAAACCACGTTTGAGTGCTCAGCAGCCTCTGGCCACCTTGCATACTGAGGACTATAGATAGGAGGAGAAACTTCTATAAGGTTTGGTCACAAGTCAGTAGAACTTATGTTCCTAAATCTTAGAGCCATCTGAGTATTTCCCACAGGATTTAAATCTTAATCTGCATTCTAATGCTGTTCCTGACTATATTACGTGGGGGAATCCTGAATATATTAAATGTGTGCAGGGAGAATCTTCACACAGATTACATTTTTAGTGTACTTCAGTGCCAATACTCTTATTTCATAACAGCCATGTCAAGTGAGTCTCAGCTAAAAAAAATCTTAATATTCTAAACTGCACCTGAAGGTGCAGGCTTACACCATCCAACTATACTTTATAGGGGTATATTTATTCCTTAGGTTGTGTTTCGTTTTTTTATGTAATTATTAAAAAAAAGTATTATGTTTTCAGGTAGAGAGGGAGGGGAAAGCCGTTTGAACAGATTAGAAGAATTCCAATTTTAAAAAATGTATTACAAGTAAAAAAATGTAAGCGTTTCATAAGTGAATGTATAGGTTAAATATAGCATCTAAAGACAATTTCTTAGCTGCTAGCTTTAGAAACTTACTGTTTTTCAGAGCAAATTACTCAATAACAGGTTTTTGCTTTGAAGCTATACATCATTTTACTTTCCTTGTAAACAGGTAAACATTAAAACTAGATGAATAAACACCTTTGTAATACTGAAACTTAAAAAAAAACAAACAAACCCCCTTTTTCTAAACACAAAAAGGGACTTTGAAATAGGGAAGGGAAAATGGGTCTTACACACTTGAAAGCAGGAACTTTGAACTGGCCTTGATTAAATATAAAATAAATCCTTTTAGTAGCTCTCCAGATAATTAGTCACTTCTGGACAGTACTTATACCTTATACTACAATATGTCAGTTATGTTGTAGGCCTTATTTTGCTCCCATAGATTTAAGTAGTGTTAGAGATCTAGTAATTATAAACTAAGCTGACCATGGTCTAAAATTAATTGGCAAGATATAGCAAGTCAGTGTTGAGTTCAGCGCTAATACATCTATAAATACAGCTATCTAATATTTGATTTCACATTTTCTTCTGCCTCATCTGCACTATCATTGTTAACTTGCTGGTTAACCAATTTATCAGATTCATCCTTCAATATCTCTACATGTGATCTGTGCTCTTCCTCCAATGGCCACCTGGAATTCTTGTTTCTTATGGAGATTAGGACGGGTTGTTCTGAATCTGTATCATCATTAGGGATATTGTCCACACCAGCTTCAGCTAGACACTTATTACATAGCCTGTAGCGCCGTGTTCCTTGTTGAACCACACGTCCTGTTAAGTCAGTGACATGCTGCTTACACTTTCTGCAGATCAGTTTGCCAGCTCGATGTATCTAAAAAAAAAAAATCAAAATAGAAAAGTCATCTCAGTCCAAGAGCAGAATTAGAAGCTTTTTACTGTCTAAGAAAGAAACGTTTGAAATAATTTTTTCAGTTTAAAACATTAAGTGTTTCTAAACGTGAAAGTCAAGGAATTGTAAACAAGGGACTCCTACACAAAAGAGAAGGACTGGTCTACAGAGATTTGTTAAATAAATTTATCACAAGTACCATATATTTAACACCATTTAAGTAGCTTTGTTTAATCTTCATCTTTTAGTTTCAGAACCCTCCTCAGTTATTCACAATTGAAAGCACTGCTGATGATAAGGAACATCTTTCACTTTTCCTTGCCAGAGGGATGCTGTAATAAAAGCCACACCTCTTTAGGACAGAATGGAATGCTTCTGTGCTACTCCCACCTGTCTATTCACCTAGAGACCACGACACTGATTAGCACGCTGAAACACAAGCCTGTGAACTCCTGGAACACGGACACAAACAACAGGATGCTAAGAAAGACATGGAGAAGCTGTGCTATTCTTTACGTCCTTCATACTTCTCTACAACCAGGCTTCCAAACACAGGTGGATTTAGAGCTAGTTTTTGCCATCATTTTTTTTTTTTTTTTTGTCTGCGGCTAATTTGTTCTCAACTTGCCTTAGTCTGTCGTTTAAGACAATTTTAAAGCCCTGATTAGGACAACCTTAGTTGTCTTTTAAAATACTGTATTATCTTAACACCTTATTTTTAAATTGTGACTTCACGTTTCAAAATAGTCTTCAGTGAAGACTAACATTTTTTATTTATGCACAGAACAGACACGGTTCTGATGCAAGTTCTTTCAAAGCACAGTGCACCTCAACCTTTAACTTTAAAAGGGGAATTTGTCCTCTGGCATATGCAAAAAATGGCTTTTTTGGAACCAACATAGATTCCAATTTTAAGTAGCAATTCGATGGCTGGTTTTGCAAGAGATTTTTAGTCTGGTTCCTAATGGAGGAGACTATTAAATCATTTTATACTTCAGAATAGCGAAAAGTGAATCTTGGGATGGTCCTATATATAATACTGCTTCCATCAACATCAACTTATTTTCTAAGAAAGCCACTCTATTCAAATGACATACTGTTTGGAAATGGCTACGGAGGTGTTCTAGTCTGGTGAACCTTTTCCCGCATGCCTCACATGGATAAGGTCGCTCCCCTGTGTGACATCGAAGATGACGTTTCAGGTCTGCTCTCCGTTTCACTGTATGTGTGCAGAAGGGGCACATGAATCTCATCCTAGGTAGATCTGTTACAGAGAAAACCCTATTAATATGAAAATATTAATAGTCCATTCCCTGTACAGACATTTTGTTGTTAAAATGTAAAGAAGCGGTCTGCTTGCTTAAATGCCTGAGATTATAAGAAAAGCTAAATCCAGAATACAACCGTAAACTTCTTAACCATCTCCTATCACACGGATTTCCTGACTGAATGCATGAAATATGCATTTGGTAGTACTTTATTTCCTACCCAGATTGACTCCATGCTTTGTGATATATAAAGTACCTTACATTTATACATCATAGCCATACACTTACATATATGACCCTTTCTTCTGGTAATAGTTAGAATCCAGGTAGATATTGAATACATTAAAAAGCCTACCTATTCAAGAACTGAAGCAACTTACAATTTGGTCTTTTTTGTGTGATAATGGTACTTCAGCCACATTGCCATACCCACTCCTGTAAGCTAACAGGCTGCTATCTATCCTGGTTGTCATGTAGGAAACACCCTCTGGCGATTCAGCAATAGTTATCTGACAGCATTTTTGGAGAAACCCAAAAGTATCTTTTGGACTAAAGAATCAGGGGAGCAAGGGCCAAAGCTTGGAGCCTTCACTTAGACAAGGTTCTTTGGCTGAATCTGATATCTTTTATTACATCAAGTAGTTGGGGAAAAAAAATTAGCAAGCTTTCAGGTTTAAAAATCCTTTGTCAGGCTGAGGAAGTTTCTGCAGTTGGTGTGTGCTCTTTCTGGATGGAATGAATAATAAAGAAGCCTAGACCAACACAGCTACAACCTACACCCCTGCTATCTGACATCACTCTTGTAACTATGAGGGATTTAGCTAGAAAAGGCATTTGAGCTAGAACTGTGCCAGCATGGTAATAAAGAGTAAATTGCTAACACAGACAGTTTTCCAGAGCATTTTGGCACCTGGTAGGGTACAGCCAACACCTTTGTCTCTGGGAAGAGACAAATGGGCAGCCAGCGTAGATCCTTGAGGACTGTTATAACCTGCCAAAAAATGGCATGCTCAAAATAAAGGCTGCTGGATTCTACACTGACTTCAGTCTGGATATTCCTCAGAGTACAAAGTAATAAGCTATGCTCATTATCTCAAAACTAAACAGTTGCAGCTGGGTTACATCCAAGAAAAAAGGCTGTAGTCTCCTAGTCATATGCAGGTGGCAAAAAGCTCACTGGATTACTATTAATGATAAAAAAACAGCAGCTAGGAGTCAAAAACAAAAGTCACCATTAAGTTGTAAATGCTTACAACTTTTGGCAAATTAACTTCTTCAAAGAGACTGGTATAACTTCTATCCTGTTCAGCTGTTTCCCTCGTGTATGGGTTATGTTTCAGTCAATTCATGTCCCAATCTCAGTTAAATACTGAAGTGATGAGCTGCATCATCCAAATCAAACAGAACAATACGTTGTTGGGTGTCATCAATACACTGCTGAAATACTGCATACCTACTCTCAAAATTATCAGACACACATTGAATAGTGGCTTCCCATATTCACAAACCCTTCAAGAATCTTAATAACTATCCATAATTGGTTTTTAAGGTTGATGAGAAGGAGAGAGAGAGAAGGAAAAAAACTCCATTGAAGAACAGCTTCATTCACTTCCGTGAACATTCTAAAGTGAACCAACAATATCTTGTACAAACTATTGACAGCCTCCTATAGGTCCAGTACCATTAGAATAATTGCCTAGTTTACATCTGTTGCGACAATAACAGTGGATGTAAGTTTTTAAAGTTTGGGCCTTCAAATATTTTCTTCCCCAGGTATCTGGGAGTGAGGCTAATGGAGTTTGTTTCATAGTCAAACCTATGAATAGTGGTCAAGCCATCAAGATACTGTGAGGACTGTGACAATACAGCCTTCTCTGCACTCTTGAGAAATAAGATCTAATTCTGACTGATAACTAGCAAGATTGAGTTTATCAAGTAATGTCTTCTTGTGCAAACAGACAAGTACTTCAATCAAAATAACATATACTTTCTAAGAAAGACACAGACAATCTTTACAAGCCAGGAGGGGGATTGGATTAAAAGCACAAGTTGTGGAACAAGCTGAACAATTCTAGTGATTCAGGGAGCACAAGTTCCTGAAACTCTAGCAGAGAATGTGAGTCCCTTTCTCCTCCTCCCAGAAAAATCTTGCTGTCATCACAGAAGCAAAACAGCCCATCCTTAGTCTGCAGTCTTGTCTGCAAAACAGTGGGTGCATCTACAGGAGATGCTTTACAGAGCATTAGACTAATGTGCAGTAAAGAATCACCATTACATGTGTGCAGCAATTACTGCTCAGTAGATTAGTCTAATGCGCCATCTCCTAGTACCTGTAGATACAGGTACTAGAAATCAGCACATTAAACTCATGTGCCAAAGCACATGTATAGACACTGACCGGGAGCAAACAGCTCCTGTTCAGCCTAGGCAGCAGGGGGCCACAGGGGCAGGGAGAGCTGTCCCAGCTTGGCAGGACACTGCCTCCCTGTTACGTGTAGATATGCCCAGTAAGCAGTAGGAGAGACTCAGGGCAGATGTTGAGCTGACATAGGTTTTTTTTAGATGATATACAGACAATCTTTTAAATCTGTGCTGTTGTAGATTTTGAAGATGCTGTTGTGGCCATACTGAACTTTTTCCTTGCTTATCTCATAGACATGCACACACTTTATGATGCAGTTTCCCAAATTCCTTTCATTTCCCTTTTTTGTAAATCATTTGCAAACTATGGCAGCCTGAGAAACAGAAGCTGGTACCTGAAGTTAACCTCATCAGTAGTGGAGGACAAACAAATCTTAGTGTCATGCCAGCCCATCAGAAGAAAAATCTGTCGGTGGAACAAGATTCTTCCTTATAGCTTTTTGGAATATTTTTGCTCCATTTATCTTATAGGATAGAAAGTCCATCCAGATATGTCCCTCATTCCAACAAAAGATATCTGCCCCGATATCAAGTGCAGATTGTAATGGTTCATCCATAATATACCTGTTGCCTAACTTCCAATCCCAGTCCAAAAAAAAAATTGCAAAATATGACAAGATATGCAAGTTGATCCAGTAACAAAATACAGTCAGCCCAGCGGTCAGGAAATCCTGCAATGCTTCAGATTCACATTCTGTATTCAAACAGAAGTTGCCAACAACAATCAATCAATATCTGCATTTCAAAAGATATTGTAGCTAGGAATTAGCTGGCTCACAAAGTGATTCACTAATGGACTGTTAGCTCTGTTGCACTTAAACTACGGTTATCAGAAACCTATCCCAGGAGTTACATACTACCTGGAGAAACTTAAAAAGACATTGTTTTGGAAAGGGAGACCTGCACATTAAGTTGGATGCAGTCTAAGCATGACTGTACCTTTTTTTCTGCTGATTCTCCACTAAAAATATTAATCTTCGTGAACCATGGCCAAGATCCTGGTCTCCTTAACCCAACCTCCTAAGGGTTTTAACATCAAATTAATAGAAAAATAAATAACTTTTTTTAACAGTCTCTACAAAATTGGCACCATCTTGTTCACTCCCTTCCTAACTGCCACAGGAACTGAGGACTTAAGAGTCCCCACAACTGCACTTCACCCATGGCTTTCCCTATGTTTCCAAATAGCACTGCTGTTCCACGTGCTCAGTCACTTGATAATGGCCAAAGAAGCACATTACTATAACTGTTTCATCCAAAGTAACACTATGGTTGACTGCCAAAGGCATCTTAAAAAGATAAAAATGAACACAAAGTACACATTCTTAATATACCTAATATTCACTAATTTCATATTAAAGGGCCATACACCCTACAGTGCCTCACCATCTCTTCCCTGTTTCTGCAGTGATTGTGTATAATAAAGAGATTAGTCTAGACTCTTAACAGGCATGTTTCCTTACTGGTCCTTTTTCCCCCAGTCATAATTTTATGGTCAAACTTAACTATTGAAAGTGACAGAGATATAAGCGTCTCAAAGTTATATTTTCAACAAATATCTGTTCAGTAAAGAGGACTAAGTTTTCACCTTTACAATTGGATTCAAAGCTAACCAGATATTTAAAGGATTAATAAGATTCTTGATGGGCAATTTGGTTGAGCTTTCTAACACTGATAGAAAAGACTGCTTGATTCGTGGAGCAGGGTGGTTGCCTTTTTTTCTGTTTAATCTGACATCCACAACAGGAGCAGGTAGTAAGGACTAGTTTGGTACTTCTTGCAAAGTATTTGTGATTCATGCCAGATCAGGAGAATATAGACTGAACCCAAGAATCAAGTCTCATTCTTCCTCCTGACAATGCTATTAATTACTGAACTATACCATGGAGGTTTTAGACATGATGGACTCAAAGGAAAGCACATTTAAAACTGCCACAGATGTCTTACAGCCACAGCAATTAATGTGCTCTGATTTTAAATGTTTATTTTGCTTCCCTTAAAAATAGCAAATAGATAGGTAATGCTTATGAAGCAGTTTGAAACACGTAGCATATTCAAATATTTTCAATGTCATCTATATCAACATATAGAGATATGCTCCTCGGCTGCACTTTATTAGTGATTTTACTGCTAAGACATCTTGCATAGTCTGACTCAAGAGGAATTTTGAACCTTCCACAGTTTCACTTGTTTTTGCAGTCAGATTTCTTAAAACTGCAACAGATTCTGCAGGTCATTTTAACTATATCTGCAATATGTATTACATATATAGGTTTATTCCTGAAATAAAACCATGCATCATTCATTTAAATTTATTAAATATGTAATTTTACACAGTCCAGGTCATCCACAGCATATTTATATTTTAGGGTTACTTACCATAATTTCGTAACAGCACTTCCTCTATATATTTGCTATTGTTTGTACTTTGGATTCCATGTGGTAAGTTTCCTTAAACTAAAGCCAGGATTTTGCAAACACTTAGTACCACTATGGTACCAAGCAGTACCATAAATCAGTGAGTTTACACCCATACAGAAGAATGAGCGTCTATGCTAAAGTGGTAGCCTAAATCAGGGGTTGGCAACCTTTTGCCAGTACCAGCAGCTGCTTGTGACCCTATCCTCTCATTTCCCCAGTGATCAGCAGGCGCTAAGAGGAGACCAGAGAGAAAAAGGCAGGCAGGCCCTAGGAGTCTGGGGACACTACCTTCTGCTTCTGTGGCTGGAACTGCTACTGATTTACCAAACAGGATTCCAGTCTCTTTGCAGGCTGGACTGAGCAGACAGGCTGTAAATTGACAACCCCTGGCCTAAAATGAATCAATTATTCTTGATAGTTCTATACCACCCAAAAGGTTCCAAGTTATATTAGACCCCACTGTGCTATAGGAACGCAAACAAGAAAATTAAGTCTCTCTTTAAAGAAACAGGAGAAAGATCCAAGTGAAGAGACCTGGGCTGAGATTAATGACAGAGCCAAGGATAGAAACCAGGGTAAAAAAGGGCAGGTGGTGTAAGCAGTTACAGCTCCACTGAAGCCATACCAACTGCAGCTCTTGGTCAAGCTTTCCGACTCATGCTGTAATACCCTGTTTACTAGATTGCTGTGTCTCATTATTCTCTTATGACTTTTATACACAATGAAAAGGACACAGCTGGAAGCTAGGGCATTTAGACATCATCTTGTCTTTCTCAAGGATTTGCAGAAACCCAGTACCCAAAGATACCTGAAAAAGTCTGAAAACAACACCCCCTACCCCCTGGGGGGAAAAAAAAACCTTCAAAATTACATCTCTCCTTACCTTCATTCCAACCACCCATTACACCTAAAATTGTAGGCATAGAGGTATACAATTCATCTGCTTTTAAATCCATTAACTCAGGGGAAGTTCTTGAAAGTTCTTGTTCTACCTGAGCCACAGACCACCTCTTGGGTATCACCTCCGATTCTCGCTCACACTGATAGTCAGGACCAGCCTCCTCATTTTCTGTGTTGAGGTAAATTTCCTCTCTGTGTTGAGAAATGTGGTTAGACTCCAACGCCCTGTAACTTCCACTGCTCTGCTCAGGTTTGTTTGATTTGTACTGCACAAATCCCTCGTTCAGTCGTAGATGCTTTCTGCGCCTTTTCATTGAGCTGAGCTTTTGAATTCTTTTGGTTAGTGGTCCTTCTGGCTGTTGGATATTCATTTGTGGAGAAGGGCAACTGTTGTAATTACTCCAGGAATTTTCATTATCCGTTCCTGCCTTTTCATCTGGGATGATGTGGGAACGTTGGGGGTTGCTTTTGGCTTTCCGTCGTGACCGATAAAATGATGGACGGTCAGATCCACTATTAAGGCTTTTGGCTGAGAGGGTGAAATAATGATCCTTCTCTTTTTCATTAATGTCCAGTGAGGATTTAATGAACGTTTTACACACATTAAGAATATCTGTCATCTGCAGATAGCTCGCTGCGGACATGACTTCAATCACATTTTGACCAGTGAGAGACAGTTTGCCTGAATACACAAAGTCCAGAATAACCACAAACGTCTCAGGAGAGAAAACTTCGAAAGAAGCAGTTGTTGGCTGACTAGTGTCCTTCGAGCTCTGGGAAAGGAGCATTTTGAAATAACCACTACTGGCAAACAGCACATTTCGATGAGCTTTGAAAACCTGCCCCTCAACCAGGATGTTGCAGTCACAGAACAGGTCTTGCCTGCGTTGCTCATTGAGTTGCTCCAGGAGATGAGACTGATGGGATGAAATCTCCATCCCAAAGAGAGACATGGGAAGCGCAGTTCTAAAACAAAGAACAGCAATCTTGACTTGGACAGTGCATTGGGGATGGCACCCTGGGTTTACCCATTTCACAAACCCAGTTCTTTTTCTCTTAAAAATGAAAGGACAGCCAGGGGGTAGCACTGTCACCACAGCGTTTCAGAAGAGGGAAAACAAAGGCACAGCACGGTAAGGAAAAGAGGGCAGAATTGTCATAGGGTTATGAAGAGTCTCAGTGCAGAGAAAGGATCAGAGAAGATGTTCACCACCCGTCACATCTGTCTCGTAGCGGCAGCAACCGAAGTGACTGGGAGCCCGCTTCAGAGCGTGCGCCCGCTCCCGGGGTCCGGCCACCGCCCCCGGGCAAGCGGCAGCGGAGCCGCCCCTCCCGGCGCCATTGGCGGAGGCCGCCGTCACTCACCCGCACGCCCAGTCCAGAGCGGCCGTGCAGCCCCGGGAGCCAGGGACGCCCGACGGCGCTAGACACGCCCGCCGACAGCGCCGAGCAGCCGCTCGCTCCGAGCCCGCCATCGCCGGGCGCGGAGCCCGACGCGGGCT
>NW_017728939.1:8554718-8571560 GCF_001723895.1 Crocodylus porosus | reverse complement strand
TCCTTAAAGATCCCCAGGGTAGGAGCCAGCACCACTTCCCTAGGAAGTTGGTTCCAGCTCCTAGCTGCCCTAACTGTGAAGTAGTTCTTGCGGATGTCTAATCTAAATCTACTCTCTAATAACTTGTGTCCATTGTTCCTTGTCATGCCAGGGGGCGCTCGGGGAAACAGTGTCTTCCCTAAACTTTACTATAATTATAAGGAGGTGTTCCATCATTTCTATACAAAATAACAAATGGGTGTGCACATGCTGTTATGGTAGCAATCTGGTATCTTCATCCATCTTTCCTGAGAGAGTCCACAAAAATACTGCGGGCAATCTCAGGACATAGTACCTAATTGGTACCTGATTACCAGTTGTCTCTGATAACATCCCAGTGATATTCTCTATCTACAGTGTGGCAAGTATTAAATTAATGTACTTCAAATCATTTTATAGATCGTTTGATTAGAAACAAGAAAAATCATACAAAATGAACTTTTGGGCCTCCAGAGTAAAGTTTACTTTTACATGTCCTTCTTGTGTCAAATGGTCAGAAGACACAGATGCTAGCTCCAACTTCATGGAAGGCAAAACCATACCTTTGTCAGTGTAGTTAGTGATGTGAGCAGTCCACTTAACAATACAGAGTGGATTTCTAATATTTTTAACTACTCTATTTAATTGTAGCCAAAAGTAGTTTGAAAATACATTACATATTAACCACCATAGTGCTGACTGGCCTTATTTGGACTAGATGAACAAGGAGTGTTTTTTCAAGCAAGTCTGTTTAATCAAGTTGATTTAGTTGTAATCCTCACTGAACACCATTGAAAACACAATTCAAAACTACTAGACTTTGGCAGGCCAAATTAGATGTTAAAATATTTTGGTACTGTTATGCTAGTGTTAGAAAATATCAAAGGGAGTGCAGGATCCATAAACAGTCATTTATCTCGTTAGAGCCCAAATATGTGACAAACCAGCTTTCAACTTGATGGGAGAGCAAATCAGTCCCCTTTAAGCAGTAAAATAGGCTAAGTGGTACTGGGAGGTTGCTTAAAGCCCTAGGCTATGTGGTAGTTCAAAGGTTAATCTGGTTGCATATAGAGGTTGTGTGTTGTAGAAATTGTGTGTTTTAGAGGCAGAAGGTTGGAATAAGTAATGAGTGTGAGTGACCCTGAGAAGCAGAGGGATAAGGTTCTTGGACACCTTACTGAGGGTGCAGGAATGAAATCCCAGTGCACAGGGAAACTAGCAAGGATGGCAGAAGACCAGCCTGGCTTAGCAAGGAACTTCAGTGAGCTAAAACACAAAAACAAAGCTTACACGAAGTAGAAACTGGACCAAAAAAAGTGAAGAGTGTAAGAGCATTGCTTCAGCATGCAGGGATGAAATCAGAAAGGCCAAAGCATAATTACTAGGGCTGTGCAAAATGGCACCGTTCCGTTTCAACTCGAGTCTGGAGGTTTCCACGGAACAGCACTTCGTTCTGAATTTCATTTCAATTTGAAACAGCTGTCCCATTTTGCTTTGTGGAAACAGTGAGGCTGTATTGATGCTGTTTCAACATTTTGCCCATTAGCTATAATGGGGAAGCTCAAAACAGTCTCTCTCATCTGGCAGGCAGATCAGAGCTGCAGGGACTTTACATCCTCAGCTCGATCTAGCAGGGGGGATGGGAAGCCAGCCCATCTGACTTCCCATCCCCAACCTGATCACAGCGCTTGGGAGGGCTCAGTTCCCTTCCCCTTCGCTGTGATTGGCTTCCTGCAGCCTGGCTGCAGGAGACAGGGAGAGCCACAGCTGCACTCCCAGCTGCTGCTGGGATCGCAGCCCTGGTTCTCCCCCTGGCTGCTTCAAAACTCAAAACATTTCAAAACTTTTGAAATGTTTCAACTAGCCTCATTTTGTTTTAAGGTTGTTTCAAAGCCCTCTGTTTCGATTTGATTTCACTGTTTTGAGCTCAAAATAAGTCAAAACAGTGTAAAATCGAAACAGCTGGCGAAATTTTGCACAGCCCTAATAATTACAGTTGCAGCTAGCAAGGGACATGAAAGGCAACAAGAAGGGTTTCTACAAGTATGTCAGCAACAAAAGGAAGATCTGGGAAAGTGTGGGTCCCTTACTAAATGGGGGGAGTAATTTAGATTATATGGAAAATGGTGAAGTACTCGGACTTCACAGACAAGGTCACCTCCCAGACTACTGCAGCTGGCAGCATAGTTTGGGGAGAAAATGAGCAGCCAACAGTGGTGAAAGAACAGGTTAGGGACTATTTAGAAAAGTGGACATATACAAGTCCATGGGACTGGATGCAGTGCACCTAAAGGTGCTGAGTTGGCTGATATGATTGCAGACCCTCTGGCCATTATCTCTGAAAACTCATGGTGATCAGAAAAGGTCGCAGATGATTGAAAAAGGGCAAACATAGTGCCCATCTTTAAAGGGAAGAAGGAGGAACTGCAGGCCCGTCAACCTCACTTCAGTCCCTGGAAAAATCATGGAGCAGTTCCTCAAGGAATCCATTTCTATGCACTTGGAGGGGAAAAAAGTAATTAGAACTGTCAGCATGGATTCACCAAAGGCAAGTCATGCCTGACCAAACTGACTGCCTTCTCTGATGAGATGACTGGCTCTGTGGATGCAGGGAGAGCAGTGGATGTGGTATACCTTGACTTTAGCAAGGCTTTTGATATGGTCTTCCACAACATTGCTGCAAGCCAGCTAAGGAAGTAGGAACTGGATGAATGGACTGTAAGGTGGATAGAAAACTAACTGGATCATCAGGCTCAAGGGGTAGTAATCAATGGCTCGATGTCTAGCTGGAAGCCAGTATCAAGTGAAGGGCCCCAGGGTCACTCTTGTTTTGTTCGATATCTTCATCAACGACCTGGAAGATGGCACAGAGTGCACCTTCAGCAAGTTTACAGATGACACCAAGCTGTGGGGAAGTAGTAGAAACACCAGAAGCTAAAGTTAGGATTCAAAATGACCTAGTGAAATTGGAGGATTGGACCAAAGAAATCTCATGAGATTCAGTAACGACAAGTGCAAAGTCCTGCGCTTAGGATGGAACAATCCCATGCACTAGTGCAGGCTGGGGGCTGACTGGCTGGGCAGCAGCTCTGCAGAAAAGGACCTGGGAGTTGCAGTGGACAATAAGCTGAATATGAGCCAGCAGTGTACCCTTGTTGCCAAGGGGAACCTACACCTGTGACAGAGCTCTGCTCTGATATGCTGATTAGCTGAGTCTGATGAAGAATGCTAATTAGCACACTTCAGTAGCCTCTGCATCATGTGTATTCAGCATCCCTGCATTTCAAAAAGGTGGCAGGGGTGCTTTAACTAAAGCTCATCAAACAAGCTTTAGTTAAAGCGCCCTCACCACCACTTTGAAGCATGGGATGTTGAATACATATGAGGCTCTCAGAGCTGCTCTAATTAAAGCATCCCACTGCCCTCCACCCTGGAGCACATGTATAGACACCCCAGAAGGCTAATGGCATACTGAGCTGCATTGCTAAGAGTGTTGCCAGCAGATCAAGGGAAGTGATTGCTCCCCTCTATTTGGTACTGGTGAGGCCACATCTGGAGTATTGTCTCCGGTTTTGGGCCTCCCACTGTAGAAAGATGTGGACAAATTGGAGAATCTAGAAGAGAGCAACAAAAATGGTTTGGGGGCTGAGGTATATGACTTGTGAGGAGAGGCTGGGGGAACAGGGCTTATTTAGTCTAGAGAAGAGAATACTGACCGGGGATTTAACAGCAGCCTTCAAGTCCCTGCAGGGGGTCCAAAGAGGATGGAGCTGGATTGTTCTCAGTGGTGGCAAATAACAGAACAAGGAGCAATGGGCTCAAGTTGTAGCAAAGCGAGTTTAGGTTAGAGATTAGGAAAAACTCTCTCACTGGGAAGGTAGTAAAACACTGGAACAGGTCACCCAGAGAGGTTGTGGCATCTCCATCCTTGGGGGTTTTGAAGACCCAGCTAGACAAAGCCTTGGCTGGAATGATCTAATTGGGGATCCCTGAGCAAGGGGTTGGACTGATGATCTTCTGAGGTCCCTTCCAACACACATTTTCTATGGTTTTATGACATGGCAAGTACTGGAGTGGCAGACTTGGGGATTTCTGAGCAAGACACTTCTAAGTAACTGCCTGCCATTTTTTGTGTCTGCTGTATTCAGCAAAATAAGAAAGTAATAAATTATTATTTTTGGTAAATAAATAGTATTACATCTAGAATATGTGTGATTTGTATCACTAATTTCCCATTCTCAGGGAAATAATCCTGCAAAAAACAAAAAGTTGACTTTTAATTGCTCAAACGATGGGGGCAACACTATTGAGTGCAGTTTTCAGCAGTGTTTGCTTATTCAGTTGAAGAAGCACTTTTTTCCACCTCCAGGAGCTGAACAAAGTCTCAGTTTTTGGACCTGAAGTAGGTGCTTTGAAGAGAGGGAAGTGAGAATGTGACATTTTTGGACACCTGAAAGATGCCAACTGGTACATTTGAAATAACTTTTTGTTGGCATATGTTGGAATATACGTGGGGGGAAAAAAAGTCCTAAAAACAATGAAGTGGAACTCTTCATATTAGTCAATTTTCCCTTTTCTGAATTTAATGCACAGCATGCTTGTACTGTACTAGTATTCAGGATAGTATTATCTGTATAAGTTTTATAGAGCAAGATGTTCCAGTTTAGCACTGCTTTGTAGCTGTTAAGCAAAGAAAGCAGGGGGAGATGAAGGACAGAGAGAGAGAGATGTGGAGAAGTAGGAACATAGGCACTGTTTTACTAAATCAAACCAATCTTGTCACCTAGTCTCATGGTACCAAGTGCTTCAGAGAAAGGGGTAAGAAACCCATTCACAAACTGTTATGGAATATACAGCACAAAAGAGAAGTATTTTTCAAACATGTCAGTTAATGGTTGAGGTATGTTCCAAAAAATGGGTGTAGTCGCATTCCTGATAAATCCTAGACATTAGTGCAGAGTAGCCAATTGGGGTAACATCAGGTTAAAAGGATGAGAAAAAGAAAATAATCTTAACAGTGATATTTACTACTTTTTCTACTGAGAATTACATGGGTTACAAAGTGTCTATCAAACCACTAAATCACAATTATTTGCACTGAATATGCTCCTTTATACTGAATATGTTCCTTTATAAAAGAGCAGAATATACATTTAAAAATCAGAGAGGGAAGCCTATTTATTTGAGTTTTTCTTGTGATTAGTGTTCAGCTGGCATATTAATAGTTTTTTTCTTAAAATCCTAGGGTGGGAAGCAGTGATATGTCTGTTTGGATAGGAAATAAAAAATTTTAGATACTGTGATCAAAGCAGCATGTCTTAGCTATGGTGTGTATGTGGGGGGAGGAAGAGATGGAAGAATCACAGGTAACTGGGGTTGCAGACTCAGATGAAAGGAACAATTAAGGTGTTACCAACAGTACTGGAAATCCATGGAGAAAGAGGAAACATTTGGAATATAATTTTTCTCATGTTGTGTTTGAGAGGGTGACTAGCCATCCATAACAAAATGAAGAAAGAAAAGGACGAGAGATTGAATGGGGAATGAGAAGTATTTCTCCACACTTGACCTGAGATGATTGGCACAGAGAAGCATTGTAAACCCAAGCACATACATGCAGTCTCCCCCCGACAGAGTGTAGATAAGAGAAGAGGGAAGTATTCCAGTACAAAACCACAGGACTAGTATACAGGAAAGGGACATGGGTGGAGAAGAATCTTCTGAAATGGACACTGAAAGATCATTCAGAAAGGTAGGAGGAAAACTAGGAGAAGATGATAAGAGAGTCAGTGAAGAATAAAATCTCCATTAGAAGGAAGTGATTCACAACATTAGAAAGGAATGGAAAAGATGAAGGAAAATCAGAATAAAGGCATGGGCACTTGATCAAGAAAAGACTACTGAGGGCTTTGATGAAGAGGACAGAAACCTAATTGGGGTGGATCCGTGAGTTAGCGGAAGACAATGCAACCATAGTAAACAACTTTCTCTAGGTGCTTTGAGGAAAAGCCTTATTCATGGTCTGGCAGAGTCCCCAGGAGAAAGCATTTCAATCAACTAAGTTACCTCTGTAAGGAACAATCCTGTGAAATTGGCAGAATATCAATTTACATTAAAGTTCAATCTGCCAGGACTATGGTTTTCTCCCTGAAAAGAAACAAAGCTCCTGCTGAAGAGTTGTGTGTAATGTTGATCTTTTTCTTTTCATACTAGGTGGGAAAGGCACAGAATAGCTTTCAGGCAAGGAAAAAAATAAACAATTAGAACCATTACAATTAAGAAAAGAAGCAATGAATGGACATAAAGAAGTATGTAAATGATCAATGATTATCTAGCACTTTCATTTATGCTGTCTTACAACACAAAAATATGAAAACAACAAATGAAAATAGAGGCAACAAATATAAAACTGATAGTTTTTTAAATACAAGACATAATTGACCTGTAGAACTCATTGCCAGGAGTTAGCGCTCCAAGGCTTAATATGATATAAAATAACTAAAATAAAATCTAATTACATTAGCTAACATAAAAACATATAAAGCTATAGAAACCATAGTCTGTCAGGGTGTAGCCAGCAACTAGTTGTCTGCATGTAGAAATACATTTTCTCTAGCTGAACAAGTTATTACATAATTGTCCATTACAGAAATGTTTCATCTTTTTCTGAAGCATCTGGTCCTGAATACTCTTGAACACAGTCCTTTTAATCGTATCATTGGACTCAGTGGCATGGGGGGGCCCTTGTAGTCCTATGTTCCTATATTCTATTTGATCGAGACTCTCAAAGCCAAAAACCCCTCTGTACCTATCTGTACAGTAGGCAATGTCTACCGTAGATTGTACCTTCAGCAAATGTAGCCCAGAATCCGCTGTGAGTCCTAAAGCTCTCTCCCCCAACGGTATTCTGTGGCAGTGGGCACTGCTACAGACTGCTGAGTGCAAACTGCTAGTTTACAAGTAGGGAGCAAAATGTATGCTAAATTAGGTCTCAGCAAACAGTCCCTCAAGTAGTTTGCCATCTGCAGAAAGTCTTTGGCACATCTTTACATATGTTCCTTTTTTCTATTTTAAAGTTAGTTAAAGTTGTTCATGGAATATTTTGAATGTTTCTAACCATAGTGAGTTATGAGTGTTTAACAGCAACAGAAGGCCTCGGCTGGGCTTCCTCCCTCTCCCAAACATTAGTGGGGATTGGTTAAGATAAAAAGTTTCAAGTGACTTTTGTGCAAGATGTTTGGTTAAGCTCACTATGGGCTTCTCCTTTTAGAGCCGACCTCAGGCTATCTCATCCTGCTATTTAAAGAAAAATGGATGAGATGTCCACTAGAGCAATGGTTCTCAACCTTTTTTGTACCAGAACCCACTTGTAACATCAATGGCCAGTCCCAATTTGCTGTCCCCCCCGCCCAGGTCCCATCTCCGAAGTACATGGGACAGGGTGCATGTGTGAAGCATGGAGGGCCCCAGACAGCTCCACGCAGGCTGGAACTCTGCCAGTCTGCAAGGGAAAACCCACATTTTCCCACATTTTTCTCCTTTAAAGGTAATCCATTTTTAAAGTTTGTTCACAACTCTTTTATATGTTCTTGCAATCCACTTTTGGGTCATGACCCAAGGATTGGGAAACACTACTCTAGAGACAGTTAACACTGTTTTAAGGCAAACAAGGGGAGAGGAAGAGGAACTTGCTAGAGAGGGATAGGCAATCTGTGGTGTGTGGGCCAGAGCTGGCACATGGCAAGTGGAAATCTGCAACATGAAATGGCATGAGCGCATTCTCTGCCCTGCACCACGCATTCCTCTGCCATGTGTAGGCAATCCCCTCCACAGCATGTAGCAGGCAGTGGCCCCAGCCCTCCCTGCTCTGTAAAAGGGTTACTCTCTTGCTCCACTTCAGCAACCTTTGCTTACCCTTACAACTGAATTTGCTTCTCCCCATCCCTGTTGACAAGAAAATCAGCAGCATTGAGTTGCTAGGGTATGTGGAAGCTGCAAGGGTGTGGGGAAGCATGAGAGCTACCCTCAGCACGGAGCAGAGAAAGCTGGGTGCTGCAGAAGAGATTGGTCCCAGCAGTGGCCTAGCTGCCAGTCTTAAAAACTGTGGACCCTATAATGCTATTGAACTGTATTCAGCCCCTGCCAGCAGGGTGAGCTTATTTACCAAGGAGGTGATCTCCAGTAAGGCAGCATTTGGGTTTTCTTAATAGATGCTGTGGCTAGGGATTGGCAGCTGTAAAAGAAAATGCCACTCTTTCAGGTAATTCTGACGCAAAATAAAACTTGTGCAAATTTACATAAACGGAATTTGCATACCAGTTTTGGAATATAAATGGGCACCTATCTGGAAATGTGCATTAATTAACACAGATTGCAGCCAAGCATGCTTATGCACGTGGTTCCAAGGGATAAAATCTTGAAACATACTAACAGGAAAAAAACAAACGAACAAGACCAGTGGGAATAAAATACGGTTGAAGCTTGTACTCACTGAAGTCAATAATAAGCTGACCGACTTCAACGAGTGCGGAATGAAAACTTTAGTAATCACATCCCATTTTCTTAAAAGTACCCAGCTCAAAGTTATTTCTAGCAATTACATTAGCAATGAGGGCTAGCTTCTCGTTTTCTGTACTGGTCAACTAAAAATGCACTTTATCAGCAAGGGGCTTGTTTTGTCTTAAAGGGACACTACTATTTTGTTGGCTCTAGTCATCCCTTCTATTCTAAATGATATTCATGGTTTTTGGTGCATGCTGATACATAATGCAAACTGAGAGAGTTTAGAAAGAGAATAAAAGGGTCTCCTTGGTGGCATAATAGCTTTGGAAACATGTAACTTGATGAGGTCTTCTCCTTAAAACTTTTCAATTCAAACTGGGTATAGGTAAATACAGATAAAAATATTAAATACAGAAACAGTAGTTGCTATCAGTTCAGTTACTAAATACTAGGCATACAAGCTATTTGGTTGTGCCACCACTGCCAGTAACTGAAAGAAGAGAAAGGAAGAAACTAGAATGAGGGCTGAAATACCATTTTATCCCAGAGGGTGTTTCCTTCAGAGTTCCTGGGAAGTTTGAATGCCATTGGTAGTCCTGTATCTGTTCTGTACATAACAATTGGTAGTCACATTGGCTTGGCATTTTAAGAAGTACAGTTTTTTTTTTTATGGTTAACAAAAGTTCAGAAATGTTTGATAGAAGAAACAGTATTCCCACTTTCCAGAGTGAATAAAACATTTAGTATTATTATGGAATGATATGTCTCAGCAATTACTTGATTTGTGGTGCATTGACTAGGAATATTGTTCATGTGTTTATTTCCTAGTAAAGAAGGTTTTCCTGAATGAATGGTCTGCTAAAGTTTTTCCTTATTAGAATAAATTTTACAAGAAAGTGCTTTTCCAGATGTATGTGCTATAGCATCCAAAACATTTTATATACATTATTACTGAATGTTCTACCTGGCTCCTCTAAACTCAGTATGAAGACTTCATTAAAATGCATGGAAGATTACCCTCATTTCGGATTCTGAAAAAGGGTGTTGTTTATATGCTACACCAAGTTACCTCTTTTGCACTTCGTTGTCATCAGGTGACATGGCATATAAAAAAACCCAAATCTCTAAATGTTTTAAAATTTGGGTAATTTACAATAATTTTCTGAGATTTATTTTAAATTATTTAAACCCTCCCACCTCCCGCCCAACCACTGATGAAAGGACTCATTGCCTATTATAAAAAAACTATCAGTGTAGTAGTTCAGTTCCTTTGCTCATCCATTATTCCATCTTGGGATGTATTCTTTCTAATGAAGCAAAATATTGGTACTTTGAATAACAAAATTCAGAATGGACTCAATGGCATGTCCGTAAGTGCATGCAATTAGGATGAGTTCATAACAAGCCAACAGATTTTTGTATCTTAAAGACTGGCTGGTTGGGTGCTTATGGTCAAGACACAGGAATTCAATGTGAAGAGACTTACTCTTCGTTTCACTCATAACTACCTAATATTTGGCTTGACTTCCTTTTCTTCTGGTTCATCCTCACTGTCATCAACCTGTTGAATGACCAAGTCAGTGGACCCATCCTCCACAATCTCCACATCAGATCTGTTGTCTTCACCATAGTGCCACCTGGAATCCTTATCCCCTTCTTGTGGAAATTCTAGTGATGGCTCAGCCTCCAAGTCAATGCGGATGCTGTCTATGCCAGCTTCTGCTAGACACTCATTACACAGTCTGTACCGTCTTGTTCCCTCTTGGACCACTTGTCCCGTCAGCTCAGTCACATGGCGTTTACACTTTCTGCAGATTGGCTTGCACGCCTGATGAATCTGTGAAGATTGAAATGAATAAAAGCTGATGTTTTCCCCAAAAAAGAGAAGGATAATCAGACAAGTTGTGCTTTGTATTTTAACATTTTGGATTCAGATTTATAAATAAAATATCATGCCATGCTGATTTAATTTCTAAATAGTCAGAAATGAGGTTTCACAACACAGCTAAAGCACCTGCGCCACGACTTAAATATCAACACTATAGAACATTTGCCTTTTGAAAGCTGCTTCATAAACTTTTGTAAGCCAAGAAGTAATTAAGTTCTATCTTTTGATATTTTGGATATTGTCTTTGAGGAATATGCCCAATTTGGAAATGAAACTTCATATTAAAGAATCAACGTAACATAAAAATTTTCTGCCCTTCTAGTGACTCTCCTACATATCTAGACTGCCACAAGGGGTCAAGTGAAAGGATTTAGATAGTCAGTGGGCACATCTACTTGAGATACTAAATGCTCAGTAGACTAATTTTGCTACTTATTAGTGTACCATAGCAAAAGCTGTACTTGTGCACTAACGTGCAGTCGAATTAGTCTACTGCGCATTAGCATCACTTAAAAGACGTATGCCAGCACTACTGTACAGTAGCGCGAGTTACTGCACCTTGAGTCAGTACCAATTATTACAGGTATAAAACTTAACACGCAGTAACTACAGCACATTAATGCATGTGTAGACACACCCATTAAGTCTGGGCTTAGGGTTCACTTTAAGGTCAACATTTCCCATCCCTGTTGATATAACCAAAGTGTAACAAAAACCCAGGTTGACTGCCCAAAAATTATCCCTGCAAGAAACTTAAAGGATACAGGATTGATTATTTAAACATCCATAACTATAATTTGACTTTCAGCATTCTTTTGCTGATATATACTTTCCATACTATAAATATAAAGATGCCAAGTCTGTGTGGAAGACCATTAATTTTAGGTCTGAAATGAGGCAAGTCAACAATTCTCAACCCTTTTAGATTCCTGGCAACCTGGTTAGATTCACAGCATCCATCAAAAAAATGCTAGCTCTTAGCTTTCACTCAATTTTTTAGTATAGAACAGGGGTTGTCAACTGGGGGCACACCACAGCACTGCCACCCACCACCCTGCACCTATGCCTCCCAGGAGCAGGGCTGGGGGGGGAGGGCAGCAGTGCCTCTCTGCAGGCTGCACAGATGCCACCCACCCAGCCAGCCAGATGCCGGGGGGGTGGGGGAGTTTTCAGGTGGTGGCAGTGGCCACCACCACCCCATGCTGCACCTACTCCCCTCCTCCTGCTCCATGTCCAGCCGCCAGAGCTACACTTATTAAAAAAGGTTGAAAACCCCTGGTATAGAAAAACATTAGGATCATAGAAAGTAGGTCTAGAAGGGACTTTGTGAGATCATCTAGTCCAGCCTGTTGCTTGAGGCAGAATCATCTGTGACTAAACAATCCCAGTCAAGTGTCTAACCTCTTGAATAGGCTTCCCAGGGAAGTGGTGCTCTCACCTTCCCTGGAAATCTTGAAGAGGAGACTGGATAGGCACCTGGCTGGGGTCTTATGACCCCTCCCACCCTCAGTGCTCCTTCCTGCCCATGGCAGAGGGTCGGACTAGATGATCTGTCTAGATTCCTACTGACTCATTGATTCTATGAAAATGTCCAGGTATGGAGATTCCACAACTTCTCTAGACAGCCTGTTTCAATGCTTGACCACCCTCAGAATGAGAAAGGTCTTCCTAATCTCCAACTTAAAAAATTTCCTCTGCTGCAGTTTGAGGCCATGACTTCTAGTCCTCTGTGGCTGTAGAGGACAGAAAAGCTAATTTTTATCCTCTTTACAGTTGCTCTTCAGGTATGTAAAGCCTGTTATCAAATCCCCCCTCAGTCTTCTTTTCTCCAGACTAAATAATCATAGTTCTTTCAGTCTTTCCTCATAAGTCAGGTTTCCCAAGCCTCTAATATTTTTATTTTACTCTGCACTAGACTCTTCTATTCTGTTCATTTCTTTCTTGAAGTGTTATGCCCAAAACTGGACACAAGGACTCCAGGTAAGGCCTGACTAGTACCAAATAGAGTGAAAGAATCACTTCTCTTGATCTGCAAGAGACACTCCTTTGAATACAACCAGTATGCTGTTGGCTGGGTTTTTTCGGGTTTGTTTGTTTCGTTTTTGTGCAACAAAAGCACACTGTTCACTTATATGCAGCTTATGGTCCTTTGTAACCCCCAGGACTTTCTCTACAATGGAGCAGCCTAGCCCATCTTTCCACAATCTGTATCTATTCATGTAATTATTTCATTTGAAGTGCAGGACTTTGCACTTGTCCTTGTTGAATTTCACCTGATTGATTTTTGACCATTTCTTCAGTTCATCCAGGTCATTCTGAATCCTGCCCTTACCTTCCAGAGTACCTGCAACTCCATACATCTTGATGTTATCTGCAGATTTGCTACAGTGTACTCAGTGACACTGTCCAGGTCATTAGTGAAGATGCTGAACAATTCCCAAGACAAGCCCCTGGGAAATCCACCTTGATACTTCTTCCCAAATAGACACTGAGTCATTGGTGACTACTTGTTGAACACAATGATCCAACCAGTTGTGGATCCACCTTAAAGTGCAATTTTCTGTTGCAAAGAACTACAACAAACTGCAATTGGGTTTATCTCATGAATCACATGGGTGTTTGCATACCTAACAATGCTAATATTATTTTGCACCCTTAAAAGTTTCTCACTGAACCCTGGTTGAGAATCACTGCTCTCATTTACACCATAGTGAGAATCTCAGGGAGTGGAAGTGGGGGCAACCGGTCATTCTTCCTAGCCTTCAGTGCTACTATTATGATTTGCCAATGGCCTGTGCATTTGTGTGCGCATAAGCAGATAGCTATGGAAAAGTTTTAAGAATCTAAGTTTTTGTACGTTGTTGAAGCCTTTTCAATATGCTGTTGCTACAAATTGCTAAATGAAAAATAAGGCCTCAGGAAAGGCCAACAGAGCTACCATGACAAGGAAACAAATATATGGCTTTAATTCCGATTATGACACAACATTTAAATTATAGGTCAGAACTAATGTAACATTTTCCAGAGATTATAGATTCCACTATGCTGTATCACTCTGAAAAATCTTACTTGTCTGGTCTATTTTTTTTAATAGCTATTTCTCTCACTTTGCTTCTCCATCTGTATTTTGCTCACAAGTCACCACATGCAGCTGCAGCTCCTTCACTCTGCCACATGGCATAGCTGCAGCTGCTTTATATCCTCCAGCCACCCTCTCCTACTTCTCTGTTGGCATACCTCTTCTCCATTCTCCAGTGTTCCCGCTTATCTCCCCACTCCCATCTATTTTGCCTCCTTCCTGAAATTGTTCTTTAAAACAAGTATTAAAAATGAGACAAAATTAAAACTTAAACTTGCTTGCAAGTCCACCTACTGACACATGGAAAAAATATTTCTTTTTTCTTTTACTTTATGCACTGGCAGTATTTTGTGTACAGTCAGATTGCTTAGTCAGTTTGTTTCCTTATTTCCAAGGATCTTTCACACAGTGGCAGGAAAGAGGAAAAAGTGATTTTTAAGACAAAACAAACTGGTAGGGGCCAGAGAAGTTCCAGAAATTATTTTTAACTCATTTGAGGAACATTCACTTATCTACAAAGGGGCCAACAAGTTCTTTACACAAAGTCTGAAATACTATATTGGACTTTTTGGATCCTTTAAACAAGGGTGGAAGTCACTCCTTTTCAAAAGCATTACATTTCAAGTTGCCTTATCTTTGAACCACTTAGAATACTATTTCGTGTAAACTTTAAGAAAACTGTTATATTCACAGAATCATAGAAAATGAGGGTTGGAAGGGACTGCAGGAGGTCACACCTAGTCCAATCCCTGCTCAGAGCAGGACCAGCCCCAACTAGATCATCCCCGCCAAGACTTTGTCTACCTTAGTCTTAAAAACCTCCAAGGATAGAGAGTTCACCACCTCTCTGGGTAACCTGTTCCAGTACTTCACCACCCTCCTAGGAGAAATGTCTTTCTATTCATACAAAGCAGACTAAATAACTTAAAATACCAGGCACCCATACCAAATTAAATTAATGCATACAGATATATACACATTAAATTGAATTAAATCATGCACTCATTATCTAAAATACATACTGTTCGAAAATGGCTACTTAGGTGATCTAGTCTGCTAAATCTTTTTCCACATGCCTCACATGGATAAGGTCGTTCTCCAGTATGGCAACGCAGATGCCGCTTTAGGTCTGCTTTTCGCTTCACCACGTGGGTGCAGAATGGACATTTGAATCTCATCCTGGGCAGGTCATCTGTTGTAAAAAAGGATTTTATATATCTGAAAAAGTCGTATATGCAGTATTGTGACCAATTCTAGAAAGAAACATATTTCTACTGTAACAGTTATGCAAATAATGAAAAGCAAAAAAGCCAGCAGAGCTATAAGTCATTTTTCTTCAGAAGAAATAGTATTGCCTATCTTTTCACTTTCACAGAACATCAGAGTCCTCGCACATTAAATTACAGGAGCTCAGTAAAAGAAAAAGCAACTGATTATCACCTATGCTGAAACTGCTAAGATTCAAAGTAAAAAATATTGACTGAACTGCCAAGATGAAGCTCACTGTATTTTGAAGGGACACACACACACACACACACACACACACACACACACACACACACAGAGTTAGGCATATTTTCAAGTCATTAGTTCTGATTATTATATCAATACTCCATTGCAACTTTGGTAAAAATAGAAGAGAGAGATACAAATAGCTAATTCGTACCATCAGCCCAGCCTCCCATTACACCTAAAATTGAGGGTATGTTGGCATATTGCTCGTCTGCTTTTGAAGACTTTGACTTGCTAGAAGAACGGGGTGATTCATGCTCTTGCTGCGACACAGCTAAACTCCTTGGTAGCACATCAGATCCTTGACCATACTGGTACCCAACATGGGGAGATTCAACTTCTGCTTCAATCTGAACTTGCTCTTCAGATGGAGACATGTGACTTGTAGGCTCTGAAGCTCGGTCTTCGAGCTTACTTGATTTATAGTGGGGAATGTCAGAAGGCTGTTGCAGTCCTAGATGTCTGGGTTTTTTAATGGAATCCTGCCTTTGGTCATGTTTGGCCAATTGCTGCTGTGTACTTCGAGAAGACGGATAGTAAGTGAAACTGCTCCATGTATTTCCACCCATCATGCAAGACCCTTGCTCTGGACTTAGGTGAGAATGAGGAGGGCTGCTTTCTGCCCTCCAGCCAGCACCATACAAGCAGGAGCGTTCCACACCATTTGAATTTACATCTTTGTCTGACAGGCTGAAATAACGATCTTTCTCTTTCTCACTGATGTCTAGTGATGACTTAATGAATGTCTTACAAACACTAATAACATCAGTCATCTGAAGATAGCTGGCAGCTGACATGACTTCAATGACATTTTGACCAGTGAGAGACAGTTTGCCTGAATAAACAAAATCTAGAATAACAGTAAAAGTGTCAGGAGAAAATGCCTGGAAGGTAGCAGTTGTTGGCTGACTAGTCTCCTTCGAGCTCTGGGAAAGGAGCATTTTGAAATAGCCGCTACTGGCAAACAGCACATTTCGATGTGCTTTGAAAACCTTCCCCTCAACCAGGATGTTGCAGTCACAGAACAGGTCTTGCCTGCGTTGCTCATTGAGTTGCTCCAGGAGATGAAACTGGTGGGAAGAAATCTCCATCCCAAAGCGATAAATGGGAAGTGCAGCTCTAAAACAAAGAACAACAACAATCTTGACTTTGGCACTGTTGTAGACAGAAACAAAAGCTGCTAAACCCAGGTTCAAAAACTAAGCTCCTTTTAAAAAATATATATATATACACACACACATATATACACACGGGACACAGCATATACCATCTGTTTTGAAAGGAAGAGACAACTTGCAACAGTCTAGTGGTAGAAGAGGAAGAAACATGTCAGTAAATGCTGCATCGAAGCCCAACTTAAGGTACTGCTATACTGGAAAGCTTGCCTGTGTCTATACTAACCATACAGTTATCCAATGAAAGATGTTACCCCCCCAGCACGTGTGCTGCATCATCAGGGCCCCCTCCCTGCTACCACAACACGGCCCCTGTCTAAAGCTCAAAGGACTCGGTGCCAGCTCTACACCGCCCTTGAAACTCAGCACGGAGGAGGAACCAGGCCCGCAGCAGTTATGGACACCATGGAACAAGAGCCTGTGTTGCGAGCTAACGTTACCTGCCTGCCTTAGCCCAGCCATGGTCACAGCTTCAGAGGGACCGACGAGCGACTAGGCAAGGAGACAGCGGCAGGAGCCCGAGCGGGAGCGGGAGCGGGGCCGCCCCCTCCCGGCGCCATTGGCGGAGGCCGCCGTCACTCACCCGCACGCCCAGTCCGGAGAGGCCGTGCAGCCCCGGGAGCCAGGGACGCCCGACGGCGCTAGACACGCCCGCCGACAGCGCCGAG
>NW_017728939.1:8524077-8554480 GCF_001723895.1 Crocodylus porosus | reverse complement strand
CAGCGCAGCGCCCAGTCCGGCCTGGCGGCGGGCTGCGGAGCCGCCACTCACCGCTCGGCTTCCGCGGGCTGCGCCGCTCGCTCGCTCGCTCGCCGCTCGGCCGGGGGCAGCGGGACCGGGTGCGGATCCCAGGCCCCGCTCGGGCTCGCCGTCGCCTTCACGGCCCGTCCCGCAGCCCCAAGCCGCGGAAGCCCGAGCGGGAGAGAAACAAAAGGTATTTGCTGACGTGGGCGTTGGACAGAGACGCCCGAGGGCTGGGGACACAATTAAAGGGGCAACGCACCGATTGCAGGCGCAGCCCAGCAGCTGCCTCCGCTGGAGCTCGCCCCGCAGCCCGGCTGCTTTCCTCTTCCCACGCCCACATGCTCCCCACGAGGGAACGCGACGCCCTAGATGCCTATTTCCACACCTTTTTGTGTAACGGGGGCCTTAATGACCCAGATCCTTTTTGCATCAGTCCATAGGTTCCTCAGACGGGATTTACTACTCCTTTCTTCGTATTCTTCTTTTCTCCCTAAAGAAGCCATAGTGCCTCAGAGTCTTCTTTCTAACCCCCTCGTCTTCTCCCATTTAAGTTCTGTTGTCTCATGTTCTACTTCTCTTCCCATCATGGCCCTTAATAGGGCTTTGATGCACCATTTTTCCCTCAGCAGTTTATTCTCAGAGGAACAAGGGATACTCAGTTCCTTATTTTTCACCCCAACCTGTAACCTAACAATGGTCATGCCTTCCTACTTCCATACCCTACACACAGATGAGAAAATAATAGTTTTTCTCTATTATTTTAAAATTCCTTGGACATGAAATGAAACCTCCAGCTTTGAGTAAAAGAACTAGAATTTGGATCATGTTTTATGGGAAAGCAGGAACATAGTGCACAAATGTACAATTACTGAATAATATATGAGTCCACAAAATGTGGTGTTTTGTTGTTAAACAAAGCACAACAATGCTTTGCATGATTATCTGTGCATACTTTTTGACTTTTTCCATAGGAGATCAAATAAGTAGTCACTTCCTCAGAAAGCCTTGAAGGAAAGCACAGCCCTCCTCATGTTTCTGCTAAAGGTAGCTCAGAGTCCTTTGGATAGCCTAAAGCAGTATGTCTTAGTATTGACTGGAGTTGTAGGCAGTTAAGTTACAACATTTCACACTTACAACGTTTATAAATTGACACTTTCAACTTTCTGACCTCAGTTTTGACTTTACAAGGCTTGATCTGACACCACACCATGCCACGCCAGCAAACAAGTTTGCTCTGTCACCTATCTCCCTGGAGAACATCTGTCCAAACTTCCTTGGACGCTGCCTTTAAGAAAGCAGACAACTCCAGAAAAACCTGCAGCCAAGACTTCTGAAAAGACTCCAGACAAAAACCCTTCAACAAGTCCATCAAAGTCACCTCAAAGAAGTCCTTCCAAATCAATATGATTGCTATTTACAATCGAAATACACTAATGTAGCTATATTACTCATCTATAATTGACTGAGTACAAAATTCTGGGTTACTTTTGGTGAACTAGGGTATCGGGCCTTGGTTCAGGAACCAATCCACCATTTATAACATTGTTTCCTATGGGAAAATTGGTTCTGAGTTCCAACATTTCAACTGAAGGCAAAGTTTTCAGGAACCAATTGTGTCTTAAGTCTGAGGACTGCCTGTACTTCTAACAGGATGCATCTGCACATGCACTTTACTGTGGAGTTGACTGACTAGCTCTGCAGTAAAGTGTCACAGTCTACACGTGCTCCAGTATTAGGGCACAGTACATTAACTAACTGCCATAGGCTGGTACTGTTGGGGGCAGTCCTATCCCTCAGTGGAGTAATTACATGCATGGAAATGTATGTGTAGACAGTGACACAGGCTGGCTGGGGCATGAGGGTGCTAAAGTGCAGAGGGCTGCCTGCCACCTAGCTCCACACTTTAGCACCTTTGTGCCCCAGCTATCCCTGACACTGCCACCTCCTGGAGCCCAGGGCTGACTATCCCCCACACACCCCCAGGCCCCTTGCCAGCCAAGGACTGCTCTGCCACAGCTCAAAGTGCTGCAGACCTGGGCACACATGCAGATGCTGTGCCCACGAGCAGTTTTCTCCAGTATGAACTCTGCCAGAATTTGTCATGTTGCATTCTTTGCACCCACAGTGTCAGTACCACATCATTCAGGATGAAAACCCTCTGAGTTTCTGTCTTCAGGTTTGACCACTTGAGCCCCAAACTGTACAGCAACAGGAGAGCTTAGTGTCATCATACTTTCCAGGGTTCAGAGTTGTAGCACAAGTAGGGTCCCTCCATAGGTAAAAATAGCTTCTTAACTATCGAAGATTTGGAATACATTTCTCCGTTCCTTTCTCCATTTGCTCTTGTTAAATTGGCTAAAAGGGCTGTTCTTCATAATCCCCATGCTTTCATACTGAGTAAGGATATTAGACCTCAGGTTTATTATAAACATGCAGAGAAATCATAGAGGATGACACTCAGATTGCTATTTCCTTCCTTGGCTTCCTGCCATTTGCCTGTACTCCATACTTGTGGCTCTACTGCACTCAAGGAAACCCTTGATATTGAGAACTACCTATGTCCTCTAAACCCTCCAGAGGAAGGTTGACTGTTTACTTGAGTTTACCAGATCTCAGGTGGGATAGCAACCTCTCATTCCTACTGTTCAACAACAGGTTCACACTGTAAGGAAGCACAGTCTTCATAAACTTGACTTCCTCCTGCTGCATTATGGTCATTGTCACCCAAATAAATTGTAGTAGCATTGTTGTAAACAAACACTTCAGAAATGATGACAGAACAGTTCAGGATTGTTTTAAAGTTGTTTTCTGAGAACACCAGAATCTCTGCTGAAAGTTGTGAGGGGGGAAAAATTATAAGCTTCTACAGATATATATTTCTCTGCTAGAGAGAAAAGGAATGCCAGTTAACTAAATTGTTTTAGAATTCTCTCTTGTAAGAAAGAGACTGTAAGAAACAACATCCACTATATCTGTTGCTTTGAGGAGATACTAATCCAGTTCTCAGCATTTTAATTATTTTATGTGCACCCTGTATCTAGTTCTCCACTTGTCATCTACTAAATAAAGCTCCATTTCTCACTGCAAAGAAGGGGAGTCAATAACTACAGTCAGATTCTAAATGAGGATCTTGATAATGAAAAGTTCTTCTTTCCAAATAGGACTCCTCCTGTGACATAAGGTTTTAGCATTCCTGGACAAAGTACTACAAGAATGAGAGGCCATTCACTTCAAGAATCTCATTTTAGCACATTCTGTGCCAGTAGCTACTATAAAAATTAGAGAGTAATTTTTGTTTCTGAGTTAAATAGTCCTCCCCCTTTACAGGGGAAATATTCAGTATTTTTTTTAATTTCATGTGGAATAGGAGAGGATTGTCATCTATGACACATTACATATTCTTAACATCTCATGACATTTTAACTTGTTGGATTTGCAGCCTCCTCAGATGAAGAGAATGGTATGGTCAATCTCAATCAAGGCAACCTGCATAATCTTCTATCGAGCATGTCAGGCCTTCTGAAACACAAAGGCTGTAGCTATCTGCTTCAGCCAGAACCACCACTGTGCAGCCATTGCCATCCAGTAGACAGCAAGTTAGATGGTTCTGTTAAGAGCTGTTCCTGGTCAATCACCGTGGATCTTTTTTGTTTCTTATTCCTTTCAGACTATCAAATTGTTGGAAGACTGAAACAATGTCATCCGGACTCACTGTTCTATTGAATTCCAATCTGCTTCTTCCCTAAACATTTGCTTTCCCCATCCCTTTTCAGGGACCCATCACACAAAGATCCTACCACAAGAAGTTATTATTCTGTTGTTCCCCACAGCCATATAATTCAGGAGAAAGAGCTTTCATTGTTTTCTACCCAGTCTTTAAAGAGAAAGAAGATGAAGAACTGTTTTGGATTTAGATTAAAGTATTTTCAGTTGACACCACAAGTTTAGGAATGCCATCCCTATCCTGAGTAATCCATTCCCCAGATTTACAAAATTGGTTCACTCACACCTCTTGAACTTCAAGATGCGCATTCACATCATGGATTTCAGTCCATGAAGTTCATAGGAGATTTTGTAGTGGCAATACAAAACATTTGATAAAGAGTTCTTCCATTAAACTCATGAACAGTCCCAAACGTGTTTGTGAAACATGTAGCAGTGGTTGTGGTGTCCTTCACAACAGGACACTGGAGTTTACCTTTCCTCAACGATAGGATGATTCTGGGTATGGCTTCTCAACAAGTTTCTTTGTTATATTTGCCAGCAATTTGCCAACGTGGGGCTCAGAATAAAGAAAAAGATTCCTCTGTTGATTCTATCATGAGAAATCTTACAGGAACTCTTCTGAACTCCATCATAGCACATCTACCTTGACACAGATTTGTGACCATGACATAAATTATAACTCACTGCAGGACAACCCTCACACAGGAAGAACATGGCTGAGAGTTATGAGTATGGTTTCATGCATATTCATTACTCATGCAAGCTTTGGTCTGTGCAAGGCTGGCTGAAGCTTATTTACACTCCACTCCATCCCAGTGAGGATTTTTAGATGTGTGCTTTCTTCACTGATGGAAAAATCCTTGCAAGAATGTCTTATTTACACTTCTTTGCATTATTAACTTTGGTGGTCAAAACTGAGGAGCACCCTGAGATAATAGTTTAACTCAAGGTTTGCAATCAGATGAAGAATCTCATCTGTGCACATAGTTTGGAATTCAGAGCTGTTCATCTAGTATGCGTAGCATTCTTACATTTAATCCAAGACAAGTCAATACAGGTGATAACAGAATGCTACTGCTGTGTGTTATATAAGCAGAAAAGGAGGAGCCAAATTGTCTTCTCTAAGTCAGGAAGCAATACAGCTGTGGGAGTGGTGCGTCAAATATGAAGTATCTGTCAGTGCACTATATAGCAGAACTAATGAACAACCTTGCAGATTGGCTAAGCAGACATTATTGGCTGAGCAGACTGCAAGCACAAAAGGTCTATAAAGAACAACTTTTTTCAGCAAGTTTTCAGAAGCAGCATCAGCCAGGTCCAGAACAGAACAAAAATGAAACATCTTTTGCTCAAAAGGAGCCATTCATAGGTGTCTATCTAATATCTTTCCTAACTCAATGGTCATAAGGTTTGATGTGCTTAACTTATGTGGGAGAAGTTTTGCTTCAGGGATGTCTAGAATATTTTGATTAATAGTAGAAAAGACTCTGAAAGGTCTACTTATGATGTTAAATGGAAAAGTTTTACCATTTGGACTCAATAGCATCATGTTTCACCTTTTCCAACGGACGTTCCACACATTTTAAATTGCCTGCTCTTGCTAAAATCAACTAGATTTCCTGTTAGCTTCATATCTCTTAGCTACAGCTTGCCTGTCACCCATACATTCAAAATCATAGAGTATTTTCACACTTTATATTATCTAGGAGTATTCAAAAGCTTTAGTGAGTTTATTCCTTACAATTAGAGAGCTCATTTTGTCATGGGATCTTAATACAGTATTAGTGAGTTCAACAAGTTCTCTATTTGGGAGAAAAAATACCGGTAATTGCTTCAGCTCCTAGCATGGGAGAAATTCAAGCTTTAATGGTAGGTCCTTCTTATACCATTTTTCTTAAAGATAAGGTCTTTCCAAGTTCTTGCCTAAAGTAATTTTGTATTTTAATACAAATGAGACCATTAATTTACTTGCCCATCATCTCCGAACCTTATTATAGGGATTCTGAAAGAAAACTACAATTTTTAAATTAAAAATAGTATCCTCTGGAGACCGAACTATTTGAAGTGTTTTAAATATATTATTTAGTCTATAGTAGAAGAATGAAAAGGAAGGTAATTTCTTCCCAGAGAGATTTTAGTGTATGAGACCATGCTGTTGAATACCTACATTTTATTCCCTTGTTCAGATTAAGTCTCAATCTAGTAGGATAGGTGGCTTTCTTTAGCTGAAATTCCTAGAGCTACCTCTTGGAGTTCATTCCATCCATTCATGCTTGGATGGTTACATTTGCTTAAGCAAAGTGGTTCTTCATGCATTGTTTGGCTACAATTCCAGTTGGCTGTTTTCTAGCATGAAGTTGCTGGGAGTCACCAAAAGCAGGATACGTAGACAACCATTCAAAAAAGAAAAAGCTTTTACTTACACTAATCAAATTTTTTTAGAAGCGTTTTCAAGATATATTTTGCAACCAACCCTTCCCTGGTATAATAGGGTCCATAGTTGTAAGTATTTTTGTAGGCAAAGGAACTGAATAACAACTTGTCCAACTTCTCTTTTTCATGTCTGTGGGAAGGGAGAAGGAAGCTCGGACTCAAGAATAGGTACACAGTGGGCACATCTACATGTCCATTAATGTGATGTTGTTATTTCACATTAAGTTTAGTACTTCTAATACTGTGAGTAGCGCCAGTGCACAGTCTTTTTGTGCTGCTTAATGACAGTAGACTAATTCTACTGCACATTAGCATGGCTTTTGCCATGACACGCTAATGCGCAGTAGAATTAGTCTACTGTGCATTAAGCGTCTTGTAGGCACACCCAGTCTCATGAGGCCCCTGAGTAGAACATATAGACAAAACAACTGAACAGTTACTCTAAAGCACAAAAATGTTGCTTGCCAACCCAAGCCTGCCACTTTTTGTGTGGATGGCAGACAAAGAAAAAATCACTTTGTGTGCACTAAATACTTCATATAAGTTTCAAAAATATCCCAAATATTTAATGTCTCTGAAATATGAGTAACAGGCTAATCACACACTCTGGGTTAAATTCTGTCTCAGTGTCATTAGCCAAGAGTCAAATTTACCCCAATTAAAGTTTTTATTGAATAAAACACTGCAAAATTTGACCCTACACTAAAAGGTCAAAAATAATCTGTATAATGTATTTGCCAGTGCTGAAAAAGAATAGACACAATAAAAGAATAGTATAGGAAACTGTAATAGAAATACTATTGTGACTTCAGTTTCCTGATACTTTAGTGTTATCTTGTAAACATTTTTGTAGTACAAGTGAAAGAATACTAGATTAGTGAGAGACAGTTACTAAATTGTGTCTAAAAATAAGATGTCATCTGTCATATAATACGGAGTGGCAACAGAATGGGGAAAATATTTTAGCTAGAAATTTTGTTTCAAAGATAACTACTATGGCACCTGACTCATTTTCTCCTTCAATGCTGTTAAATTTGATTTGCAATGTTACATTTAAGAATGTAACAACATTAACAACCTTGCTAAGTAGTCAATAGCAACATGAATGATCTATTACTATGACATTACTAAGTCTTGTTTTTTTATTTCAAACTTTGTCTCTGATCCTGCAAAGTTGTGTGCACGTGTTTGAGTTAAGCAGGACTGCTTATGTGCTTGTAGTACATACATAATTCTTTGCAGAATCAGGACCTAGAGCAGATCTAGTCAATATTACAACAAAGGAAAAACAGTTAAGGACATTCAGTGCTATTGAAAAATAATATCCCATCCTTTTCTTTTGGGTAAAATTAAAGAAGCAGCTTTATCCGACTTTGTCAGATACTATTTGTTTACTTATCAAGAACAGACAAGGCTGCTGCAAACAGTGGATAAAACAACAAATATCTGTCTATAAACTTGGTTACAATTTTAGTCACATTAATTGCCTAATTCTTCTAAGAATCTAAATCACGTTATTAGGCCTACAGATAGCAAGTGCTGTACATTTGAAAGCTGAGCAGATGACAAATTAGTGCATGCAGATACCACTAGGAGAAGGGTTTTTGAAGCTGCTCTCTACATATAAGTCTCTCTACTGTATGCATATTGAGTCCCAGGGACTGCAGGTCAAGATCACATCCTTGGATCTCCTGTTTCAATAAACATAGCCTGGGTTGCTCATTGATGCACATATCTGCAGCTATTTGCTGCAATATGAGTTACCTAAATGTCTAATTGATAGTCTGTCTGTTAGTGAGCACATTTATAAGATAAGATATTTACCATAAAAATATTGTCTTTTGTTAGCAATAATATAAACATCATCATCACACACATTACAACATACTTCTTTTTTGGATTTAAGTAATTGTAAAAATAGATGTTAGTGAAAGTTAATAGATCCAAGACTTATACAAAATATATTGGTGTGAAATATCCAAAAGCTCAAGAACAGTATATTTTCTCCATTATATTTTATGAAATATTCGTTAATACACAAAAACAGAAATCAGTGTAATCCAGAAGACTGACATGCATTTATTTGCAAGATTATTTTGATAGATGAGTTGTAACCAACTTTTCTCAAACAAGAGAATAAAATACATTTATTTATATTACGATTCCTTCAGAAATACAAAAATGTTACTAGGGCCCTAGCTGGAGAACAATTTGTGTGACTTAATTCCTGGACTGCTTCAGCATGGGGTAATTAATCAGTTCTTTTTTTTTTAGACCTGGATCAAAAATGCAGCACAATGGTGGGGTTAATCAGTTCTTGTTCTTTTTTTGTTAAATGGAAAGTGCATCCAATGAGAACACATGAGTAAGAGTAACAATGTTTAGAACTTGTAAAGAACATACTGTTTTTTAAAATGGCAAAATTGTGAGAGCAAGTAATTGCGAGAATTGGATTTTTCCTTAATTTAAAAGGATTAAAAACATACTGTCTAGTAGTTCTTGACTGGCTTGTTTTCCATGCGGGCCCAGGATCCTTTCCTGAGCCATAGTTCATGGCGACTTGATGAGTACAAGTCATGCAGATAAGACCACATCACAATCATAACAAGATTTTTTTTATATGAACCAGACTTGGCATACATGGCAAAGACTTAAAAGTGAAGGTACAGGTGAGATTTAATAAATCTTGGTTCATTCACAACTAGCTAATACTTTGCTTTATTTCCTTTTCCTCAGTTTCATCTTCAGTTTCAACTTCCTGGATGATTAAGCCAGAGTCATCCACAATTCCTGTGGCTCTGTGATCTTCATCAAAGTGCCATCTAGACTCCTTGTCCTCTTCTGATGCAAACGTAAATGATTCTTCAGCCTCCAAGTCATTAGGAATGCTTTCTATACCAGCTTCAGTCAAACACTCATTATATAACCTGTATCTTCTTGTGCCTTCTTGTACCACCTGCCTGGTCAAGTCAGTCACGTGATGCTTGCATTTTCTGCAGATTGGCTTGCAGGCCTGATGAATCTGTGAAGATCAAATGGATAGCATTATTTTATCCAACAGCACAACAAACAAAACTTATTTTCATAGTCTGTATCTGCATTTTTACAATTCTTTGATTATTAGAATGCATTTTTTTCAGAATAGAAAGGGACTCATGCTCATATTTCCTGAGTCTATTATAAGAGACTTCAAGAGAAAGAACCAGTCACATAGTGTGATCACTACTGCATCTTAAATGTTGAGAAAAATATCTGCAGAAAGCTTTAAAGAAGTTTTAAAATTAATTGAGAAAAAAACCTTCTGGACCAGGGGTTCTTAACCTTTTTTTGTGCCATGGACCCCTTTGGCAGTCTGGTGAAGCCAATGGACCCCTTCTCAGAATAATGAGCGTCTGTAGACAGGAAGACTGCAATCACGTGTGATCTAGTGGCGGGTCTAATAACTACTGTAATTTCGAAGTAGTGATGAGCGTAAATGATATTTCAAGATATCTGCAACAACTGTAATGTGATATGAAAATATCTGTGATTTCTATTGGTGACAAAGTCACAGGTACCGCTAATACAACCGTGGTTTGTTGCATATATTCATAATTGAAGAAAACGCTAAATTTCAAGTTAGAGGTTAGTGAAAATAAAGATGTAATTTTTTTCCCATCCAAGTTCATGGACCCCCTGAAATCTATCCACATACCCCTTGGGGGTCCATGGACCCCAGGTTAAGAACCCCTGTTCTAGATTGATTTGACAGCACTGCTGATACAAGTTCTCATCAATATAATAGCCCAGCAGCACCAATTTTTTACCAATACGTTTCCCTGCACTAAAAAAATTAGCACCCTAATTCACTTCTGGTATAGTTGTGCCTCTTGCAGATGGGAAGATACATTTATAGGCATTTTATCATCAGTTCAACTAACTCTTCTATGAGTAGGGTTAGATAACGCAGTGGCCAGAACTCTTTAATCTTGCCTGCATTACATTTTCCCTTTTTTCTGTCACCAGTAAAGTTGCACTGGTAGTAAACTAGTGTAAAAACAGCTTTTGTTTCTTAAATTTTTCCTAGTGAGACTAGTGAAGAGGTAGTTCATTGTCCACAGCTATTTATAAGGATATGGCTAAGTGAGACTCCTGCTCTGTAGCCTGATTAGCTGGGCTGGCTGAACTGAATGAACTAACCAGGGTCCTAGCCCCTTCCCACTGACTGATCCTTGGTCTGCTTTTAAGCAATGCCCCCAGCACCTGAGCCTTGCTGCACAATGTATTGATCTCCAGTCCTTAGGCAACATCTGTCCTGGTAACTTCTCTGGCTTCTGTTCTAGCATACCTGATTGTGCATCTAACCTCTCAGGCTTCAGATTTTTTACTTGACCTGACCCCTGATTCTGGGTGGTCCCTGGTTTGGGTATTTGGTTTCTGACTCTTGGCTCCTGACCCCTTCCCACCCCCTTGACTTTGAACTTAGATCTGCCCTCTGTTGCTCTGACCCATGGCCACCTCTGTAATCCCTGGTTCAGCTCCCAGCTCTACCTACTAGCCTGGATGACCCAGTAGACTGTGATACTATTTACTCCTTAGTCTCTGTACTTAACTTTAAACAAGATTGTCAGTCATATAAATATTGTTGATTTTTGTGGAAATCTTACTGAGACAACTGGTTCATTTAATCATGGGCCACCAAACAACTTTGAACTTATAATGTCTGTCAGAGATAGAGACAAACTACGCCAGGGGTGAAACGCTCTGTCTCCCATTACAGTGATATGACCCACTCTGTTGAGGGTAAGAAATGAAAAATAGGAGCTAGCAACTACTTTTTTCCCTCTGAAAATCAGCAGTCATCTTGTTTTGACTGGTAGTATCATCATAAACTATGCAAAGCGTCAATAGATGCATAGTTCTGGCTAATTAATAATCTTTAGTCAAAGGGGAAAAAACTGTAGAAACAGACGTTTCACAGTTCAGGACTGAGGTTTGGGCAAAATGATGAGGTTTAGAAGATATTTGTCCTTTCAGGGCTATAACATTTTTCTGGAAAAGAGGGTGATAGAAAGATAAGCAACACTGGGAAACACTGAGCTATTCTAGACAGGAACATGAAAGTAATGCTTAATTTGAACACTTGCTGTACAATACATTTATTTTCAATGTCTGGGTTATATAATTATACTATCATTTACCACTGTGTTCTGAAAACAACAGCACCATGATCATGTTACAATCAGAGTTGTTCTTCAAATCCAAACCGTGTGACAATGAAGATGATGCTTTAGGTCTGCTTTCTGCTTCACCATATGGGTACAGAATGGACACTTGAGCCTCATAGCATCTGTTACAAAATAGTCCTGTCAATTTTTAAACATTTCAGGCCTTTCCTATTAATGGGAAAAAGCAATGACTGAACTTCCTAATTGTAGTGAAGGTTATCAAGCTTACCAAAGTTACTGGATTTTCTGATTTCTAAGTTATATTTTGATTATGAAAGTCAGGAAGAATTCTAACAGCCTTTTTCCCTTAAAACTGAAATATTGATAATTGCATATCTTTCCAAACAATGTTGAGTTTCTAGCATAGCTACTTGAAGCATCATTAAAGAACTACCAGTTTTACTAATGTGTTTATACAAAACAAGTGTCTTTGCTAGCTGACCTTAAACTCCTGCCAGATTAAGTATTTTAGTGTTGACACAATCCAAGGTTTTCGACATTGCCTTTGCTATTATGAAAGTAATTGTGATGTTATGAACATCAGATTGTGACAAAAATTAATAAATCAATCAGAAGAAATAAGATAGATAAAACATAAATTCTGCTTACATTCAAAATGTATTGGTGATTGCAGATAATTACAAAATAAATTCATTGAAAGAATGGCAATAAGAGATTGTTTCTCCTTTCTGAAACATACTTGAATTCTGAAACTCTGTTCCTTTGTTCTCAATAAAGGACTTCCCTGCTGCCCTCCATGTCTTCATTCACTCTTCAGCCTACAGCATGCCAACCTCCCCTGGCCAAATGCAATATAGCAGGATGACCTTCAAGAGCAAGTCTGAACTGGTACATTTGTTTCTGATCCTCAGCCACATTAAGGTCTGGACTCTTGCAGTCCTGTAACTAGCCTGAGGGCAAGGTGAAGAAGGCGGAAAGCTACCTGGGTGGAAAATCAAGCTTTCTATCTGGAGATTTGAAGGGCAGTACTGTGGCTGTTAATTCTATGCTGCAAAGGACCTGTAGAAATGCTAATGAGGACAAGGGACTGCCTCGAAATAGTATGGACCTATGCAACCAAGAAAGAGTGAAAGGGACTATTTACAGACTGTAATGAGAGAACTACAGGAGCCAGCTGATGAGATGGGGTGAAAAAGGACTTTTTCATCAAGTATTGGAATGTACCTGGTATATTAGTAATCCAGACACCAAAAAGGGAATTTTGATATTTTGTATATGTGTTTATCCCAATCCAGGGAAAGGAAGAAAATTAGATTTGGCCATGCACCTAAGAAGGGCATGACTATGTACCTATAACACAAGTCAGACTGATGAAACTGCTTTTTGAGCCAAATGCTATATGTGGTGGTTGTGTTCTAGAGAGGTCAAAAAAAACTCCCCTGGACCCTTTTGGAAAACAGGTTAAGTGCAAATATGTGATTGGAACCCACCATCCAGAGGGCCCTTTCAAGTCCGGTGGTCCTATGATAAAATACAGATTTCAGAACTTGCCTTTTTACATCATGTAGTCTTCTTAGTGATGGACAATACACAGAAATGAATCGACTACTATTATAGCCTTTCGATTGCTTAAAGGACTGTAGAATCCTCGTGGAAATCTGTTAAAAATGTTCTTGCCTTCCTGTCAGCAGGGGAGACAGAGAAGGAACTAGTCAATTCCTATCCTTGCTGAGAAGCTTGCTTCAGTTTGTTCTGTGTCTCAGCAGGAGAGTAATTCAAATCGATATAGCATTGCCATATGCAAGATTTTTCATCTGTATTTCCTTAAACAGTTTTTTGGTGAGAAACAGTGAAATGGCTGCTTGCTGTGCGTTAAACAGAACCATAAGCTATAAGCCTATTTTATTCTGTGATAAGCTGGTTTTAGTTGCGTGTTGCTTTTCTTAGCTTTCCTGCTAAGCTAAAGACTATTTTCTAGTCTCATTCTCTCTGGAGCCCTACATTGAAAGTTCAGTACACCACCAAAAGAAGCCATTGAACCTCAAAGTGATAGCCAAAACAAGGGGGTAGCCTGCAGCAATGGAAGGCATTCAGAAGGTATTTTCTTGCAAAATTTTTTCCATTACTAATTCAGAGTCAGTATACAGACACTGCTACTGGGGCTTAATTGAGGCAATAGCCAACTATTACCTCTTCACAAAGGAGCTGTGTAACTATAAGAGATTTATTAGCTGCTTCTTTTTAAAAGAACTAGACACAGGAGCTTCAAGACTGGTCAGTGGGTCTTTCAACATGTTTATTATTGAAAAAAAAAAAGGTAAGGCGTCCATTAAGAGAGAAAAGCAATATATAGCTAATAATATCTTTCCCTTGTAAGTTTTATATCAAGGAATTTTAAAATATTTGCCTCTCAATAAATAAAATCTGGAGGAAGATTCTTCAAAAAGCTCAGGTTTAGGCACTAAATTGGATACAGATTTGCTTAGGTTCCTCAAAACTGAATCAAACCCTCTGTGTAGCTGGAGCAACTCAATTACAATACACCTTTTGTCTTTTTTTCCTGCTTGTTTTTGTTGTTGGGGAATAAAGTCTGTATGATATATTTAGAATATAGGCAGTCCTCAACTTTACGATGTTTGAGTTACGATGAACAGCACTTACGACGTTTATAAATTGACACCTCCTTTTGACTTTCCAACACTTTCTTGGTCAATTGATAGAAGTTTGGTCAATTTATAGGAAGGATGGAGTGCTTAAACCAGGGGTTCTCAATCCCCAACCAACGGATCCATGTCACCTGGCTCACGATGCTCCCCATACATCTAGAAAATTGGCAGCAGGAAGAAAAGGTTGGGCACCACTTGTCTGAACTATAAAAAATAAAGAATCACTAACTGGTGTTCTATCTGGTACAATGTTTTTTCTGTTTGTAAAGCTCATATAAAATGGATTGGTATATACACTGGTGAAAACTGAATGACAATTTCTCTGTGGTACCTACACATTTCCAGAACCCTGTGAAGACCTTGGGTAAATAACACATATTGTTTCCTGAAGGAGCATTATGTATTTGTCAGCTATATTTAGGGTATACCCAAGACAAGTTCAAGTTTGAAGACTCTCTTGGACTTCCCTAAATGCTAGCTTTCATCCTGGGCAAGTCGAAGAAACATATCAGTGCATTCTTTCACTCATTACCAGCAAATTTGTTCGGTTTTCTGCTAGACACTCTTCTCTCAGATTGTTCTTTCATGTGGTATTCCATCAGTTTGACTTCTCCAGTGGTAGTTTGGAGTAACACTGCTAATCATGGCATTTTAAGTTAGTACACATTTCTGTTAGTTGTCCTTGGTAGCAATAATTGCAGGAAATTGCTATTAGAAAAATCCTTTCTAGAGGGATTTTTTTTAAGTTTTCAGTGAGGCAACAGTCATTATGTAAAGGGGGATCCTAAAATGAGACGTGATGATATCGATTATCAAATAGTGACTGGCAACAAAGCATTTTTTATCAAGTTCTTTGGACAAAAAAGTATTTGTTTATTGTAACAAACCTTAATGGAATCTCACTTATCAAGCATTCAAAGTAATTGTAAAGATGTATTGGTTATGTCTGAATGATCAACAATCTGAAAATATAACACTGAAGCTTAAGTTTAGTGCATTACTATAACTGGGTTTTTTTTTCAATGTCTAAAGCTGATGATGTTGAGTTGAGTTTTCAGGCGTGGTACAAAACATCAGCAGAAAAAAATCATATAAAATCCCAACAGCAAAGTAGTAAATATTTAGTTTACTTTTACCTTCAATCCAACTCCCCCGACACCTAAAATTGTGGGTATATTTGCAGACAACTCATCTATTTGGATGATTCAGATTTGCTGGCTTATCTAAGTGATTCACATTCCTACTGGGGCACTAGCAAACTCTTTAGCAACAACTCTGACCCCAAATCGTTCTGATACCCAACATGGGCAGAGTCAACTTCTGTATCAAGCTGGACTTGCTCAACAAATTGAGAAATGTGACTGACTGGCTCTGCATCTCTAGCTCCGTATTTCCATGATTTATAAGGTGGTACGTCAGAGGACTGTGACAATCCAATACGTTTGATACATTTTTTAATGGGATGTCTTCTTTGAGTCTGTTTGGTCAGGTGAGATCATTTGGTGTTCCTTTCTGAAGCCGGAGAGTAAGTGCCATTACTCCAGGAATTCCTACCCACCACAGACACCCCAAGATCAGAGTCCATTTCCAAGCGTGGAGGACTGCTGTCCATTCTGTCCTGTATAAACATGGACTCTTGGCTTCACTGGTGTTGAGCTCTTTTTCTGAAAGTCCAAAGTAGCAATCCTTCTCCTTCTCACTGATGTCCAGTAAGGATTTAATAAATGTCTTACAAGCACAGATGATATCTGTCATCTGCAGGTAGCTAGCAGCTGATATTACCTCTATCATATTTTGACCAGTAAGGGATAAGGCGCCTGAATACACAAAGTCCAGCATGACCACGGGAGAACATGGGGAGAAGTGGCCATGCTGGAGGAGAGAGACAGGCTGCAACTAGATCTGGACAGGTTACAGGGGTGGGCGGACGAGAATAGGATGGGTTTCAACACTGACAAGTGCAAGGTGCTGCACCTGGGCAGGAAGAACCAGCACCATACCTACAGGTTGGGGAACTCCCTTCTCACCAGTGCAGAGGCAGAAAAGGACCTTGGAGTCATCATTGATGCCAAGATGAACATGGGCCGGCAGTGTGGGGACGCGGTCAGGAAGGCCAACTGCACCTTGTCATGCATCCACAGATGCATCTCGAGCAGGTCCAAGGATGTGATCCTCCCCCTCTATGCGGCACTGGTCAGGCCGCAGCTGGAGTACTGCATCCAGTTCTGGGCGCCACACTTCAGGAGGGATGTGGAGAACATGGAGAGGGTCCAGAGGAGGCCACTCACATGATCAGGGGGCAGCAGGGCAGGCCCTACGAGGAGAGGCTACGGGACCTGAACCTGTTCAGCTTCCACAAAAGAAGGCTGAGGGGTGATCTGGTAGCCATTTACAAACTGGCCAAGGGGGACCATCAGGCTATGGGGGAGTCTCTGTTCCTCTGAGCACTACCAGGAATAACAAGAAACAACGGCCATAAGTTGACCGAGAGTAGATTCAGGTTAGATATCAAGAGGTGCTATGTCACAGTCAGGGCGGCTAGGACCTGGAACCAGCTTCTAAGGGAAGTGGTGCTCGCTCTTATCCTGGGGGTCTTCAAAAGGAGGCTAGACAGACACCTTGCCGGGGTTGTTTGACCCCAGCGTTCTTTCCTGCCTATGGCAGGGAGTCGGACTTGATGATCTACTCAGGTACCTTCAGACCCTACCAACTATGAAACTATGAAAGTATCAGGGGAGAACATATGAAAAGTAGCTGTTGTTGGCTAGCTAGTGTCTTTTGAGCTCTGGGAAAAAAGCATGTTGAAATAGCTGGTACTGGCAAACAGCACATTTCGATGTGTATTGAAGACTTTCCCCTCAACCAGGATACTGCAGTCACAGAATAAGCCTTGCCTGCGTTTGCTCATTCAGTTGCTGTAGGAGGTGAGACTGGCAAGAAGAAACATCCATTCCACAGAGGGCCAAACAAGAACTACTATCAAAAATTAAACGTTATATTTATAAACCTGGGCAATATGAAAGGAATCATCCGATTGGCTTGGCAAAGGTTCACCTGTATAGGTGTACCACCCACTCCATTTCAGGATCTTGATAGATATCACAATCTAAGCAAGGCTGCTTGTTGTCAGTATTTGATTAAAAAATACTGGTACAGCCCTGGGTGGTGATGTAATTTCAGTAAGTGCCAACCTTTCCTCAAAGCAAGTCATGAAACAATGCGCTAGCATGATACTAATACAGTTCTGCCTTTCAACAGGGATTCTGAACACTCTTCATCAGGGCACTTTTTTTCAGCTAAACTGTCTTGGCCCAAAGTGATGGCCAAATTCCTACTGTTGGTGTATTTATGTTCGGCCTTCCTAAAGTCCTCTGAAGTTTCAGTAGGTAATTGTATTATTCAGTTTATTTTCTAAATCAGTGGTTTTCAACTTGTGCTCCACAGACTGTCTAAGGGGTCCACAAAAGATGACTATGATCAAACAAAAGTATGTGAATCCCCACATTCACAATTCAAAGGGGTCCGCACCTCCATTCAAAATTTTTAGGGGTCCACAAATGAAAAAGATTGAAAATCACTGTTCTAAATCATCATGCATTACTGATGTGTTGCTAAAAGTTGTCACGTTATGCCACTGGATGGGTTGAAACTTTTTAGTGGGTTAAGTTATTTTAGTATGTCATTTGGAAAGATTTCCTTTGTGGGATGAATGCCATTGCATAAACACAAATTTAAAAAACACTAATAAAATATTGCCTTTGTTGCTTAAGCAGTAGCAAAAAACTGGGGGAAAAGATCTAGTTGAGTAATATATTTTTTTACACTGCCCAAAGTTACTATTTGTAACTTTCGAGAAGAGGTGGGTGATACTGAAACACAAACTGTCAGTATTAGCAATTACAATTAACAACTCTTCTTTAGATACAGAATATTTTAAAAGTACCAATCCCATAATTAGTAATCAGGTATTGATTGTGATGGAAAGAGAATGTAAACAGTAGTTTACCCTTAATAGCAATTTTTTCTTTCCAACATCCATTCCTGCAAGAGCTTATGTCAGGGCTACCTTTTTTGGCAAAACGGACTAATGTAAGATGGTCTTAAGCACCCAATCACTGCTATGTGTTCGCATATACAAAGGAATGGTGCCTGCTCCCTGTTGGGCTGAGCCACATTGGGGCTGCAGAGCCACTGGGAGTATAGCCCTCATTCTCCCCTCTCCCCACAACCTAGCTGACTGCTTCGAAACTTGAAACATTTCAACTACCCTTGTTTTGTTTCGAGGCTGTTTTGAAGCCCTTTATTTTGTTGTAGCTTCTTTGAGCTTGAAATGAGTTCAAATGAAACAGCCAACGAAATTTCGCGCAGCCCTAGTGAGCTGACATACTCATTTAGTCTCCTAATTGCTGTCTCCTGAACAGGTACTAACTTGGAACATTGCACAGAGTAACTTCAGCCATCTACTTCAGGCAGTACACAAGCTGTCTATGCAAAAAGAAAATAAAAACATGCCACATTTTTTATTGTTAGATATTTGAGTTTTCTGTTCTTTAACTATAAAAGAACTGGACTACATACAACAATATAAACATATAATACATATACAATTTAACATACAATAAAGACAAATTCAGTAATGCACCACTGTAGAAAAAAAGTTACAAAAAAGCACTTAAAGATTTGTTTCCCACCCCTTAAAAAGGGTAAATTGCTGCTATATGTTGGTGGTATACACAAATTTTCAACTTTGGTTTAATTAACTTTTAAATCAGCCACCCTGATACACACACACACGCGCGCGCGCGCACACACACACACACACACACACATCAGTATCAGAGGGACAAATACACTTGGAAACCTATCAGCTAATGATAAAATGTCAGTGCTGCTTTCCCATTAGTGACCACTGGAACTTTTCCAGTATTAAGATCTCCAAAGGTCTGCCTGGCTAGCACTTCTCCTATTGCACAATGAAAGGTTTAAATACTGTGCAGTAATCTTTTGTCAGACACTGAAAAGATCCTAGTGTTAGAGCTGCACAGTGAGACTAGTGTTCCACATAAAACTATTGTCCCTAAATGCTTATGGAACCAGGGTATAATCGATTAGATGTCAGTTCCCTCTCTCTCCTCAAGAGAAAGGGTTGCCTTAGTATTTCATTTTTAAAAAACTGTATCTTACCTTGCTGTTACATAATAATAAAAATACCAAGGCATTTTTAAAAAGTCGCATTTCTCTCCTGTTTTTAACTGTGTATTCAACTGAAAGTACTATTTAAAACAGTGAAAATATAACAGAAGTTGGAGACTTACAGAAAAAGTAGGGATAACTGAAGAACTTCCTCCACATTTGTTTGCTTATCTTTTGTAACTAAGCATGCTTCATATTTATTACTGTCATACATCAGGAAGATTTGGTTTAGTTAACCAACTCATCTGTTTCAAGAAGTTGATTTAACCCTAATATTCAAAAAATACTTGTTGTCATGCTGGCCTTCAAAAGTGGAAAGGCAGAAAACAGCCTTTACTGGATCAGCAAGTACACTAAAGTGTATAATTCTGATTTCATATTGGGCTCCATAAAGATAAACCGTATATTGACTTTGAGACCCATGCCTTGAAGACCTTAAAAGGTACTTGGCTGGATCAAATATAGGTGCTTTCAGGTCAAAAAGCTTCTGATATTAGATGCTGGCTTAACTTTTGGGTGGTTTAACAGTCTCTCAGTTTAATATAGAAGCTAATGAGTCCCCAAAATGGAAATATTCTAAATTATTTGTTGATCCAGTAAAAGATGCAACATTATCTACCTGCTCCAACAATAAAACTTAAAAAAAAAAATAAAAATAGAGCATTTCTAAAGCAAACAATTTAAAATTTCTATTTGAACAGTATATGGGATATTTAATCTCTCTCATTATTAGTTATTTGGGCTCAAACAGTAATAAAATAATTAGAATATCATTGGCACAATCAATGACACCAACATTAACTTAGCATTCACATAATAAACTTCAGTTTCAGAGGTACATAAGTAACTGAAATTTCAATACAAACTAAATCTTACTGTTCAAAAATACCTGAAGGACTATTTCTGATCTGGCCCCTAGTGTTCCAAAAAAAAAAAAAAAAAAAAAAAAAAAATAAAATACAATCATGCTTAACTTCATGCCTGATTAGTTCCATGTTGCATACAGCCACTCAATCAAGTATGTATTTAAGTCTTTATAGGACTGTAGCTACAGGTATGTAAGAAACCTAAACTCACATATTTTAGTAATTCTAATTTTAAATCAAAACTGTTCTGCAAATGTTTTTGCAGGTCTATAGTTTTGAATGTAGAATACTGCTTCTCTATTTTGGGATGGTGTTTAAATCACTATGTAATGTAACTGTCATATTTAATTTGTGACTGTGCTTACACTGATTTAAAATAGAAGTTTAATTTAAAAGAGCAAGTACTTGCTTTAGTCATTGTCAGGAGCCTTCCTAACTAAACATTCAAGTTTGCCCGGGCAATAGTAACACCACCACCATAGTGGTGGCCTGAATCCTACTACAATCTGTACATGGGAGAGCCAGTGACAGGATCATGACTCCATTTCCTTAACTACCAAATTTTCATTTAAGAACAGCTGAAGTCTTTAAAAGATTTGTAACAATTCCACACACATAGTAAGTCTAAACTTGAAAGTTCCAGAACTGAAACCTCAATCAACCACCAAACTTATTTGTATTGGTCATACTGCATTATATTGTACTTTCCACTTTCTAAGAAGGTGAAGGAGGAAAACAACCCACAAAATAAAATTATGCATGCCATAGTGCAGAAGCGTATTATCAACTTTTAGGTTTAACCCCAAATTTTAGTCCTGTGAAGACAGACAAACTTTTATGCAGTGTATAGCCAACAAATATGTTTCCACCTGTTAGCAAATGATAATGGTTCATTTAAAAATGTGTGCAATTCCTATGTGATGTTTGCAACTCCAATGCTGTAGCATTAGAGTTATAATATAACCATAATATAACACATTCATTCTTGACATGGAAGAAATGCAAAAAGAAAACTAGTGAAAAGTAAAGTGTATTTCTTAACTGTTCACTTAATATAAACACATTTAAAATAATACTTGTTTTGGATTTTCTTAAATGTACTACTGTTATTTTTGTAACATACAAGTTTGTCACCACTGGGGAAGATAAGGGGGAAAAAAATCTCTCTCTCTCTCCAAGTTTATGATATGCATATGACACCACTTGCTGTGTAGCCAGTTTCAGTGCTTTCTTGGCAGCATGCTGCCCACTCCTCATACTGCTACAGAGGAGGGGAAAAGACAAAAAAAAAAAAAAAGAATGATACCAAAATCATAAAAATAGGTAAGGAAAGTCAGTTAGGAGTAATACCCGATTATACTTTTGATACTGATTAGACTTTTATTTGCTTCCCACTAAAGACTGGATTTTTATTTACACATGGTCCATTTTCAGCAACAAATGGATTGAATTTCCAGAAATTAAAAATGGAGTAAAAGCCTTGAAATTTCAACAATTTATGCAGTCAATTTGTGTATGTTTTGTAAAATACAAGAATCACTACCTCAAATAGTTTATTTCTAGAAAGGGCCAATAACTTTTAGATTGCTTCAGTATCCAATAATGTAGTAAGCTCACCTATGTAAACAAGGTTCATCTTACAGGAGTTTGGGTTAATTAAAAGGTAGACTAGGTTCAGACTCCAGCTATCAAATTGCTTTTCAAGTATCAAACAAACAAAGTTATTCAATTTTGGAAGATTACTATTTTTAAGGTTAAATCAGGTCTTGCACCAGGAAGTGAAATGCACTATTGATATCTCCGCAGCATGCATTTCTTCAGTGAAAAACACTGCAATTATGTGCAGAAATAAATTAAGATATCCATTCCTGAACAAAGATCAGGAATGGATCAGGAATTACAGGAATACATCAGGAATTATGAAGAAGTTTAAGATATGTAGTTTCCATGACCTTTTAAAAACTTTGAGAGAAAAAAGATCACATTAGAAACTAGACACCTAAAAACAGTCATTTGAGTCTTCATTAAGCACCATATGAATATTCTTTTAGAACAGATAGATCATTTCCTCAAAGCTTGCAAAGGCTGAATTCTCAAAGGAAGGTTTCAGGGAAACATCATGGTACTGGGTGGGAAGCACAGAAAACAGATTTACATGAACATCTATCACAAGAAAGTGAATAAAGTACATCTTTTTCTACTAAATACAAAGGCTGAAGCAAGGCCCACTGAAAAACAAAGCAGCACAATATGACAGAACAGGAAATAGCAATTTTGGTGGTTACTTTCAAATGGTATGTGAATTGAATGTCTTTCCCACCCACCCCTTTTCCCCCCACATTACACAAAAGTTAATACAGGTCCATTCTCTATGCACGAGACACACAAGAAAAATCTCTAAGACCAAAGAAAACAGGCTGAAATAGAATTGTTGAAGGTCACCTCTTAAATTTGGACATATAGACCTTCACAAGAGCAATGAATTCCCTCCTTTGGAGGTCTCCACAATTTCAGAGTTCACTAGTACATGTCTCGCCACAGCTATGCAGCTTTCTTTGAATAATCACCAGAAAGCTCAATCATAGCTCATTAGCCAGTACCATATTCAACTGATATTCCAAGTCTAATGGCCTCTAAAATATTTACAAGAAGGTGGCATCTCTCTGTCAGATTGACCATAAAGATCAGCTTGCCTATTCATTAAAGGTTAGTTAGAGTCACTATTTACATTCCTATCCCACGTTCATTATACAATATAGCCCTCAACAGTCCTACATATGAGGATTTCTTTTCAAACATCTCCACACATAAAAGTCCTTCCCCTATCTGACAATCAAATCTCAGAAAATACCACTATGAAGCTGGGTTGACTAAGCAGAAATAATGAAGTAATTAGAGATAAACCCTATAGGACTATAGGCAGAATTTTCAAAAGTGACTTGCGTGATTTAAAAATCCACCTGGAGGGTGAGATTCTCAAAAGTGCTTGGCACCTAAAAATAGAGTAGGATTCTCCAAAGAGCTTAGATGCCATAAAGGCACCTAATAGAAACCGTTTAGGATGCTTTTGAAAATCTCACTGCTTTATTTAAGTGTCTGCTGGGTGACAGGTTCTTTTGAAAAATCTAACCTAGTACTAACAGTCTTCTTGGTACAACTGTGATATATCTGTTCAGATATCTCTAACATCAATTTACAAATTATTTGAAATAATTATTTAGGAGGATTTGTAACAAAGTCTGTTTACAAACAACATCCCTTTAGTATTTTGCACCACTCAATTTAAATCAGACAACATAAACCCAGACAGAGATGCGCACACAGGCAGAGAAGGTAGCGTTTAAAGAAATGTTGATTCTGGGGAGATTTATCAAATAGATCTATTTATCTTTCACTTATTTTTTTAATTTCTCACTACTTCACTAAATAATTAAAAAGTGACCTGTTTAAACAAAAGCTTTTTTTTTTCTTTCCTCATCCTACTTGATTTTGCAATGAAGTCATAATGCTACATTTGTGATACCATAATCACTTCTGTTCAAAATAAAGTGTGACATAACAGAATTATTGCTTCACTATAGGATGGAGCAGATAGAGAAGCTGAATTGCAGGCTACAATGTTCTCATTCAATCTTTGAAATAAAAGCACAAGGTATACAGAAAATAACTGGTTAAATTAGCTGCTTTTTTATAGAAATGTTCTATTTCGTTTTTCCCAATGCAATGTCTTCCCTCAAAATATAAAACTAACATTTTCTTTAAGCGAGACGATCTTTTTTTAACACCAACATCTGGCTTCAATCTTCTGTTCTAACATTTGATCCAGAATGAAACTCCTATACAATATACCTTTTCACTAAACACTTATGAACAAGATAGTAAGAAAGGGCCATCTATGTAGAACATGCACTTTGACTTCATAGAATCCTCCAACATTGTCTCCTCATTAGTAGTAAGTTTAGAAGTAGCTTATCCATGAGCTCCCCCCAACCTGAGTTTCCCAGCTTAATTTCTATAGCTTACAGCAATTCACTACTGGAGAGGTAAACTGAATACAGTGACCTCATCACCTTCACAAACTAATTTGCACCTATCCCACAGGGAGAATGCAGGGTCCAAGTTGGAATTTTAGAGAGCACTTGGATGAATTCAGTAGACAATGTAAACCATCATGGCAATCGCCAAAGACTAAGAAGGAAAAAAAACTCTCTCACACACACACAAGGAAAAGAAAAGGATTTGCATATGGGGAGGCTATAGCATATTTCACATGGATACTTGCTTGACTGCTTTAAGTGTGGTTTACAGGAATATTTAATGTGTAGTTCAGATTTTTCTTTGGAATTGCCCCTTAGTTATAGTAGTTTAAATAATTAGATCTGTTGCTAATATAACTGGAATTCTGGAAGTTACCACATTTCTAGTCTACTAACATCATAACTTCTACTTTAAAAGGATGAAAACAGGACGATAGTGCACTTAATCTTGCTTGAGACCAGTGCTTGTTAGATGATATGATATTTTCCATGATTGTGAGTCACTCTTGATAGTTTTTAATCCAAATCTAACAGCATTCAAGACAGACTTGAAGATCCACAGCTCAAGTTCTGTTGCTCCCCAGCAAGGAGATGCAGCGAAAGAAAAGCTGCCCAGAAAATTGGCTTGCTCTCTGAAGCACGTGTAAATAAGCATATGTGAAGATTCTTTCCTGAATATACTTCCATCTGTAGCACAGGTCTTGTTATCTTGGTTGTTTATCCTGCTTTCCAGCTCAAATACTATTCTAAACTTAAGGTTAAATAAACTAGTAGGATCTACATATAGGACTATCATAACTGAGCTGGGAAGATGTTAAAGTAGTTTAGAGAAGTCTAAAGTTAATGATGAAATGTATTTTTTTTCCTAGATGATGCCTCCCCTTTGAGATCAGCAGTGGGGGCTGTGGCAGCATTATGGGAGGAAACTTAGTATCAAACGAACATGGAAATATTTCATCTATAAAAAAATGTTCTTTCCCTCAAAGCCGCTGTAGAAGCACAAATGGAGATTGCAAGGAACCCAGCCTCTGTTTAGCCAGGACAGGAAATTTCCCTCAGAATGCTAGTGCACAGCACTGGAACCTTAAAAAAAAAAATTCAAAATTAAATTCTTCTCTTGTGTTTTATCAAAAATGGAATCTGCTAATAAAACACTTGAAAGAACTGCATAAGTCTGCAGTTTTCTGCTGCAAAATGACAAATCTCAGAGATGGTGCTTTAAATCCTTCCACCTTCCTTTTGTTGCTACATAAGTGCCTCCCGGTCTGATAAACTCCTGTGGATTTCTTGTTTATCATCACCATCACCGTCGTCATCATCAGCTGGATCATTTTCCTCACCAGATTCCACGTATATGGGCCAGTCATTGTCCGTATCACCCTTTTCTTGACTTTCTGATGATGGTTCCATCAAACTCAGGTTAATAGGCATGGAATCCTCATGTGTAGTGGTTACACATGTGCAGCTGTCACACAAGCCAAAGCGTCGTAATCCCTGTGACAGGCTACTTGTAAACGTTCTTCTGCAACCTTTGCAGATAATTGGCTTATTTGATCGATGCACCTGAAGTAAGAAATAAAATGTCATGGTCAGTCGGGTGACCCATGTTCTCGCCCTGACCCTCCTAGGATACCATCTTCCTCATCTTTCCAAGACAGAACAGTGTCTAAAGCCAAACTTAAAAGACAGAAGATTCCCTTGAAATAACAAAGGGTGTGGACTAAAATAGTACTGTTGTATCAAATATCAGTCTCGTAGCTTTAACCACTGAGGTAGTCTGTTCTGTTGGCTGAAGACTATACTTCAAAACAACCATCATTCAAAACTTGATGTGTGTGTTCACCCCCCCCCCCCACTTACACAGGTCAGTGGAGTGAATGAGAAGCACTGAAGATATCAGCTTATCTATCTTTACTCCTCTGACAGCTAGCTGCTTACAATAAACTTACACTCAGAGCATGACTCCGAAGGTGCTCCTGCCGGGTGAAGCGCTTGCCACATGTCTCACAGGGATAGGGTCTTTCGCCTGTGTGGGAGCGGATGTGCCGTTTTAGTATTCCCTTCTGCTTAGCCGTGTAGGGACAGAATGGGCATTTGTGGAGCTTGATTGGCACAACTAACACATCACCTTTTAAAAATAAAACATATTATTTTAGACAATATGGCACAGTTACCTAAGCTGGCCTCTTACTCTCCTTGCCTGCAAGCTGGGCCAGAATACTTGCATCTTTTCCACTGTTTCTGCTTTACTTGGAATTTTTGTTCTGTTTCTAACGTAATGCTCTTTTGAAAGAGTTTATGGAGCTAGAGGTGCTCAGTCTCCTTGAAAAAATGAGACCATATGTAGACATACAGTCCAGTCTTTAAGCTTATTTGGCTGGAGATGGATGGACATAAATTTCGCAAAACCTAGTTTAAATTGCCAAAATTTGTTTTGGAAGCAATGCTCTTTAAACTACCTTTCATATTCCATCCTTTGAAAATGTCCTGTTACTGTCTACATTTCCTTTTAAAAAAGATGCACTGGAAGCTAGTCTTAAAGGGCACAAATAGCAGCAGAGAATTTTTACCATCTGCACCTACAACATGCCACAATTTAAAAAAGAAGGACCTTCCCAAGAGGGCAATTATGCCTGTGCCCCACTGAAGTCCAAGTCTTTCTACAGAACTAAGAAAAAGATTCAGAGTAGGCAAACACAAATAATAAACATAAATAAAATGTCTAAGGTGAGACGATGCCAAAATTGCTCACTGAATTTGAAGATTACATATGAAGTCAAAATGGGCAGCACTGAACTTAGTTATAGCAACTGACATACGACTGAAAATTAGTATATTGTATGAAATAACCACAATGAGAAGTACATTAAAAGATCAGAAGGTGGGGTTGTTGTTTTACGCACTGATTCAGAAAAAAAAGAGTATGCTTGAAAATGCTGATAACAAAAGCACCTAAACCAGTGAAAAGAAGAGTTTTCTGTCCTACTTTAAAATGTTAAAACAATCAATTTTCACAAGAGTAAGAATCCTAAAGACAGCAATTTCCTCTCCTCCCTGGTTTAAGTGATACATTTCTAGTCTCAGATTTCCAATGCATATTGTTAATTACTGAAGAGCTTTAGGGTTTATATGGATTTAACTTTTAATGCAAAATTAATAAAATCTAAAAAAAAAATTACCTGAAAAACATGAATGGGACACCAATGTTACTGTGTTAGGTAGAGTTCTCCACTTTACTACATCATTCTGGGAGCAAAAGATAAGATTTGTTGACAGTATCATATTACACTAACATTTTTTTTCAGTTATTCTAAACAACTGACGTACAGTTAATGACTTCTGCCAGATGAATGTTGGTTCATTGAGCAAAAGACATGGACCTGGTGTTCTTGAGCTAGAGGTGGCATGAATGTAGGGTTACCTTCTAAATATATGTTAAAAGTTAAATTTTTATTGTTTATCCCATTATTCATTAACTGGCATATTAAATCACCATAAGAACTGACATGTGTATCAGCCAAGGAATAGGACCCTAAGACGACAGTTTTTAAGAAGTAAAGCTAGTATCTGGGAAAAGAAATAGTGATCCAATTTACTACAAGCAGATGAAAGCCCCAAATCCTTAATATCCATTTCAGGAAATGTGTATATTATATTTACATGAGCTTTTTCTTCTTCTTCTTCAGGTCCCTGAAGTTGCTGCTACATAGCCTTCCTGCTGATGCTGAAACATCCCAGCATGCATTGGGCTAGTGAAAGCACAAGCAGCAGCCCTGATGATCAGCACTGGAGAAGGGCGTCTGCCTCTGGAGGAAAAGGTAAATCCAGTTTTATTCAATACTGAGCAAACTTTTAAGGTTTCCAATACTCTTACCTGATAGGATATATAATAGAGAAAGTTAGCAGCAAAAATTCAAGTAGTACTTAGTATTGAATAAAATTAACGGATTTCTGACATCTGAAGTTTGAAACAAGCAAACAAACATCAGCCGCCCAGCAACTGGCCAGCTGGTAGAAACTCCATTAGAAGCATCAGTAAATACCATCTTTTTTCACATACAACACAGCTTGGAATGTAATACATGCTTTGGTTTTGAAAGACAGGATGTTAAAAAAAAAAAAAAATACTCCCCTTGTAGTAACAGAGTAGCAGCAGCCAGGGAGCCAGCCTGCTCATTGTGTCCCTGCAGATCACTGCAAATTCTATTTCGTCTCACCCAGCACACAACAGAGCCTGCTCTTACTCTAGTTCTTGCATACAATGCACACTTCAGTTTCCAGCAGCTATTTTGTGGGGAAAAGATGCATGTTGTATGTGAGATAATATGGAATTTTGTCTCTCCATTTCTATAACACACCTGTCTTGAAGTTTTCTCGAACCATCCTTCTGAATTTATAAGAAGCCTTCACACACTAACAAATTTATGATGTAGAGTTTCTCTTTTTTATGTTTATCCTCCACTGCAGTATTTTCCCAAATAATATTATTTGATGGTGAAATAGTCTGGAATTCAATACGAGCTAGGTTTTAAATCAGAAAAACCTACCTTTAAACTACTGCACTGAAAAATGAGTGCAGCTTTCTTTTGAAGTCCAGAACTATAGTTTGTTTCACTATGGCATAAAATTCAGCAATACCTTCCTGTAAAGTACACTAAACAGCAACTGAAAATCAACTGTTCAATAAACAACAAAAGCCTTTTATGTATAATCAAGCACTTCCTCCACCTTCACACCACTATTCCACAGGCACAGGGATTCTCATCTCACCTGTATCTTCACCGTACCAGTCGCTGTGAATGTCCATCATGGAACTCATGGCCACCCCTGCATCCTCTGGCCTACCCTCAAAACCACGAACAAAGTGATGGACTACATCGTCTTTTCTCTGAGCGGTGCTATTGCGCAGCAGGGCCTCCAGGAACTGCTTCATATGATAGTTATTGCAGGCCAGGTCCACAGCCTGACCGCTGTGCAGCCCCTCTTCCATCTGCTCAAGAGACAGGGGAGTTGGATACTGCTGTAGTCGTTCACTCACTTCCACTTCCACTTCGTCCGAGTCAAACTCTACTTTGGGTTCCACCCCTTTGGGCAGTGAAGAATTAAGGTCGTCAGGGGAGTCGCTGCTGACGGGGTCTCTCACCACAAGTTCTAAGGGGTGGCAGCTGCTGCATTCACCGCAGGGAGGATCTCTCTGACAATCTGAAAGCCTTTCCTTTTCTTGCAGAGAAGAGACGGAGGCCGAGCACTGGTTCTTTGTACCATAAGAGGTGCCTTCTCTGGCAGAACTGGAGCTTCCACTATCAGCCTGATAGAAAGCAGCTTCTCTCTCTATTTTCCTGCAGATATCTAGAGATGACCTGATGTACGTTTTGCAGAAGTTAACCACATCAGTCATCTGCAGGTAGCTAGCTGCAGACATGACCTCGATAACATTTTCCCCACAGAGGTCCAGCTTCCCTGAATAAAGGAAATCTAAGATGATGGAAAAGGCCTCTGAAGTAACAATGTCCAAGGAAGCAGTGCTGTGTCGTCCGCTGTCTTGAATGTAGTGAATCAGTAAGGCTCGGAAGTAGCCGCTGTTGGCAAACAAAATGTTCTTGTGTGCTTTGAAGATCCTGCCTTCCACAATAATGCTGCAGTCGCAGAAAAAGTCCCTCTTCCGTTGCTCATTGAGCTCCCCCAGGAGCTTGGTGTAGTAGGACTGCATCTCCATTGCTCCTGCTGCTTCTGGTCACTGTCCAGAGGAAATACAAAGAGAAAACATCAGAAGAGAAATTCCTCCCCCTCTGCACGCGCAGACAAAACTTGCGGGCAGCACTCCCAGCCAGCGCATCCTTCCTTCCAGGCTTCCTCCCGAGAGCAAGAGCCCGACCACCGGCCACACTCGGGTCCTTCAAAACCAAACTCGCTTTCGAACCCCTCGAGCCGCCCTATAGCAACAGCAACAGGACAACTCACGGCGTTTGAAAAGGATTTCAGGAGGATCTTCAAAGTGACACCGCACTGACCACATCCAGAGAGGCGACCGTTTCTCATGTCTCACTGTCTCGAACAATGCGGCAACCCACAACACAGGCGAGCAGAGCTTGCGGTGTGCCCCCGACTGCTTCGGGGGGTCACAGCGACCCTCCCGCGGGCACCGTCTCGGCACCAGGGAAAATCCCCGCTCGTCCTGAGGAAGTTTTGCGGGGGGGGGATAGGAAAGGTCACCCCTACGCCGGGGGCGCGGCCACCGCCCTCCCTGGCGGGGCCCGGGCTGGCCAGCATCGCCCTGCACCCCGGGCAGC
>NW_017728939.1:8518782-8523966 GCF_001723895.1 Crocodylus porosus | reverse complement strand
CCCCGCAGCGCCCCGCCCCCGCGCCTCCAGGTGCGCGCGCGCCCCCGGCCCGCTCTCGCAAACGTCGGTCCGTTATTTTCAACTGCCTTCGTGTGCTCTCGCGCCCTGCGGGTGGGGAGGCGCGCCCGTGGGGGCCCGGCAGCGAGCGGCATGCTGCGGCGGCCAGGTCGCCAACCCCTTTTTCTGCTCGGTGTGGAAAAGGGCTGGCTGCCAACATACTGCGGGCCGGCAGCGCCCCTTTTTCGATACTGGCTATGAAAGGGCGGGCTGCCGGTCACTTCCAGTCTGCGGTTTGTCGGTCCGGCAGCCAACCCCTCCCGGCCGCGGGGGGCCCGGTCCAGTCCTGACAGCTGACCAGGAGGGAGGGTCTGGGCGGGTGCGAGCCCGCGGGGACTGCAGGGCTGTTTTCCTGTCCCTCGTCCATTCACGTTTCACTGGGCAGCGTCCGCTGACTCCTTGGCCTTGTCGGAGGGCCAGCGGGCGTTGTCTGGCGTGCTCTGCTAAGCGTCCTCTTCTCTGTGCGCTTGTTTGGAACCTACGACCTGCGCTTCTGGCCCTGTTTTGTCTTTGAGTTGTCCCAAGTGATCACGGATGTGCCCTTAGCCGCCCCTCATCAAGAGGGCTTATAACTCTACTGGGTGGGCTTCAGCCCACGTTCCAGCATGGCACAGCAAAAGGCCTCTCTGACAGCACCATACACCTGACCAGGAAGGAGGCTCTGGCCAGGAGGAACCTCAGGGCTTGCAGGGCTCTTTTCCAGCCCCTGCTCCATCCCTGTCTCCAGGCGGAGTTTCACTGGGCAGTGCCCACTGGCTCTCTGGACTCGTTTGAAGGCCGGTGGGCATTGTCCTATGGACTCTGCTCAGCGTCTCCCCTTGACCTTCCCACTGTAGCTGGACATCAATTCTGCAGTTACTCTTATAGTTAAGAGCTTGCATCTGCATCTACCCTTCCTCCCTCTCTGAAAAACTGGGTACCTTCAGCCCATGTAATAAGGACCCTGACAACTCCATCTTTCATTTAGCTAAAGTGTCATCCAGGTGGTTGAACTACATGATCTTGGGAGGTCCTTTCCAGCTCTACTTTTCTATGATACCCTTTAAAGCCTATGAACGCTGCTTTTTAATTGGTAAGATAGCTTCCTGATTTTCTGTTGTTATTATTTATTCATAAAATACCCATGTTTCACTATGCAAATAATGAACATTGGTCCAAAGTCTGCCACCAGCGCTGCTTTATATGCTTGGCTTGTGCAAAGCAGCCTTCAAACCATCTTAAAACTGACTGCCCTTGACAGGGATGAGGCTGGGGATAAAGAGCTATGTCCAGATCACTACCATACACTGGAATGGTTTCTGGTTGGTAGTTGCGGCTAGTACAACCTAAAGGAGCTTTACAGCTACCCCAGATTGCTCCCTTGAGCTGGACCAGCAACCCAAGGAACAAGAAGATGCACAATCAGCTTGCAGATACCTCTGCGGGTCCTTCCCACTTTAGTAACAATTAGTTCCAAGTGGCTGGTTCTGAAGAGCAGTCCCAATTAAAAAGCATCATTAACAGGCTCCAAACAATGTCAGACACCTGCTCAAATGTTCATAGCCTTTTTTTTCTATTAGGGAAGTTGTATCTCACTTCTGTTTCAAAGCAGTTGAGGTACCAAAATAATGGATGCGGCACAAGCACATAGAGAGACAGTTCAAGATTTCTATTTGCAATATATTTTTAGGTGACTGGCTGATGAGCTACTCTCTATATACGCATGTGTAGATCATAGCAAAGACCTAGGTGTGTTGTCTCTTTATGTCCCTTCTGTTCTGCAAAAAGTAAATACCTTTCCAAGTGAGGCTCCAAATCAGTACTCTCAACTCTCCATTTGTTTTTGCGATATTTTACTTCTGCTGTTTTGCCTCTGGACAGGTGCTACACGGCCCTTTTAGAAACAAATGATTTCTAATAAAAAAAAGAGTTATCAAAATACACCTTGCAAAGAAAAAAAATACTATTCTGTGACTGTATCTCAGGATAAAATGTAGCTCAGATGACTGGCAAAAAAAAAGTCAATCAGAAGAGACCACTGAATCCGCACAGTATAGGTTTTAGGTCTGTAGTATTGGAACTATTAACTGTCAAGGTTGCCTTTGAATGCCCATCATCCAAAAAATATCTACCAGTTGTGCTAGCAAACAGTATTGTTACAAGCACACTTGACTCAAATTAGGTTATCTGAAGTTGTTAGGAACCCACGTTTCTGAGCCTGAGATGCTAATCAATTTTACTTTACTTTTAATCTGTATTTCTTACAAGCAGACTTGGTACTGTAACACTAATCAGCCTTCCTCAGTGCTAAGACAGCACTGTTCCCAGGTATTTATTGAGACTAGAGGGATCAGTTGTTTAAAAATCTCCTAAGGAAAGTTCTTCAGTGAAAAGTCTTATAGTTTACCTAAAAACCTGATTGTAAGAACTGGAGATTGTTGACTTAACAGGTTTTGGAGCCCACATTAAGTAATCTGCAAGATTTTTTGTTATATATATAAAACAGCATCCCTCATACTTAAATTCTTCTCTGCTCAAAGGAATCATTGTAACTTTAACAGAAAAATTATGGTTTCTCTACTCCCTCTTCTATAGTATTGTATCTTGCTGGCAGCTACAGTGGATATTCTAATGCTGATTGCTGTGCCTATCTGTAGATGAAGATGCTCCCTGGTGCGCTGTGTGTTAGTTATTAACATTCAGCTTCTCTCAGCATGGCGGAGTGGTGCATTAACTAGCTTACAATTATAATGGGAAAAGACATAAAAAAAAAATTCTGCTGTGAAAATATAACCTTAATGGATCAGTGTGTGGCCTCCTTATAGCCTTTCTACTCTGCTTTCTAATAAGTTAATATTGACCTAAATTTCTTTGGGTATTTCCAATAATATAGGGCGAAACATAATTGCTTTGGCAACTATTAGCATGTACAATTCCTGAATATTTATGAATTTTGTATAAAATTAAGAATATATTCTAAAACTATCTAATATGTAGTTTTCATTCCATCAAGGAGCTTTGAATTAAATATTTTCAAGAGTGATTTGTGATAAAATTACAGTCTTTGCACTCCTTAGTTTCTTTTAAGAGTTCACTATTTTATATATGTTATTTTTGGAGTAAGAATTACTAAAAGACTCTGGAGAATGAATAACAATTGTGTTTACTAAGAAAGATAAGTGTATTTGCCTAAGTAGGTGAGAGATAATTCTACTTGTGTTTATTGGCATAAAAACTCCATCCCGACACTCCTGCATGTTATCAGATGACAAATATAACACCACTAAAATAAACTCTCACTGATTATCCTGCTAGTTAATGACAATTGCTACTAGCTTTACTCTCTTGGTAGTGCTGCAGTCACTACACTATACTGCAATATTTTAACATTTTAAAGAAATCCTTAGAGCAGTGGTTTTCAACCTTGGGGTCCACAGACTATGTCTAAGGGGTCCACAGAGGATGACTATGATCAATCAAAAGTATGTGAATACCCACACTTACAATTCAAAGGGGTCTGCACCTCCATTCAAATTTCCAAAAGGGTTTGTACCTCCATTCATAATGTTTTAGGGGGCTGCAAATGAAAAAGGGTTGAAAACCACTGCCATAGAGGATGGCAAATAGGTTGCAGTCAGACAGCTATACCTCACTAATTATAAGCGCAAGCAACATATGCTAGAGAATAGAGATCCATCTTCCTGCTAAAGATAAATGATACTTGCAAGTGCTCTGAAAAGATAGCTATATGTGTATGTGGGTCTTCTCAGCTCTCATAAGCCATGTAAGTTTAAGACTGATCTATGTTTAGATGGGAGATCCACAGAGAAAAACCATCAAAGGGTGCTTCAAGAAGCAGGGTTGGTGATTCAGTACATCCTATGCTTCTGCTTAGAATTCAGTCTTACATTTTTGGGTACCCTAGACCTTAGAGAGAGGATATAAGAGCATGACCTGAGTCAATACTGAACCAAATATATAGCATGATGTTACTGGATGCTTTTTTCAGTTGAGGAGTAACTCAGCTGAATACTTGAGGTTATCAACAATTAAATTACCTTTTCTGGGAGGCAAGCCTCAAAGTCCTTGCCAAATTCAGGTTTGTAGGTCATATCCTTTGGTGGTAGAAATTTTTAATAGAGCCATTGAAGGCAACAGAACAATGACAACTAGTATGATTTGATGATCTTGCCCTGGATCGTCACTATATTTTTTACATACTTAAATCTCCCTGTAATATCAACTGGATAGAGTATGTTTCAGTTCCTGCGCTAAACAGTCAGGTCACGCTCCTATGAATTGTTAAATAGCTGTGGGCCAAAAATGGCAGTGTTCATTAACAAGTGAAGTAGTCTCATATACTTTAATTTAAAAAACAAAAAGTTTTGGTATTCATCAGAATGAAAAGCGTGATGTAGGTGTAAAATATTATCTTATGCCTTTTCCTCTTCGGTAGCGTATATTAAAAAAACTAGTCAAAAACCATGGATCTATCATCAACATTTTCAAAAGACCACCACAGTTGCTCTTCTCTATGAAATAATCCACTGCTTTTGTGATAGGTCAGAACAGAAGTCTCTGATTCTCAGGCAGTCATTGTTAACAACCGGTTTCATCTCAGCTCATGTACTAACAAGCTCTTCATTAAATGCCATTCATGATCAATTTCTGGGGAGTTGGAGCCTAATTATATGGAGATTCATACGGCCTGTCTCCAGAAATTAGCTTCAGTATTTACAGGTCTGCCTCAGTCAGTAATTGGGGCTGGCTCTATGGGAACATTCTCTGCTGGATACCAACTGCAGCTCCAGTATTGTCTGTCTTTTAATTGTGTTTCTGGATTCCTGCTTCTTCAGGGTGGATATTACTTCACCACCAGTATTTCATCTGCTCAGCAGTGAACCTGGAATATGCAGTGATGAAGCATCAAGGTTTCCCTTTTGTCTAGTCCTCACTGGTGCCATTCCCTAATGTCTAGAATTGTCTAACTTCAGTTTAGGAATCAAAAGGCTTGATCTTTCCCCATTAAAATCAATAGGATTTTTCCCCCTCAATCTGAGTGGCTGCAAGATCATTCTCAGAAAGAGCAACTACTTTTAAATCAATGTGGAACATTCAACAAGGGATGTTAGGAAAGAAATATTAGCA
>NW_017728939.1:8507894-8518582 GCF_001723895.1 Crocodylus porosus | reverse complement strand
GATGATTATACAGTATGAGGCAGCAAGGCCATCAGAATCCTGGGGCACTGGGCAACGAGTAATTTGCATGGGTTAATACCTTCTTTATAGAAAACACTTAGTTTGAACTCCAGAACATACATTTTCAGTCTACTGGATCCCCCCGGCAAAAAATTGCTGTTCAGTGGTATACAAAAATCACCTAGTATGTAGTGGTATACAAAAATCACCTGGTATGTAGGCTCTGACTATAAGAGACAATTTAGGGATGTGTCCCTCATAAGAAGCAGAATTCCATAGGTCTCCCGAATCAGTTAAAACAACCTTTCTTCAAAACTCAGGTGATTTCATCAATCACATTTATGTCAGGGTAATTCCCCCTGGTTCTGAATTGGAGCCTTCCAAAGTGCAGTAAGCTGCTATGAAGCTGCCTAAAACGGATTGGCAGGGTTACTGTAAAACAGATACAAGAGGGTGAGACAATAAGTGGGGAATCCTTTGTCATTGGGTACAGTTCTAACAAAAGACAATTGCTTTAGATCATTTGATTAATCTATTTTTCAGCTCAGAACCTTCCTCTATTTGCAGGAAAAGTGACACCAGCTGCTTCTCCGTTCCTCTGGTTGAAGTTCCTTTCAAGGGTTCCCCATTTCTTCTGATTGTGTTTGGTTTAAAAGAAAGCATATATGCCAGGAGGAGGCACGCGGCAGGGGGCCATATGTCTTCATTCAGCCATTCAACTTTGACAGTGGACAGACAATTTACAGCAGCGGCCACCAGGGAATATGAAGCTATTGTGAATCTACTACTGCCATAGGAGAGGCTTCAACCTCAGCGTGGCTACTTTTAAGGAAGATACCATTTTTGTTTCTATTTATTAATTTCCATCTTCAGTCTCTTTTCATAATAAATACCAGCAAAACCAGAGAACATCTTCACTTATGGATCATAGGCCATCTAGCAGCCCAAGTCAGAGCATCCATGCAACATTTAACTTCATCCTTTGACTGTAAAACCCTTCTGTGAGGCCAAGTCTGTGAACTAGTTGGAAATTTCAGTTCTTATACTAGCATGTGAAAGGTCAGGTCAGGTCCCAGTCCAGGTTCTGTGGATCATTTTGAAGCATTCAATTGTACTTGCTATATAGAAATCAAAGTATGGCTCATTCACACTGGTGCAGGAAATATAATCTCAGAGTGGGATCTGCTACCAGAGAACAGAGATGCCAAGCCAGCAGCTTGTGGAACACATTCTTTGGGTATGTATTCAGCAACGTTTTTCCCTCTGGAGGGTTCCAAAACACCAGAAATCGACTGGTATTCTTAGTCCAGTTTCTGGTGGACAAATAGCCACATGATGGAGCCAACACCACAACTGCTCTTAGTAGATACCACTATTGGAAGTTTCAGCAGAGCAGTCAAAACCTGAATAGGGCTGGAAGATGAGCCTTTTGAAACAAACCTAAGGTATATTGAGGGAGCAGATGAGGAGACTACACTGCTGCTACCTGGGCTGTACCAGATATATGGGCACAGGATTTAATTCTACTGGACTCTGACATCTTTTATAAGCAACATATTTATTCACAGTAACTACAACAATAAAAGGAGCTCAAAAGGTCCAGTTTCTTTGGACCCACTGGAAAACACTCAGCAACTGAGAAGGGGACATTCTTAGGGTAGGTTTCTTTGGCTGTGGGACCTTTTCTCACGAAAGATCAGAATAAGCCCTACCCTGCCTGATTTCAGAGTAGAAAGGAAAGCCCACTTTTTAGCACAAGTCTTTCCTTAATGACAAGGACTGAAGAACAATACCTTTTTATGATTGATGAAGGTGAAGAGAAATATCTTCACTATTTTTAGTGGCTAGTTTAACAGTGAACAGGAGTTGGAAAATTGCTAACTGCTATGGTTATTTTCTTATTTAATATCGGAAAAAAGGATGCTTTATCCCAGGTCTCAAAAGTAACTCCAGTCCACCCTTCAGTGAGCACCTCTTTGGACAGCGCTGAACATGCCGCTGTATTCTGGGTATTTGGAATGACTCCACTCCTTAAACTGGGCGGCTGGAGGATTCTCAATGCTGCTGCTGGACAGTGAGAACGAGCTGAAATTCCCTTCAGAGCCTGTCGGAGGAACTATACTTTAAAATGAGATGAGACTCATGCTATGGTTACGGTGAGCTGTGTTTCTGAACCATCCCCACCTCTAATCAGTCCTGGGAAAGTTCATTTTCAACTTACCATGCTAGAGCATAAATTTAAAAACAAATCATTTTTAATGTTTTGAAGTTTCCAGGGTATCATTGTTATTTTTGGAAGCGATATTTGATCTCCAGTGTGACTCAGCTTTGGTAACTGGGATCTCAGATGGCCTGGAACATTTTGTTTGAGTATTTCAGCAACACTGAAAAGATCTCTCCAAACTATTGAATTAAAGCAGCCCCATTGTCTCTGGACAACTCTGTGCTCCCTTCCAGTTGCTGGAGTTAATTGTTTAACAAAAGTGTGGCTGACCAACACCCTGCCATATTTGTACAAGAATGACCTTAGGTCACTGATATGAGGCAAATGGTAACCAAAAACAAAGGACAGATGTCAGTCCTGAGATCCTTAACTCACAGATGTGTTCATTGCACAAGTTGCCAGGACAAGTGCAATCAAGTGGTGTTAATGAGCTGAAAGGAAAGAAGTCTCCGAGCACAAGACCATGCATGAAAAAATAAGTATACACAAGAAGGAGCAGGCAGTGTGTATCCATCGCAGGCTGGATAGCTCAGTTTAGGATAGCAACTCATCTCTCTTTGTCAAAGATCATATAAAACAAAACACCTTGCATGTTATAGCCTCATTCTGCAACTGATAATTATGGTGTCTGGAGCTTACTCATGCAAACAGTTCTGTTGACTACAGTCAGACTGCTGCATAAATAAGTACTAATCAGCATCAGTGAGAGGAGTAGAATCAGATCCTATTTTATTTGCTTTTAGTATGCCAGCACTGCTGAGCTGACCATGCAAGTGAAGTTCTCTCAACAGAATGAATATATGAAAGGCATAAGGGAGGGGGAAAGGTTTAACTTCGAATATTTTACCGACAAAATGTCCTTCCTTTTCATAATCTACTTTTCAGATATATTGTATTATATTGTATCATATTACCATATCATAATAATGTAAAATATTCCATGCTATAACGAGATATAATAATATATATAATATAACCAATAGTCTCAGTGCTAATATCTGATAGAAAAACAGTACATAATAGTTACAGACAAATCCATTTTGTAAACAGTTTTCTAAAATTAGTGTGATCAGAAAGCATCATCACGGCTATGCATTACAAATCAAAAGAGTATCTGGGAAGGATCTGGCTCTGGGTTTTGAAAGAGGTATATGATATGATGTTTTTCCATTCTTAATGTCACAGATTTACATATGACATAGGACAGGAAAGATTTCAAGTTATTCTCCTCTGATCATTATGTATGCAGTCACTTGTGGAAACTGAACTGAACTACATCACAAAAACTACCACCAAATCTAGCAATGGCTGGACCTCTCGCTGGCAGTCTGCTCTGAGGTACAAAGTTTAATTGATCACACGCTCTGAACTCAGTAACGTCATCAACATCGGCAGAACCGTATCACTGACATGCTACCGGGATTCTTGTACTGCTGCTGCTCATTCTGTATCTAACTAATGTTTAATTTAAGTAGGGGGTTTTGGGGTGCAGGGTTGTCAGGCTGTGTCATGTCTCAGGTTCATTAAACTGATTCAGATATAAAAAAAAAGAAGAGGAAGGGACAGACACATGATCAGTTGGAGATCAAAGGACAGAAACTGAAATTTCAGCCTTTGCTTCTGATCTGCCGGGGTTTGGAAGTGATACAGTATCTTCCTAGTTCTCTGGAAGACACCTGCTTACACGCTGTGATGAATCAGAGCCAAGTAACTGAAATTCAGGTAGATCTCTGTGGTTCCAGAAAAGAATCAGAAGTGCAAACCACCTCCTATGAAAGTGGACTTATAAATAAAAGAACAGGAACAGAGATTCAGAATAATTCATAACTTAGTTTTATTATCTTATTACTTCTTTCATGAATCTGGCTTCAAATCTGTTTCTTCCTGCTGGTACTACTATTCTTAAAGAGCCAGAAACATTAATGCTATTACAGCAACCACTACCAGGAGAGCAAAAGAATTTTAGATTTCTTCGGCCTTGTAGTACGAAACAGTACAAGGATCCCGGGGCCTCTGCCATCTCACTCTTACACTGGGCCCTTGCTCCACAGAAACCTTCAGTTCCACTATGCTTAATAACTGTGAGGCAGAAAGAATTTCTATTACTGTACATTAGTCTGAACCATGACTCCAAACAGATCTGCATGAACTCCTACTCAAACAGCTTCCACTTGCTTAGCTAGAGCCTTTATTCTCCTTCAGAAATGTGTATTTGTCTCACTGCTTTGTATTAGTTTAGTTTCTGATACTCCTTTATAAGAGATCCATATATGGGTCTGGAAAAAAAACAAGTGTTAAAAGGCTGTGCTTGGAAAAAGGACCAAAGGAAACATTAAAAAAATAAAATAAAAGGATGGATTTTAGTATCTTTGTGGCACCATAATCTTCACCCCTCACCTCTTAGTAGCTCTTATGTTATATTGCTAGGAATTGTTGTAGTTTAGTGTTCCTTCATGGATGTTAATTACCAGTATTATTTTATCTCAAGTGCCATTTTACACTTAAATGAACAGGAAAATAGTGAGCCAGCCCCAGTGAGTTTATAAGCTAAAAAGGCCACAATGAAGTAGTGGAGGAAATGAACAGCAACAGGGCAGGAGCTGTTCAATCCCTGACTGTGGATGGATTTGTAAGTGCTTGTGCAGGCTTTTCCAGTAAATGAAATATGACTGAGTGGGAGAGTATCTCGTGTTTCCTTCGGGAAACCTCAGCCAGCAACAATGGGTCAATATCTCCTACATCTTTTTTGCTTTCTACACAATAAATGTAGAATCAGTGAACTACACAGGCATGGTGGAGCCCACAGAACCCTGTCTACTGGCTTTGTGTTCTGTGTGTGTAGCACAATGGGGTGTCGGTTTATAACTGGCACTAGCACAATACAAATAATACATAATATTAACTACACAAAGCACTGAAGGGCCTAGCTATGTCTACACGCTGCATCCCTGGCAGGCTTTGCAACACAGGCCACAGAGAACGCCTCTAGAGGGGTCACAAACTATTTAAGGGGATACTGAGTTCAGAGACCCAACACTCATTAGCCAGTCCCACCACACTCATTAAAAGTAAATCATTGTCTTTGCTATTGTTTTGGTCCTTTTTTGTGAAGTTTTTCAGTTCTTTGCTTTATCCAGTGAAGTTAGCTGGGACTGGGAGTGAAAGACAGATTTGAAACACATCTTGAATTACCCACGTTGTGGGTTTGGTGTCTCCAGTCACAAGCCCCACTCCAGCTTTCAGAGCCTTTGCTTTCTTTGTTGCTCGCTTGATCTTGCTGTTTTGTTTCTTATATCTTAATTGGGCTCATAAATCACCCCATATTACATTTGCTTACAAAGCTGGTGTGAAATACATCCTGAGCTTCCAGACACCCCACACATAAACCAAGATTAATCATTACAAATCAAAATGAAAGGCAAAAATACTTTAGAAAGGGGAGAAATTCAGCTTCTAAATAACCATGAAATTTCCCTTTATATGACTGCTTCGAAGACAGGCAGTAAAATCTTTTGTCAGTACCTGAAAGCTCAAAGATCTTTGATGTCCATTTGTGTAGGTCAGTGAACTTAGGGAAAGAGAAATCCAGAAAATCTGCTGCCAGAATTCCTCCTTACAGACTCTCCAAGAATAAAACTGGATTCTTGGGATCTATTTTATCTTTGATATTACTCCACTTTGGCTATTTGAATTACAGCAGGAATAAACTTGGTCCATTTTATTCTAGGCTTGGGAAGAGTCTAAGGTCAGGGTGTTCAAAGAGACACCAGTAAGTGGCTAATCTTTAATTTATCCATAGTTGTCTGACTTCAGTAATTCTGGCTGAACTGCAGAGAAAGGCTTCATCTACAGCTTGTTTGAAATATGAGAGGTGGACCTGAATGGAGACACATAGGATTAGCAGCTTATACTGGCCTCTCTCCGTGAAAATTTCATGCATGATGATCCCTTAAATCTCTTTGCTTGTGTTCGTTAATGGACACATTTTAGGCTATTTACTTTCTGTGTAAGGTGTATTCTGCCAAAAGATTGTCTATGATCTGTTAAATAACTCCAAAATGGGAAGAATAACAGACTAAATGTGGGAAGTGTAAAACTAGCCCCAATATGCTTGGTGTGCGCTGTTCAGCTTTATATAATGAATCCATTTATGAATGGTCAATAAAAGATAATACATGATAAATAGAAGTTATAAACCTGCTGCAAACATAACTGATAAGTTTTATGGAGGGTTATAAGCATGTCATTAGAGATTGTTTTAAGCCCATAGTTATAAGTGACCAATGAACCTGCTGAACTCTGTGACAATTAAGCCTTTATTAAAACATCTCCTAACCATTTATTAGCTCTTTATATATTAACTGTAAATGGACCCTTATTATAAAATCTAACCCACCTCTGCTTAGTATACTAACAGAGGGTTGCTTGTCTTCAGCACTGCAGATATGACACACTGCTGCTGTCAAACAAGATATTTTCTGATTTGCTTCCTCCAACACTGGCGAAACTGCTAGTTAAATTCTAATCCCAGAATCATCATCATCATCATCATCACTGTCATATCAAGATAATGATATTTGATGACAAAAGGGTCCAGGCTGATTTTTAAAGGCGCCAGTGATTTCTTCAATGACAGCAACTAATAAGATCCAATAAGTACTCCCTCAGGAGGAGTGAAGGCGGAGGACCAAGTTGCTATTGTGTTTTTGCCATGGCTTTAGTGCCTATGACTTCATTTATTTTACTAATTTTGCACCTGAATTCAGTGATTGTAGGAGTTGCCACTTTGAAAGACCCAGAGACCTCTATTAATCCACAGAAAAGTTTTCATTTTGTGCAGACCTCCCCATCCTGCCCTGCCTGTGAGCTTCAGACCAGAAGTTGGAAGGGAGCACTTGGAACTCCATCACCATCAGTTCTTTGAATTGTTTGCTAAGACAAATGGATAGAAAGTGAATTGATGCCAGATGCTGCCACAGTGTTGAAGCAATGTAGTTGTGAAGGTCCAGGATATATGTAAGAGGTAAGGATTTTGGGGGTGATATCTTGTATTAGACTAACTACATAGTTGGGAGAGATTTTAGACAAGCCTTCTGGCACATGGTCCCCTTCCTCAGGATGATAAGGACAGTTTTGTGATACATTTTTTCTCTAAGAACTGACTCAACTGAACTTCATTTCACACAGGTCTCCAATGACTTTCCATTCTCTGCTGTTCACTTAAAGTGGGTGCATCTACACAAGATGCTAAATGCGCAGTAGACTAATTGTGCATCATGGCAGAAGCCATGGTATTGCGTTACTGCGCTTTAGAATTAGTCTACTGTGCATAACACTACTAAAAAGGCATGAACTGATGCCACCATGCAGTAGCACCAGTTACTGCGCATTGATTTAGTACCTATTATTACAGGTACTAAACGTAATGCATAGTAACCACAGCACATTAATTCATGTGTAGATGTGCCCAGGGTGACATTTGTTATCTACAGCAGCAGCAGGCACAAAAATATAAAGTGCTAAATAAGGATGTGGCTTGTATGGCCATTATTTCACATGAGCCACTGGTCTGTATTAAATTGTGTGGTAGGATATAGTGTCATGTCTCACAAAAAGACACATGTATTTTGCCTGTGTGCAATCCAGTACTCTGATGATAGCTTTGTAAACTGCAGCTTTGGAAGAATGTGTGAAATAACAGAGTTTTCAGTCTGTTCTCAAGTGAAAAGTCCCTCCCACGCATATAAAGCATATCAAACTACACATACATACATATCATCCTATCTCTACTCTCAGATATTTGCTCTGTTACCAATATCTCAACCCACTCAGACTGAACAGTTACACTCCCATTCACATAGTTTGCAGAAGTGATAGGAGGCTTAGAATCGGCGAGATGGCAGTAACTCTTGTTTCCATGTCAATGCCTCTTTGAATATTCTGGCAAAATAGCCCCCCACCTCAAGAGACTTCTATTCCCTCTGCATGAGAAAGGGCTAGCCCGGGGGATAGGTCTATTGCTTAATGGAGAGACCAGAACGTGAGGTCTCTTCCTCCTCTTGTGAAATAATTCTCCGTGAGGGCAGAGGTGAATCATCCCAGTGAGGAGATTTCTTTCTGCACTGCTTTGCTTTCATCTATCTTTTCTTTTCCCCCCAGATTCCCCAACAAGGTGTTTCATTTAAATGTGCCTTTGACTATTCCTGAAAGTAAGAATCCCCAAAGCTACAAAGAGCTAAAAAGCCATGCTTCAAAACTCATAGTTTCCTCCTTAGTGAGACTGATGAAGTCCTGCAAAGCTCTGGCTTCATTTTGGGAAGCTTGAACACATCTGTTCTGGAGCTGCAAACTAATTTGCTGCTAGTATAAGTGGCTCCAGCTCCAGTGACTTCCATGACATCTGGTTGGATAAGAAATTTTTCCCTTGTGAAAATGTATGATGACGACAATTTAATTTTTTTTCTTCAATATTTTTCAAGTTTTCCTTAAAAAGTTAAAAGAAACCCCCCTGAATAATTCTGTTTAGGGTTTTGTTTACCCCCTCCCCTTTTTTGTTACAAAAGCAGATCTTTTTGTTATAAATGATCATTTGTAGAACCCCTTTTCATCACAGAAAAAATATCTGAAATATATTTAACCACCTGCAACTTAAATGGAGTTTATTGCAAAGCTTTGCTTTATGGATGTAAAAAATCCAGTTTTCTTTTGTAATTTGTAATTGTTTGTAATTTTTCCTGCCCCCCAAAAAATCAAAATCCTGCTAGTCCTTGCAAACTGCAAGATAAGGCTCCCACCTTGTGACCAGTTTCATGTAGAGAAATTTCACTGTTTGCATCAATCCCCATACACTCTCCATGAAGTCAACAAGAGTCCACATGAAGGCAGAAGTTTGCCTATGTGGACCCAGTTTGAGAACCTGAAATAACAAGAGTGGTGCTACTGGCCATTTCCAACTAGTTTTGAAAATGCCCTGTCCACGATTGCCACAGAATTTAGTCAGAATATGGTTTATGGGCCGGTGGCATAGGACAAATGCAGAAGATCAGTACTAAGTCAGAGTGGCACTTCACTGCGATGACACTTTCAAGTTCCCCGGCTGGGGACAGTTTTTAAAGATATCTTTAGCTGATTGAGGAAGGAGAAAGGAAAAGGGAGGTGAGAAGTAAAGTGGCCTAGTAGAAGAAATGTGCTGGGCACTCAGGAGGCCTGGTGCCAGTCATCTTCTGCTACTGACCTGCTAGATGCATTATCCCCGTGGAGCCCAGGAGCCCCGGTCGTGGACCTGGACCTTATTGTGCCCAAGCTGTACAGACATGACGGGAAGAGAGAAGCTGCCCTGGAGGACAAGAGACAGGGTGGATGTAGACAGCTGACAGAATGACCACACAGTGAGAACGGGGATGGATACGGTGAGCTTTAGCCCACAAAAGCTTCTGCTCTATCTATATAATGTATATCTTTATCTGCATCATCTATATCTATATTAACTATATATATCTGCATCTATATTATATAGATACAGGCAGTCCTTGGACTTATGACACAATCGGTTTCTGAAAACTCCTTGAAACGTTGTAACTTGGAGCCAATTTTCTCATAAGAAACTATGTTATAAATGGGGATTGGTTCCTAAACCATACCCTGTTTTCCCCAAAAATACCCCAGTATTTTGTACTCATTTAATTATAGATGAGTAATATAGCTACATTAATGTATTTATATTGTAAATAGCAATCATATTGATTTGGAATCATATTGGTTCTTGGCTGGAGTCTTCTCAGGAGTCTCGGCTGCAGGTTTTTCTGGAGTCTGGTTGGCTTTCTTAAAGAAGGCGTCCAAGGAAGTTTGGACAGATGTTCTCCAGGGAGACGAGCGACACAATGAACTTGTTCACTAGTGTGGCATCGCATCGGATTGAGCATTGTAAATTCAAAACTGGCTTTGTAAAGTTGAAACAGGGTGTCAATTTATAAACGTTGCAAGTGTGAAACCTTGTAACTTGAAACAAGGGCGTAAGTTGAGGACTGCCTGTATATATATCTATATCGATATAGATAGATATATATCTATATCGATATAGATAGATAGATAGCTAGGTAGAGATAGCTTTAGTTATAGATAGCTATAGATATAAATACCTAAAAATCTAAATATAGATGTATATTTAGATATATAGCTATAGATATACCTATAGATTTAGATATATAGCTATATATAGAGAGAGAGGTAGCTCTATATAGTTATACAGCTATAGCTATATATGTAGATCTAGCCATACATCTGTATAGGTAGAGATACGGGTTGATGGATACCGCAGTCCCTGACGCAGGCCACTAGTGCCCTTCCGCGGCGCTGCTTGCCCGGGCCGGTGCAGGAGGCAGGGGAAGGCCAGGGACAGGCGCAGCGGCGGCCCCGGCGGTGGGCGGTGCCGAGGTAGCGAGGGAGTCGCCGCGGTTCGTCTGCA
>NW_017728939.1:8500049-8507398 GCF_001723895.1 Crocodylus porosus | reverse complement strand
CCAGGCCCGCAGCCGCGCACGCCTGCCTCGGGGCCAGCAAGTGAGGCCAAAGGCTCGCCGGGCCGGCAGCTTGGAGGGGCCAGCCCCTGGGGGGCTGGGGGCGGCTTCCTCCCAGTCCAGACCTCGCTGGTCGCCAGAACATGCTCCAGGCGCCTCCTTCCTTCTGTAGCAGTTGAGCTGGGCCCTCCCAGAGCCGGCACATAGCGGCTTGGTCAGGCGCCAGGCCTTCTGCTATGTCTTTGCCTTGCTTCAGTAGCTGATGCAAGTACCTAGCGTCTCCCTTGTAGTCCCAATAAACACAGGGAATGCTCTGTTCCAACGGATGTTGCCAGCCGGTCGTCTGTTTGGGGGAATGTCTTCAAGGCTTGCGCGGGGAAGGGAGACAGAGCAGAAACCACGCCATCGTGGAAATAAGTGTGGAAGGGGAGCAGTGAAGAGGGGGGGCAGGGGAGAGAAGAGCTAAGGGGACTGGGGTGCAAACGCAGCCAGTTTGCTCATGGATGCTTTTGGTCGCCGTGTTGGTCTGTGACCAGTGCAACCAATTGGCTCCTTTCCCATGGAGCTAACACTGGAGTGCAGGGAAACTAGATGCAGTTCTGGTTCCTGCTTGCTGTCTTAAGCACGTGATGGCTTGGAGGTGCTGATAAAATTAATCTAAAGGCAAGTAAATGGTGAATCTATCTGGCAGGCATGCAAACATCTCCCCCCGTCTCACCTCAGCTCCTTTCCAAGAGTCACCACTTGTTTGTAGGGTGCCCTAGACTGGAACAGCTACATTCCCTACCAAGAGGAGCCTAAGTGCATGTTTTCAGGCACTCAGACGAAACTTAAAGTACTTCAACAATTATAAAACTTCTGAGGAAGAGAGAGCCTGTGCACTCGCATTTTTCAACATCAAACGATGCTGAGAAATGCAGACTTTCTTGAATGTTAAAGGATCTTTCTTCTAGCTACTTTTCTTGTCCCTGCTAAGGCTCTGTACTAGTCTTCCATGGTTTGGTTCCACAGCCCGGGCTCCAAAGTCATTGCTATGGGGTGAGGGGTTTGAAACTGGAGCTGTAAGCATCCTGGGCTCAGTGGAGGGGGCTAGATGGGGACCCTGATGGGGCGGTAGGTCTGTGATGTGATGGATAACTTGAGCCTTCTGAGTGCAGGTATTTAAACTTAAACATTTTATTACTTGTCTAACAGTGCTGCTGGCAGGAGTACAGATGGGCTTGGGCTTTGCAAGCACACCTGAAATGCCCAGAGGAAAATGCCAAATCTCATTTTGTAGCATGTGGGAAACCAATTAGGAATCCACAGCTCAGACTCAAGGCATTGTAAGCAAGAGCATTGTAGGAGCAGCATAAAGCGGAAGCACTTCCCATTAAATAAATATCAGCGACACCTCTGGAGGGATTTCCTTTACAGTCAGCCTGAGGTGAGGGGCTGTAGATTTAGGCTCAATCAAAAGGTTCAGTGTAAGCAGTTTCCTGCAAACACATTCTAAGCTTGGCAGATACGGGAGTGGAAGGGGTTAAATAATAAAAAATCTGTCAACAAAATGCCTTAATTGGTATCATAATTCTCTTTATAAAACTGGCTTTGCAGCCCAGTAAGTGCTGCAGGAGCTGTACGGCAGAGTACCTCACTGTGAACAACACAGCATTGCTTTGTGACTGTTACCTGTTCACCAGAAATAGTTCTCCAAACACTTAATGGTTCGACCCTAGCTGCTCTCTGGGCATTATAAAATCATCCTGAGTACGTCTGTAGCACCCTTCCTTCTGAAGAATTGCAAACCACTTTACAAATACATGCACAGCATACTGTACACCGCATTGCACCCACCGCTGTAATTCAAACACCCTGGAGTACAGCAAGGGAGGTGCTAACAGTACTTGGAAGATTTATGCAACACACAGCACAGAAAGTGCCAGAGAGAACCATGTGAAGCTCCGCAGAGTATTTAGAGAAACATAAGATACTTGCTTGAACCGGAACCTGGGCAGGGTATTGGAATTAGGCTAACCCTGCAGAAGTGGGAGTATGAGCAGTTGGGACCTTCCTTTTACATCTCATCTAAAAGATGGCCCCTTGAGCAGCGCAGTGCTCTTGGCAACACGCACGGGCACTGGTTGAACACTGACTCAGGGGGAAGGATGCTTCTCTTTGAATCACCCACACCAAATCCTGCAGAAGTAGGTAGTCTGCAGTATGATTTGCTACTGTAATGAATAGCACTTACTGAGCCCCACGCTGCATAACTGGAGTTCTAAGACTAGCACAGCCTAAACTGGCCATGAGGCCTTTCCCCCACTCACTCCTGCTCTCTCTTCAATACCTCACTGAAGAGTGAGTACTTTCAAAATACTAGGTACGTACACTCACGAATGGCCCAAATCACCACAGAGCTGTAACAGGGCAGTGCTATGGTCCTGGTTTAAGGGAAGCCTGTGGAGTAGACGGAAGGGAGAATCTGGTGGAAATACGGCAGAATCTGAAAACTATAAACGAATCTCTGATTTAATAGATTTTCTGAAACTTCTGTGCTTAACTAGGATTGGGGATCAATTACAGTGATGAACATCGCCCCAGCAAGTGTATTTCATACTGTTTACATCCCGGTTTTCTTTTTGGTGCTTGTTGCTTGCACTCTGGGCTCCCATTCAAATACTCAGGGCCAAGCATGTGTCCTATTGCATCCTTGGGAACAGGGAGCCAGCTATTCTCCATTTTACTATGGTTCCCCTCCCCTGGCATTTTCTGTGGTACTCACTAGGCACATCTACACGTGCAATTAACGCGAAGCAATAAACTCTGGAGTTTATTACTCCAAAGTGTATTGCCATTTGAACATGTGCTGGGACTGCAGGACGTTGAACTGAGTCAGAGCAGCCCTGGCTGCCAAGGAGTTCCAGGGGGTCAGCCTGCCAGCCTGGGGCTGCCCACCCTCTGCCCGCTCAGCGTGCTGTAGAGGCTGGTTGGGGCAAGAGGATGCTTCAGCGCGGGGCTAGTTGGCAGTTTTTAAAATTAGTTTAAAAAAAAAATTAGTTTACTCCAGCACCCATGTAGATGCCAAGATGTTTACTGACCGGCTACTTGGTCTTTTGTGCAGTAAACATCTCCTGTAGATGTGCCCAGTTTGTTTGACCAAGCAGGATACAAGTGTCTTTAGAAACTCAAGCAGATGTCTCCACCCTGCATCTGGGGTGCACAGATAGTAAGGCCGATCTGTGTGTCTACACTCCTCCTTCAAAGATCACAGCTCCATGATGTGAAGGACCATTCAGATGGAGCCCAATTTTCCTAAGTTCACAGGTTTTCCATTTCCCACTCTGAGAGGGTCAGATGCCTCCCCATCTTTTGGGCTTCTTAAAGAGATGTTCCCTGGTTAAACCGATAATAACTGTAGTACAAAAACTGTATTTTCCCCCACTGAATAATGGAGAAAAATACATTAGCTGCAGGTCATTGGGTAAAGGCCCACTAGGTCCCTTTCTTGATTTTTAATATTGTACAGATGATAGTTGTTAGTTGACAGCTGCAGTACAAGTAGCAATTTTGCAGGCATCCTTCATACTGAATTTTTCACTGATGTACTCTGACTGTATGATCTTACTCTCGGGTGAAATGGTGTTTGTCTTCATGACCATTCAATTATTGTTCATTCCACTGACAAAGAATCTCGTAAGCGCCACGTATAGTGATTGATTCTGAGGGGTGGACACCTGTCCACTCCAGTAACAACTGTTCTGAGACACAATTAATTTCAGGATTCAGGTCCACCAGATAGACAACAGACGGTAAGAACTTACTAAGTATCTGAGGAACAGCATCCTCAGAAACTCAGTATATACTGTCTGCAAGCCAGCCAAGAGATGAAAGACTACATTGTCAATTATATATTCCCCAAGTCACTCACACCCAGATTACTGTTTGCTAAATGCTAACAAGATGTTCAGTGCTAGACAGCACACAAAAGTAAAAACAATTCCACCCCAGAGAGCCTTTGAGGTTTCTTTTGACTTGGTCAGGATATAGCAGCTATTGGGGGTGGATGGGGAGTGATTTCATTACTGTCAAATTTATCTTCGCATTTTTCAGGCTACTGCAGTATCCCTAAGCGCAAGATGATTCCAGTTAAAAGGACTGATTTGCCAGGAAAATCTAGCCAGCCTTGATATAGGTGTTATTGAGATCAGACAACACACACTGATGATGGAGACTTTTGCTTCAAACCAGCGATGGCAGGAAGGAGGTAAGAAGGAAAGAGATAAACCTCTTAATAATAGACTGGGGACAATGGTTATTTGCAGGGTTTATGTATGCTATAAATAGCAACCGTTTCAAAAAAGACCTTCTCTTTACTAACAAGCCCTATCCCAGCCAAGGGACTGATGTCTCTACAACAAAAGCTGTTAAAAGGGAAATTTATAGACTGATATGATAGTGTGCACATGGGTGCCTGCCTCCTTTTGTGAGCCTCAGCTCTTAATAAATCAAGCGAGGGAGCCTGAAAGGCAAGAGCCAAGGGTGGCAGCTGGCAGGAATGGCCTGAAGACCTCTTTGCAACTGCACAAATTCAGATGTCACCTGGCTCCCGTGCACCCCTGTGTCACCTCTCCAGAAACATCCCTTGTGAGGGGAAGCATAAGACCTGATGCTGCAGCATGGCAAGGCTCAGGGACAGGGATGCTCAGGTTTTACAGTAACGTGGACACATGCCCCTGACCAGATTTGGAGATCTGGATGTGTGGAGAGCACAGGAGAAGTTATGTGATAACCTGCAGGAGCAGAGCCTCTGGCGACCTACCAATTCCTAATGACACTGTATGATCCTTTAACAAGAACAACACTGTGCAATTTGACCTTTCCCAAAGTGTCTGGAAAACAAGTCCCCCAGCAAAAAAAAAAAAGCCTTTCCTCAAATTTACCCAGATGGGCAGAGGATGAAATTGCTGGTTAATTAGCAGTGTAAAAATGAAGGACAATTCTTGACATGCAGGCACATGGCAGCCTCTTGTTGGGATAATGAAAGTCATTGACCCATATGAAGCTGTCACTCAGCTAGTAATCTGAAGCAGATGGCTTGAATTCATTGGCCATTTCATAGCCAGGCTTGTCTCCTGTGTTCAGCAAGAGGCATTCCCTCTGGAGTGGGGCATATGTATGGATATAGCTGGAGCGAGAGGATGGAAATGTAAGCACCCAACCCTCTAGTCTCAGCATATGACAGTCTCTCTATTGATGCATCATCCCAGGATTTGAGGTCAGCTGGAACAGATCCGCTTCAGAGATTAGTCACAAGTCCCCAGACCTACATTCCTTGTGGGGAGAGGGACAGGGCCTTATCAGTGGGGTGACAGGCTCTGCCTCTGGAATCCATTTCTTCCATGGGTTTAACCGACTCCGAGTTTGTTGACCAGCAGGATCTGTTGCCAAACTGTCTGTTTACTCATGTCTGCCCTGGCTCACTTGAGTTCCTTTGCAAATAGTGGAACAAAGAAATTGTTTTTTTCTTTCTTTTTTTTTCTTTTTTTAAAGATTGTTAGCTTGTTTCTCTTCTTTGTGACAGTGTTCACTGCAAGCAGAGCTGGCAATTCTGATAAGCACATATAAACTTTCTCAGTAAAATTCCCAGCGTATGATGTGTGCTTAATGGTGTGTATAAGGGAGCATCTGGACAAGAATGTACAATGTAGGTAGAGCATTTTGTAGCTTGCTTCATAGGTTCCCTGTTGCCCATTCAAGGGATAGGAAAGATGCATTTCCTCCCCCTTCACCTTTTGCACCCAGCCTGGTCTTACAGTAGCTTTGCTATTTTTGGCACTTGGACCAAAAATGTTGCCTCTGAACTTATTCCATCTTAGGGCAGAAGGTTAAACAGCTTGCTCCCAGCCCCCAGGGGTGTAGGAGGGTGAATGCAGCAAAGCATGTACATGCAGCTGGGAGGACAAAGGCTCTACACCATCACATCCTTTGGACTGGATGGCCCAAGACCCAGGTGATCAGAAACTAGTTAGTGGATTGCAGCAAAAGACACAAGAGTCCAATTCACCCCCCTCACATGAAAACATTTTGTGATGCATCATCTCTACATCCCTTTCCTCTCTCACTCTGAACTCAAGATCTCAAGTACGTAGAAGCGCAGAACATGCAAGCCCGCACAAAGAGCCAGCTCCTGGAAGAACGAACAACCACAACTCTGGTGCTCGGCACTGCAGGATCAGGTTTTTAAATGAAAAGGAGCAAGCAGCAACTCGTCTTGTTGATGCCGGAGGGGAGATGGCGTCAGCCCCCTCCCCCCACCGCACATCAGGGCCTCACTAGAAGGGGTAGATTTTTCTCTCCGCATCTTATTTTTCACTCAAGGCTGGTTTTCTGAGCTAATTACCAGGACCACAGCTGTGCTCTTTCTGACACAGAAGTGCTGCCATTGAAGTCATTCCCCCGAGGGAAGGCAGGACTGCCTGCAGCAAAGACAGAGAAACGGCTTTGCAGTGAAAACAGCGCATACGCCACCACAATCCTAACTAGCTCCAGCCAGCCGCTCCTCTGGGGGAAGCTCACGCTGCTGGAGCCCTTGCTGATTTTGGCAGCTCCATGCTGCTGGGAAGCTCGCGGATGTGGATCGTTACTTGGCAGCACACGCAGCCCAGCTTCTGGCTGGCACAAAGAGGGCACTGTTGGAGGGAATAATACCAGGCAGCAGGAGCCCTGCGACAGATCGCCCTAGCAAGGGAGAGGCACCGACGAAGCGAAAGGGAACGCGACGGGAGCTGGAAGCTGGGTTTTTGCTTGCAGCCGTGCTGAGAGCTGCGGTTCACGGTGTCAGGAAAGCAGGCAGTTGTCACATGAGCCCCCCCAGCCGGGGCCGCAAACGGGCCAGAACCCAGCACTTGGGTTTGAACAAAAGCCACCAGAGAGCCGCCCGCTGGGGAGCCAGGGGGGCCCCCGGGGTTCAAACCAGCTGCCTGCCACGCCTGGGCAGGCAGCGCCCATGGAGCCGCTCGACGTCCTGGCTCCTTCTGCATGGCCTCCGTGTCCCGCCAATGCAGCCAGCCTCGGCTCTGCCCCTCTGCGCCCCCGCTCACAGCCGGGGGCCGGGCCCGCTCCTCCCCACGGGGTCTGCTGGCTCCTGCCTCCATCCTGCCTGCAGCAGAGCCGCCAGCTTCTGTCTGCCGGGAAGAAAGAGCTCCCGCACCCCCTTGTCAGCCCGTAGATCCGCCCCGCGGGCAGGATACCCCTCTGTGTCCCGGGCCGGGGGCACGCCTCCCAGCGCCCGCGCCGAGACTCTTCCGACCCTCGGCAGCCACCGTACCCAGCCGCTCCCCCGCCCGCGGGGAAAGGGGAAGTGACGTCAC
>NW_017728939.1:8475555-8499844 GCF_001723895.1 Crocodylus porosus | reverse complement strand
CCAAACCCTGACCCCCTGCTATGAGGCAGAGCTGGGCTGCGCCCTCTTGCGGATTGGGCCTGGGCCACGTCCCCTCCCCCCGGGGCTGGGCCCCCAGCAAGGCCAGCTAGGGCCTTGCCGTGCGCTGGATCAGGACCATTGTCCTGCAGCCAGATGGGGCACCGCACAGGCAGTCTGCCGGGCAAGAAGGCTGAGCTTTGAAATCTGTGTTGACACGAAATCCTATGGAAATACTTGTAGGGCGGTTGCCAGGTGGGAGGGAAAAGGTGCGGAGGGTTTGCACACAGGGGAAAACCGGTGGCTGCAGCCACTGCCCCCGTGGAGATGGTGATGTGCGCGTTACTGGGCTGCTCGGCCAGCATTTACATTATGACATTCACAATTTCAGCTTCATGTGTTTGTCCTGTAACAGGGAAGATGGAGGCTGGTGGAGAAGCTGGTTGCAGCAAAGCTACCAAGCTGTCAAAGACAAGGTAAGGGGCGTGTCAGCAGAATGGGCCAGGTCACCGCAGAACAAGGAAACCAAACTTTGTTTCACCCCATAGAAACACACGGGGTGTTAATCTAATTACCGTACTTTTCTTGTGGGTTTTTCTGCAAACTGAGCAGACCAGGCCCGGTAGGAGACCTCCCTTTGGATGCTCTTTCTTCTGCAGTATAAGCCTCTCTCACTAGAAAGTCTTCCTGGTTGATGATCAGCATCTAAATAACCCTTTCCTACTGATGTGGTGTTGAATTCCTCTCTCAAAGCCCTCGGTAAAGTTTATAGCTAGGTGCTTGAGGGCAATGCACTGTTGCCTCCTACGGTTCAGATATAGCTGTACAGGCAGTCCTTGATTTACAATGTTTCAAGTTGCAATGTTTTGGACTTACAACATTTATAAATTGATACCCTGTTTCAATTTTCTGAGGTCAGTTTTGACTTTACAACACCTGATCTGACAAGATGCCATGTCAGCGAACAAGTTCGCTATGTTGCTTGTCTCCCTGGAGAACATCTGTCCAAACTTCCTTGGACATTTCTTTAAGAAAGCTGATGAGACTCCAGAAAAACCTGCTGCCAAGACTCCTGAGAAGACTCTACAATATAAATGCATTAATGTAGCTATATTACTCATCTATAATTGATTGAGTACAAAATTCTGGGTTATTTTTGTGAAAATGGGGTATCAGGACTTAGTTCAGGAACTAATCCCCATTTATAACATTGTTTCTTATGGGAAAATGGTTCTGAGTTACAATGTTTCGACTTAAGACAGTTTTCAGGAACCAATTATGTTGTAAGTCTGAGGACGGCCTATGCTTTCTTAACATACTTTCATTAAACGACTGTACAGCTCTGGGTAAGGCTGTCATATTACAATGCAAAACGTTGTTTGTGGGGGACACTCCTCAAAGCTTGCGATCAATTTGAAGTGAATCAAAAAGTAGTTGTTGAGACTTAGGAAGCAAAGAACTTGGCTGCTCTGTAAGGATGTGGAACCCGTGATGGAAATTATCCAAAAAGGAACTGTTAGTGTAGGACACTGAGCCAGTATTTCCATTCTCACCAGCATTGTGTAAGGTGCTCCGTACTGGTTCTCTGTACTCGCAACTGTGTGTGTTTCTGTGGTGGTGGATGTATGTAATACAAAAAATGCTTTGGGTACTGAAACCTGAGATAAATACATCATGTCATTGCTTTTTAATAGTGATGCCATTCATTATTTTTGTGTGTAGGGAAAATCTGTTTATTGGAAAGTATCTTAATCTGATGTAAACAGACACCCTCCGTTCAGATGTGAGAGATCTGAAAGATTGCTTGAAGGCTTGAACTAGACTCGAGTTCTAAAATCTGTGCCTCAAAAAGGTGTCCAGTGCCGGGGAGCTGAGAAGAATTCTCAAAGCACCTGGGCCTGTTAGAAGACTTAGAGCATTAGTTCCCAACCTCGAGGCGTGACCCAAATCGGGTTGTGGAGGGTCCTCAGAAGAGTTGCGAAGGGCCCCTACACACACTTACGTGCGTGGCCCAAGAGTGGCAGGTGGGTGGGGCAGGGCCTCTGTGCACAAAGGGGGCTATAGTGGTTCCCCCTCCCCAGCCCCTGCTCCAAGGCCACTGCTGCCACCACGCTCCAATCCCAGCAGCCCCCATGGTGCAGGGTCAGGAGGTCCTGTTGGTAGCCAATTTAGGGTCGCATCAAAAAAAAAAATGTTGGGAACCACTGATTTAGAGGCACCTATTGCAACTTGCCATGAGAAGTTTGACTTGGGTAAGGGCAAAGCTAAGCTAGCTTGTAGCTCATTTCCCCAGGTATTAGCAGTTCTCAGGCAAAGGTGGATGAAATAACAAGAAAGGCTTCAAGAAAACAAATTTAAAAAAAACCCAACAAAAACAACAACAACCACAAAAAAACAATCAAATTGTTTGGTCTCTTTGTTACCCTTAGGGATGCCCATGTAGATTTGTGCAATAGTGACAGTTCTTGTTAAGCTCCTGTCAGCACTACAGAAGTCTTTGCCTCAAAGCAGTCAGAAAAAAATACAGTACTACTTCTAAAATATGCTTTCCTGCCTGTGACACCATCCCTGGTTATATGTCAAGGCCAAAACCTGACTCTGTCCCTCCTTCTGCTCAACCTCTGCCCCTGCCCTGCAGTCTCCCAGAAGAGTTATTTCTGTCCACTTAAGCCAAGTAAAGAACAAGTGGTGACATGGTTTGCACTTAGGACTTTCCCAGCCATGTTGTAAACACAGTTATTTTTGTGATCAGGAAGGCCTAAGTGCGGCTGTTCAACTCCATATGATCGTTCCTTGGCTAGGGTAGGGGCCTCTACAATTCCAAGGTTTTGAAGTCTCAGGTGTTCCCAGAGCAAAGATAGTTTTATCAGAGACTGGAGTTGATATGATCTGTGTCTGTTTCTTCCAGTCCACAGAAGCTTTGGAGTTCATGAAACGGGACCTGGCTGAGTTCACCCAAGTGGTGCAGCATGATACAGCCTGCACTATTGCTGCCACAGCCAGTGTGGTCAAGGAGAAACTCGCTGTGAGTATTGGACCCGGAGAGCCAAAGCTCTGCCTCTTGCTTGTTCCAGAGAGGGTAGGACTGGGGATCTGGCAGGGAGATCCCTGGTAACAAAGCAGAGCAGTTGTTTCTCAGGACTGTACCTTTTTATCAGGAGCATCCCAACCCAATCTTGCATCTCATTTGGACTTTAAATTTGATTTCCACTTCCCAGTACAATTAGTGGTGTCCCTTATGTGATTCCCTTCGTTTGATGCCAGGGCTACGTACGGGGTTGTCAGGATAAGGTGGGCTGGGGTGTGCAGGCAGATACTGTGTAGGGGCTGCCAGCTTCCTGATTTGCTTTTGCAGCTTGTGAAGGGATGGCCTTTTGGAGCCCCTGTCCTGCTTTCTACACAAGCATGGGAGAGTCCTCCCACTGATACCCATCTGCTCCTGAGAATGTGAATTAGGCAGAGCCCCAAGTGAATCCCCATTCTCTGCTGAGCATCTGACTGGAACTACTTCCTCCCTACCCCTTCCAATCTCCCATGTATGTTCTGCTTCCAGGCTTTGAAACAGTTTGCCACCCAACCCCCACTATCCAGCAAGCAGTGGCATGAGCTGAGGCACAGTATGTCCTTCCAAGGGATTTTGATAAGCCTAGTGATAGGTTCCCCTTTTCTAGGCCCCTTCTGAGGAGAGAGGAATAGCTTCAGCAGCATCATTGCAGGTTTGTGCTCAGGAGGCCAAGTGAAGGCAGTTACCAGATAGCGGGTTCCCTGCATTTTGAATGGCAGCTCCTTGTACTACTCTTGATCCTGCTTGAACACAACACCCACCCTGTCCCCTTAGTTGATTCTTGCATTTCTTACCCCAGGCTCTCAACCCTTGCCTGGCATCGGTGTTGTGACAGCAGAGTTCCTTGCCCGTTCTCCACACCAGCCGCTTCTGCCTGCCATTCCCCCCAGCCCATGCTTGCTTTCCTACCCACTTCGTGCCATCACCATGTCCATTTGTCCATCCTTGCATAGTCACTGCTGCCACACCTTCCTCACAGGTCAGCTCTGTGCGTGGATGCTCCATTAATGTATTTTAAAGGGACCCTTCCCACAAGAAAAGACAACGTGGGATTCTCCCCTCTGGTTCAGGCACTGTTAGTTAGAGGACATCTCTGTTTCTCTTTAAGAAGACAGAAGGCTCCTCAGGCGCAACTGAGAAGGTGAGGAAGGGGCTTTCTGACTTCCTGGGTGTCATCTCGGACACGTTTGCACCTTCACCAGATAAGACCATCGACTGCGATGTTATAACGCTGATGGCAACGCCTACGGGCACCACAGAGCCATATGACAGCACCAAGGTCTGTACGGAGTGCCCTCTTCCAGCCCCCCAGAGACACGCGCTGCACACCCAGCTCTATCTTCCCCCGTGACTAATGTCTGTTCCTCCTGTGCCTGCACATTGTTTTCCAGGCTCGCCTCTACAGTCTTCAGTCAGACCCAGCAACCTATTGCAATGAACCTGATGGTAAGAGGAGGGTTGGGCTGGAGGGGGACACATCAGTGTCTGTGGGTTGAATTGCCTTGGATCTGTCACCTGTGACTCTTTGGGTTTGATACTAATCTGGCTCACTGGTGCTAGGAAGCAGCTGCCATCAGGTTGTTGTTCAGTGGTTTGAGTAGAATGAGTTTTCTGGGTCTTTGCCTGCTCCCTAGTTAGTAAACAAGTGTCCCTATCCCAAACCATTATTGTGGCTGGCTCTCCTTGGGCCCTGTGCTGGCAGAGAACAACAAATTCCAAGCTCTCTTCCACTCCTTCCCAACCCCTTCAGGGTAGAGCTGTGGCACCCTGCAGTGCTGTGTCTAGGAAGCCTGCCAGGCAGGTTCCTGCTAAACCTGTTCTGGGGGTTTGGAGCTGAAAATTCAACACCTTGCACTGTGAGCCCAAGGTGGCCTTTCCAATTGGGTGGGGGCAGGGCAGAGTAAGCAGCAAGCCTGTGTGCTGGGGCAGGGGGTCAGCAGATGGACACATGCCTTTCCCTGGCTGCTGTGGGATTCTGGTGCTGTTACATGCACTTGGGCTCATCACCAATTAACAGGAGACAGGCTTAAGACAAACAGGAGGAAATGTTTTGGTTTTTTTTTTTATACAGCATGTAGTTAACATGTGGAATTTGCTGTCGCAGGATGTTGTAGAGGCAGAGTAATATAACCAGGTTCAAAAAGGGATTAGACACATTTATGGAGGACAAGTCCTTTGGTAGATGTTAAACAGAACAGTCAAGAGATGTGTCCTCCTACATCCCTAAACCAATGATGGTTGATGCCAGAGAGAATGACAGGGCTTGGACTGCAATAGACATGCCCTGTACATATGCTCTCCTTCCACAGCATCTGCTGCTAGTGCTGTCAGAGATAGGATTGTGCTTTAGATGGACTGTTGGCATCGTTCCCATTAAGCTTGCTGGGTTTTGGTTCTTTCCATGACTGCTTTGGCTTCACTGTATGTGTTTGCCTCATGCAGGCCCTCCTGAGCTCTTTGAGGCTTGGTTCTTGCAGTTTAACCTGGAGGAGAAGAAAGGGGAGATCTCAGAGCTGCTGGTGAGCAGCCCCTCCATCCGGGCTCTCTACACCAAGATGGTGAGGCACTGCTTGGTTCCTGAACTCTCTCTACAGGACCTGACATCACCCAGGTGTGGGAAGCAGGGGGGATGTGAGTGGGGGGAGCTTGTACTTCTTGGGCCTGGAGCCTGAGACAGATGGGACTGGACTTTGGGCAGGTGAGCCCGACCATGTACAAGCAGCATATAGAGCACCTCTTTTTTTCTGCCTGTGAGCTGCAGTACTTTGCCACTATGCTTGAGCTCCTAATGTCTGTCTTAGCATGCTCAGGCCCTTGAATATGTGTGCAGTGCATCTCGTACATCCAGCTGGTCCTCTGCATCTGACAGTGCAGGAAGCTTGCCATGAAGGGGGCCTCTGCCCAGAAGGGAGGGACAGGAAGGAAGAGCCCAGCAGTCAAGCTGAGGTGGGGAAGGTAGCCAGAAATTAGAGCAGGTGGCCAGGAGTCCACACACCAGGGTTCATGTCTCAGGTGGAAGCCGTTCACCCTCCTGAGGAATGGTGCTACCAAAAAGGGAGGGTGATTCTTGATTGAGGAGCTTGTTATCTTTGCTTCCAGGGGCCTGTGATAGTGCTGGGGACTTAATGGGGGTGGAATAGTCTCTCTCCTGGGTGGGACAGCGTGAAATTATGATGTGCAGGCCAACATGTACAGCTGGGTGACTTGTGTGAGACCCTGTTCTTTCCCTTAGGCTAGCAGGTCTGGGTGTACTCTGAGGTGGTGCATTCAGTCTGTGGGTGGGATCTGGTGGAGTGATCCTTGGGCTGCGGAAGCAGCTACATGTCCAGTGCAAGCCCCTGGGAGGGGAGCTGTGCTGTGCTGTGCCAGGAGAACGGTGGCTGTGCACCTTCAGGCCTGATCTGGGAGCTCCCTGGGGGTGTGTCAGGCTGCACCCAGGTCACTTCATTAAGACCCTTCCTTCTTGTTTCCTTCCAACGATGCCAGGTCCCGGCAGCCGTGTCCCATTCCGAGTTCTGGCTGCGTTACTTCTACAAAGTCCATCAGCTGGAGCAGGTGGGTTGAGTGGGAGGTGCAGAAGACTGACATGCAAGGGGAGGGTTGTGCTTCAGCTCAGGGTGAGGGCTGGCTAAAGGAGGGATATGAAATGTAACAGGGAAGGCGCTGCCAGCCCCCAAACAACAGCTGGGGACCAGCCTGTTTTCTCTGTGTCCTTGCCAGTGGTGACCCTGTGCTGCAGGGGAGCTTGAAGAGAGAGATCTGGGAGCATGGGATGGGGGTCCAGCTGCTGATTGCTGGCCTTGTGGATTCATGCAGGATGAGGAACGGAGGGAAGCCCTGAAACAGAGGGCCGAGCAGAGCGTGCATCATGAGGAGCCAGGTTGGGAAGAGGAAGAGGGTAAGCTGGATGGTAGGGAAGCCCAGAGTGGGTGAGAGCCCTAGGTTGGGTTTTTAAGGGAGAGGGGGTGTCTCTTCAGCTGCAACACTCCCCACCCTCATGGTGTTTCTATAGGAACTGGAGTTTGGGCCCCAAACCTCTCTCTGGTGTTGTCAGCTGCACTGTGCTGATGGCAGCTGGAGCTGTAGTGTGGGCGAGATGGATTCTTCCAGCACCGCTGCTTGCAATCCTCTTCAAACAGGGTTACATACAAGACCCTGCAGTGAAGTCTGCCTGCCTTGTTGCCTGACCCCCATCACTATACCCTCAGGGAGCTTCTAACCAGGAGGGGGTGGAGTCTGGCTGGCCCCTGCAGGACAGGCACGGCTTTCCTCCATATTCTGTGCCCAAAAGGGCCAAACACTGCCCTGGGAGGCTTGGGCCACAGCTGGCTGTTGTGCTGAGCCCCCAGAGTGAGTAGCCCCCCATTGTCCTTCCTATCCAGGGCGCTGCCTGCTCTAGTGCTCTTCCCTCTGTGGGTGTGGCTCTAGAGTGGGCAGGAAGTTAACAGGGTTGTTGTTGGGACTGCCTGGACAGGGGGGCTCCCTCCCAGCAGTGATGATCTCCCCAGTGAAGCTTTGTGTTAAGTTGCTGAAATTTGCTTTTGCCCTCTATCTACAGAGGAGTTCCTGGGCATGTCACCGCTGCCTTGGGTGAAGTCACCTGACAAGGCCAAGAAGTCATTGGTCCCTGTACCAACAGCGGCCCCAGCCATTCTGGAGGGAAGCCCCCTTCCCAGTCCCCAGGAGCCCTCCAAGGAAAGCTGGGCTGTGCTTGCTGCTGCCCAAGCCCCTGTGGAGGTGACCCCTTCTGCGAGCAGCGAGAGCGTCTCCCTTGTGACTCAGATTGCAAACCCTGCCTCTGTGCCTGACACGCAGCTAGAGACTGGAGCACAGCTGCCAGTTGTGCCTAGGAACCTCTCCCAAAGGCTTCTGGAAGCGACTGCTGAAGAGCCAAAGCCCACAGAGTCTGCTCGTCCTTCTGCAGCCGCTCGGGAGCAAGCAGCCTCCTCTGAGCAAGCGGGGCTGAAGGAGCAGGCAGAGGGCAAGCCCCCGGGCAGGACAGAGACTCTGAGAGAGGATGGGCCAACGGATTTACGAGTCTTCGAGCTGAACTCAGACAGTGGGAAATCTACTCCCTCCAACAATGGGAAGAAAGGTGGGTGCATGGGGCCAGGATCTGCTGTCAGCACTGAGCCACCCCGGGAACCCGTGCTAGGGAGTGAAGGGCATGGGATTCAATGCAGGGTGAATATGCTGTGTTCCTGGGTGTCTGGAGCTCAGTCAGATGTGCATGGAGCTGGGGTTCCTTGGTGGATGACCCATTAGCTGCGTTGCTTAACCCATATTGGGAGCCTCTGGCTGCTCAAGTTTCCTGTATAACCTGTGCCCCCGTACCCTTGTCTGAGTGGATGCTCCTGGCAGGCAGTCTGCAATGGAGAAAAGTGCAGGCTAGTCAAGCATGAGAACTCTGCTCCATGCCTGAACCACCTTCCCCCCAGCTCAGTGCAAATCATATAGTGAGGGGCAAGTGCATTCTCCAGCTGTGTTGGTGGGGAGGTGGTCATGCAGGCTCAGCCCTGGGTATGGTGAAGCTGCGGTTTCATTACCAAATTTAAATCACTTGCTAGTTTTCCCTGGGGTTGGTCAAACTGGCAAGATCCTGATTTGCCCCGTGTCGGAAGGACTCAGAAACCACACTGAAGCTGCTGCTTGTTAGGCTGGCTCTGAAGGCTTAGGGTGGTAGAGTGCAGGTCCAGTACTTCCTCAGCCATTGGAGACTGAGATGCCACTATCAAACCACCTTGCCTGAAGGAGATTTGCAGCACTAAGAGACAGGGCCCTTGTATCAGTAACTCCCAGGCCAGAACACCTATAGGGAATAGGCAGCATGAATGGCGAAGGGGCCAGTGCAGCACTTGATTTGGCCTGTTCTGTGCTGGGTATAGATGGTTGAGTGAGACTTCACAGAAATCTGTGCCCCAATGGAACAAAGCAGATCATCCTCTTCTCCCTTCCATCCATCTGGCTGGGGGGAGGTGGCATTTCTTTGTGGAAGGGATGTGACATTCTTGTTCCCTCAGAACCATGCCCTGTACCTCCTGGAAGTGCGCCTTTCTGTCCCTCAGCCTAGTGTGTGCCAGGTACTGGCGCTGTCATGGCTGAGGTGCTGATTGCCTGAGGTGACTCTTACTCTTCTTTTTTTGTCAGCAATTGAAGCTGGACTTGTTCATTTGCTAGGGTTCAGCCTGGGGGTGGAGAGTGGGAGCTGAGTGGTTTCCCTGCCTCTTGCCCTCTGCAAGCAGATGGCTCCAGGCTCAGTAGAAGTCCAGTTCCAATTAGGTGTGTCCCCTCCCTTGCCCCGTTTCCCCAACCTGGTGCTGTCTGCCAGTAGTGAGCTCCTGACACGTTATATGGGGACACGGCAGCCTTTGCACTTCCTGCCCTTTGGCTTCTCATTTGCACTGCACTGCACTCGTTGGCCAGGCCACTGACGAGTCAAATTCCTGAATGCAGAGAATTGCAGTGCCCATTCACAGCTGGCACCTGCTGTAAGCACGCTGTATCTGGAGAGCCAGCACAGTCTCCGCAGGGTGATCAAAACGAAGGGGAGTTTGCTAAGACCTGTTCACAATCTTCTGCCTTGGATTCCTGATGTTATGCAGCTCACATGGAGCCCAGCAGGGAGTGCCCTTGGCATTCCTGCACCCCACAGATGTTGCAGTAGATTGACTTGAACTTCACTGTATCTGCAGATGCCCTGGCAGGGGCTGTGTCTCTTGCAGTTCCAGTACCAGAAGTCTCAATCTGGTCAGTGAAGTCCAAGGTCTCGTGCTTCAGAGAGAATGTGCTACCCTTACTTAACACCTCAGTGGGAGTAGTGAAGGCTGCTGGGGAGAGGAGGAGCTTTTTCTTTGACACTTCTACCCACCCTTTCTCCCTCTCCCCTCAGCCTAACCAAGCTTGTGTAGGAATCTCATTCATCAGGAAGATGCATAGACTGATCTTGGGTTGATGAGACTTGCTTCCACTGGAGGAAGTAGTGACCCTGGCACATGGTGTTTGAGGCATCACTCAGTCCCCCAGAGGCTTGGGCTGCTTGTGTCTTTGCCTTCCAGGGGGTTGGCCCTTGGCTTAATCCTAGGGTTCTGTGGTTTCAGGCTCCAGCACTGATATCAGCGAGGACTGGGAAAAGGACTTTGACTTGGACATGACAGAAGAAGAGGTACAGCTGGCGCTCTCAAAGGTGGAGGTGTCTGGGGAGGTGAGTGCAGGGGTGGGGCCGTGTCCGGCACTCCCAGCGGGAGGCTGGTGTAGTTTCAAAGCTGACTCACGGCTCTCTCTGTCCTGTTCACAGATGGAAGACGAAGAGTGGGAGGACTGGGAATAAGGAGGCTGCTTCCTGTGTGCACGCCACAGGCTCATTTCCACCATCCAATGTGAATTAAATCACAGACCGACAATTCCTTTTATGTGTAACTGTGCTGGGGTTTGCAGCTCTGGGCTGGAGGAGTTTTATCCCTGCTAAATCCTTTGGGTAGCTCAAACTCATGACCCATTCAGATGTTGGAGGAGGTGGCAGCAGATGTTTCACTTAGGGTGCTTGGGATGGGGCTCAGCCTCTCAAGAGGTCTTAGAGACCAGCAAGGTCAAATGTGACTGCCCTGCAAGACGTGGGGGCTGGAGAGGGGTCAGGTGGCATCAATGGGTCCCTAGGGTTGAACTGGACACTAGAACACCTGGCTGGATTATTCTGTACCTCTCAGCTGCTGGTTTGCTGATTGTCTGCTTGTGTATGTGTATAACCTACAATACAGCAGCTTCAAAGGCTCTAGACTCCCAGCCCAACTAACGCCTGCGAGAGATCACTCCCTCACCCCGCCCCAGGCTGGGACTGGCCAGACGCTGGAGATGCTGCATGGAATACCCCTTCGTGCTACTACACCTGCTGTGAGGAAAGGCTTTTGATCTGGAGCCAGGCCTCTCTACAGGGAATTCACTGCTGCCCCTGTCCCTTTCTGCACCTCTGCTTGGCCTAGCCTCCTGTTAAGACAGGAGTCCCGGTGCTTCCTTCTGCTTCTGTTGGATGCAGCTTCTTAGAGGGAAACCCAGATTTCTGCCTGCTGAGGCAGAGGCCTCTCACAGAAAGCAGAGGGGAGTTGCTTCCTCCTTGCGCTTTCCATGGCTTCCCCAACTGTGCTGCCTCCCTCTGCTCTGCTGGGTTTCAGGAACTTTTATTTGTCCTTAATTCATCTGGCAAAGTCCTGATTCCTGTGAGTTTTTTATAGGTGGACAGTGGACCTAGGTCATGGTAGAAGCAGAACCTGTCCTTGTCAGTGTCTGTCAGCATCCAGCTCAGTCGTGTAAAAGACTTTGTTGGTTCCAGTGTCCACCACTTCCATATCAGCCTTTGTCAGCACATCCTGCCATTTTCCCCTGTTCTTAATAGAGGGGGAGGTGGAAGGTGTCTGGCAGCAGGTGGGACTTGGCACAAGCTGACTGCTGTCTCTGTTCACTTTGCTACTTGAATCCCTGCCCCAAACCTTCCCTTCCTGCTTTTTCCTCAAACTCCACAGGTTGTTAAAATGGCCCTGTTCCTACTACCTAAGGCTCCAACTCCCATTCCCCCACTGCTAGTGGCTGCTTTAGACAGACCTTCCTCTAGGCCACGAGGGGGTTCCTTTCTGATCTGTCACAAAATGCTCATCCTTAGTGGATATGGCCAGTACAGTTATCTTCAGTGGACAGGGACCATCCCCACTGTCTCTGGCTTTCAGAGTATTGGATTTATCCATGGTATCTCTAGGTCATTCAGCTTCTTTAGGGCCACATAATTGAAGCTGCGGGTTTCCTTCTATTTCTAGATAACAGAAGCCTTCTGGGTCCTGGAAGCATCAGTTTCCCAACTGGGAGATTCAGACAAGTGACAGCTCATGTAGGTGGGTTGGAGATAGTGTCTTCCAGATCTGTGTCTGAGAGCCTATGTAGGCTGCAACACCCACTGGGACAGGGGAAAGCTTGTTGGTGTAAAGTGACCCATTGGGGTCTTTACTGTTGGCCTACCTCTGCCCTTGACATTGGTGCATCTTGGGGAGGCAGTGAAAATGCAGCTAGGTTCCCTCTACGTGGATGTGGAACTGTCTTAACTTTAAGTCAGGAAACATTCCTATTGCCGGTAGGTCCACCATTGTGGCTGGAGGGTTTCTGTAGCAGGGCCTCTAGCCAGGAGGCCAGTAGCCATCTAGAAATATCTGAGAACCACAGAAGCTGCGCATAGTGCTGTGCTCTGGGGAAGATTCCTGTGTATATGCTTGAGTCTAATTTTAAAACTGAGGTGCCCAGCTGGAACCTTGTGCCCCATGGTTGGAGCTGGGAGAAGGGGCAATGCTTTCATTTCTCTTCGTAATTCTTTCTTTAGTTAATTAACCTTTTGGTTGTTTGTGCAATATTCTCTCTTTTAAATTATATTGCATCTCCCAGGAGCATTTTCTAGCTGGGGCAAAAGAGATCCTAACAGCTGTTAGTTTTGTAATGATAACTTTCTCCTGAACCTTTTACAGACTTGCAGTTAACAGCGATTAAAGGAATTCTACAGAATTGGCTGTCTTGTGTTGGGTGTCTTATTTATTATCTAGAGGGCTGAGCCCTCAAAAGCAGGTGGGCTTGGTGGAGCCCCAGCTGAGTGATTTCATCCTAATCCAGGTATAAACCTAGATGAAGGGAAGCTGTACTGTCCACTTGGTTAGCAGCAACTGCCTACAGCATTCCCAGGTAGTCTCCTATCCAAGGACTAGCCAGACAAGGGACTGTTTTCAGCTTCCAAGTTTGGATGCATTCAGTCCAGGTTTTGGTTACAACCTGTCCTTTCTAAAAGAAATGTGGCATTTTGCAGCTTGCCTTACTCAAAAGACATAGGAAAGACCATTAGGATGAAAGGACATAAATATCTGCTTGGCTCAGAGATCTACTGTGCACCTACTACCCCATGGAACAGCTAGTGCTACTGGTCTTGCCTCAGTGTTTGCTCTTGTCCTGTTCAGTGGGTTGTTTCTTGGAGACTATCACTAGAAATGGTCTTGGGGAGGTGGGCAGATGTTGCCTTGTGCCTCCTCGCTTCAGTGAGGTGCTTGGGGAGAGAACTGAGGGCACTTGGGTTCACAAGCTCTTGTTTCTAGCTACAAAGCAAATGGCATGAAGGGGTTTCAGGCCATGTGGTTTTGTTTTGAATGAAATGCGATGAGAGAGGTCTGAGAAACGGAACAGCCCCTCCACTCTCCCTCTCTGCCTCTGGAGGCCAGCCATCCTGTGTCTGGGGCATGGGGGTGTGGAGGGGAAGGTGAGGATAGACTGGAAACCTAGCGTACCATTAAAATATGTCAGCATTTTGGAAGCCATCTGTCCCCTTTATTTGGGGAGAGAGTTATTAAGAGCTCACCAGCCATGGGTGCCAACTGACTTCTTCAATGGAAGGTCTCAGTATCATGTCTGGCTCCAAGAGGCTTTTCAGGAGATCCTGACATTCCTCTGAGATGTCCAAGTGCCCAGGAATGGAGATGCCTTTCTGCTGGTGACACAGCATCTTGGGGATGTCGGTGTCGTCAAAGGGAAGGCCAGCACACAACATGACGTAAAGGATGACACCCATGCTCCAGATGTCCCCCTTGCGGCTGTCGTGAGGCACCCCCTGGAGCACTTCGGGCGCTGCGTAGGCAGTGCTGCCACAGAACGTCTGGCTCAGTTCCTTCCGATTCTTGGGGAGCAGCTTGGCAAACCCAAAATCTGTCAGCTTTAAGTTGAAGCCTTGCAGCAAGGCATTCTCACACTTGAGGTCCCGGTGCGCGACGCCGCACGCATGGCAGTAACGGATTGCCTCCACCAGCTGGTGGAAGAGCGCCTTGGTGCGGCTCTCGGGCAATGGGCCTTCGTGCAGGACGCAGTCGAAGACGTCCCCGTCCTCTGCTAGCTCCATCACCAAGTAGATCTTCCTGTCGGACTCCAGCATTTCATACACGCGGATGATGTTCTTGTGATCCAAGCGTTTGACGATCTGGAGCTCTCGAGGCAGGAATCTCTGGATAAACTCTGAGAAGAGAGAAGGCAGGTTCATTCCAGGCCCAGGAAGACAAGCTAAGACAGGAATATGTGTGCTCTACCACTTCCCACAGATGCTGCACCTCTGTGCAGAGGCCAGGGCTGGCAACCATTCACTGGCAAACGTCTTAAAAGGTGTTGACATTGCAAATGCAACCATTTGCTCCAAGAAAATGAGCCTTTTCTCCACCCACTGGGCTATTTCAGGCTGAGAGGTGCTGGGAAGCTAAGGACAGATTATTCATACTACCCCCTTAGTGAGAGCGGAAGTCCCCACCCTGGCGGAGCTCAGGAAGGACCAGCTTTCCCTTAGGAACTTGTCCTCTTAGTCTGTGTGTTTTGGCTTTTAAATATCCATTCACTTGGGGGAAGCTGAATTATATTTTCAGTCAGGAGTAACAAACTTGTAGATAGTGGCCACTTCCCCAACTGTCTAGCCTGTGGCCCTTTCCGTGAGAGGCCTCTTACCTTCTGGACCTTCCTTTTTATCAATAATTTTAACTGCCACTTTCTGCTGGTGCTTCCTTGAGAAGGCCTCTTTCACCTTTGAGTATGTTCCCTCCCCAATGGTCTTTCCCAGCTGGTAGCCATTGGAGAGTAAAAACTCCTCCATCTCCTCTTGTAATTTTGGACTGCTCATTCTCTCAGGTCATCATGTAGATGCTTTGATATGACATCTCTGTGCTTTGCTTCTTCTCCTGATCCAGGCCTGCATCGGTTGCAGCCCTGAATCCTAGATTATTTTCCAGCCTAGACAAAGTCCCTTGATTAAGGGGGCAGCTGGATTGGGACATCAAAATGCAAAGCCCCTATTATGATGCAACCTTGTATTTCATGAGTCAAAGGGGAGGGCTGCCATGGGAGGCGAGTACCCAAAATAGGCAGTTGCTTAACCTGCCTGCAGCCCTGGGCAGTCACACCAGGGCAGTGATGGGATAATCTCCAGAGACCTGTTTGTGGGGATTTGGGGTAAGGGATTTTTACACCTTGCAGTTACAGACTTTGTAACTCTTAATGTAACCCATATATTTGCCCCCGATGTAGATTTATAGCGGAGTGGGCAAATTTTTCAAGATCAGATTCAAGTGAATTTGGAGGGTCTGGTCTTGTCCTCTTCCTAGTGGACATGGAGGTATCCGGCTTCCATTGTGATCTGGAGATTTGTTAGTTATTTATAAGTCTTTATATGAAGTCTTTATAAGATCTACTTGGCTGGTTGAGCACTGGAACAGGCTACTTGGAGAGGGGAGGTCTCCGTCACTGGGAGCTAAGTGCATGTTTGATGACCATGGGTCTGGGATGATTTAGACTGGGACAGTCCTGCCTTGAGCAGGGGGCTGGGCTAGAAATGACCTCTCGAGGTTCCTTCCCCCCAGTGTTTTAATGGTTCTGATACAGGCAAGGGTGTCTGTGGGTTGCTTCTGTCATAGTAACACTTGGTGCTTACAGAACCATCCCCATCTGTATGTCTCGGTGGTTGCCAAAAGTGGCTAGTGTCAACCTTTCTCCATTTCATGGATGGAGGAGCTGAGGTACGAAGAGAGGGAAGTGACTTGCCCAGTGACCCAGTGAGAAATTGAGCCCGGGTACTATTCCGGGGTGGGCAATTATTTTGGGCGGAGGGCCGCTTACTGAGTTTTGGCAAGCCATCAAGGGCTGCATGGCAGGCAGCCAGGGACAGATAAATATTAATTTTCTAGAATGGCCTGGCGGGCTGCATCCGGCCCGCAGGCCACATTTTGCCCACCCCTGTGCTATTCACTAGGCTACACTGCCTCCTTTATCGAAGGACTGTCCATCTTGGGCACTGCACAGAGGTGGAACAAAGATGATTCCTGCCCTATTGAGTTTGTGGTCTGCTTTTGGGGACCGGTGAGGGAAACGCCCTGTGGAGCAGGCTTTGTGTTTGTGCTCAGTTTAGTTTACCAGCCCGAGTAGGAGTCCAGCGTGCGGGGCTCACGGGATCCCTTTCTAAACCCCATGATGGATCCCCACAGGGACTGGCGTCCAGGAGGAAACACACAAATCAACCTCGAAGATTCTTTTGGTCTCAGCATCTGCAAGGTAAGACCTTTTCCTCAGCCTTTGGGGAGCAGAGGCAGCTCCCATCTGCCTTCTCAGGCTGGAGGGATCTGGCCTGAAAGTAGCCCTAGATCAAGACCAGTAAGTCTGGAGCTCTGAGACTACCCTGCTAGTCAACATGGCCTCAGCTTCTTTGTGCTCCCTATCTGCAACCAGCTGTGGTCTTACACTTGGGGCAGGCTCTTTGGGGTAGGAGCTGTGGCTTTGCTGTGTGGCAGCATGGTGCCCAACACAGCAGGCCTGGTCTGTGCCCAGGGCTCCAGGGAAGAGCCCCGGGCCTTAAGCTATGGGCTTGGGAATGCGGAGAAGGCCATGCCCTGCCATTCCCCAGCTGTCTTGTGATGTAAGAGGAGCCCTCCCGTGTCACAATGCAGAAGGCTCTCTGCCTCCTGCTTGCCCTGCTCGCATGGTGCCCTTTGCACTAGGCTCCCAGACTGCCAGGTGTACTCCTGGGAATCCTCCCAAGCCTTTGCAAAGTGTGTCAGGGCCTCAAGGGTGTGGGAAGTGAGGGGGTGGGTGGGGCTCGGCTCCCAGCCCCGCCAAGTCACCCACACTTACCTTGCTTCTCTCGTCATCAAACGTCTGGGGCTAGGACATGAACTCTCAGGAGACCCCACAAGCTCGAAGATTCCCCATCGAGGCAGGAGATTCCCCCAGCCTGGCAGCTGCTCCAGAAACCCCGGAGCCAGTTGCCACTGAGCACACTGCAGCAAGGTACGGGCAATGGTGGGGGGCCTGAAGCTGAGTGCACATGTGAGCCAGCCGTCCCCTGTGCACAGGGGATGCAGCTTCTCTTGGCTAGAGGCTGGGAAGTGACCCCCAGCGAGCACTCGGGTTCTGGGCTGGACCGGTCCTGCTTCCCCTGCGTCCATCCCCTTGGTCGCTGTAAGGGCAGCTACTGTGTTTAGCTCATTCACATACATCCCTCCCGCTCCAGAAACCTGGGCTCTTCTGGTCTGTGGAGAGGGAGGGTGTTGCCTCATTTTAATCTCATCAATTGCCCCCTTTGATCCTGCTGGGGGCGTGGGGTGGGGGGATAGGAGTCTCAGCCCTTTCCCTCTGCTCTTCAGTGTCTCCTTGGTCCAGCTGTGTTGTTCCCAAGCTCTGGGGAGGAGGCCACAGAGGCATCCCAGGGCTGGAAAGAAAGAAGGAGAAAGGGAGCTATAGCCCCATAGGAGCTGCTCCTGTTCAGGGGAGGCCAGCCCAGCCCAGCTTGGGCAGGCTCCGGCAGCCTCTTGGCTGCAGGAGTTGCCTGATTCAGCTCTGGCAAACCATGTTAACAGCCCAGGCTGGTTCCTGCAGACTGGGCACAGAAAAAGCCCAGGGGAGAAAGAGGCCTACTGCTGCCTTGTCCTCCAGAGGGGCGGGGCTGGGTTAGGGTTAACTGTGTAGTGTGCCCTCCCTGGGTACCTGCTTTAGTACAGCTCAGTGCTGGGAGCAGATGAGCTGCACCCCCGGTGGAGTCCCCTTGACTTTGGGGCTTCAGGACTTTGGTCTGGAGCCTGTGGGTGGCGGACAAGAGTGCGCAAGGGGTGCAGTGAAGAGGAGCAGGGAAGGGGCTGCTGGCTTAGCAAAGGGATTACGTGAGCTGGAGGAGGGCTGGGATGGCTGTGTGGGAGGTCCCTTCCCTGCTGGACTGGCGCAGAGAGCGACAGTGGGAATGGATCCAGGTTCTTACAGAAGTGGACTGGCCCTGCCACGCTCATCTTTGCCACCCTGCCTTCTCAGTAAGCCGTGCCGCAGAGCACAAGACCCATGGGTGGCTCCGCTGTGCTGAGGCAGCTGCCTGGGAGCTGCCATGTCAGCCCCGGCAGCACCCGCGTGGGCTCAGGTCTTGACCCAACTCCTTGGCCTTTATCTCCTCGGACGTGCAGGCGCTGTGCAGGATCCGCCTCCCTGCGAGCGCCGAGTCTGACAACGCCGGCCCCTCTCAGAGGGGCATCCGAGGGGTCTTCCCTTTGTTCTACCGGTGGACGTGGGCAGTATATTCCAGCTTGGTCTCGGGCTTCTGCTCCTTTCTGCTTGCCACTCTGGTATCCTTGGTGTAGGGGTGCGATGCCAGATCCCATAAAGCCAGAGGAAAAGGGCACAAAGGACCTGGCTGAGCCGAGTGCTGCTGCCTCCCTGCCCCGCCCAGGTGGGCTCTGGTCCCCTGATGCAGTCCAGCCCCTCATGGCGGGAGCCAGCTGCTAGACTGCCAGGCCAGCCCATGTTTCTCTGCATCCACGTAACCATGTCAGCAACCTCGCACCAGCCTCCTGGGAGGCTGGAATCAACCAGGTCCCCTTTCCCCCCCATGACCCCCACTCTCATTGTGCAGGCAACTGAGAAGATGCCCAGGGTGCCACTGCCTGACGCTGCCCAACGTCCCCATTGACGTCTACATTGCCATGGGTGGGAACCGCAGGCCGCGGACCACCTAGCGGTTCCCCCAAGTTGGGCTCGAGTGCTGAGGCCGCGGAGGCTGCCGCCAGCAACGCCCCGGCAGCCGGAGAACAGCAAAGGGCGCCACGCAGAACGGTGACGCACATTTTAATAAAAGGACGTCTTAGAATGTTCCTCTGCATCGGGGTCCTCTGCTGTGGCTCCCGCCAAAAGACTTGGCAGGGCCTCGCCCGTGCCTGGTGCCCGGGGTCTCGGCAGGGAACGACCGGCTCCAGGTTTGTGGAGGAGGTTGCCTGGCAGAGGACACTGCTTGTGCGGTCCTGGCTTGCTCCAGAGGCTTTGGCACCAGGCTCCGTCAGAAGCTGGTATGATTTGCTCCTTCTCCTGACAGTCTTTGGGTTCAACCTATGGGTGTCCCCTGCCCCTGCCATGGGTGTCTCTCCCTGCTGGGCTACCTGGGGCTGCTTCCCAATGCCCTTCTAGAAGACTGGTTTGTCCCCAGCCTGACCCTCCTGTTCCCATCCTCTCTCCTCCAGCCCTGCAGCATCCGCTTGGTGTCCAACTCAGCAGGTGGGCAGGCAGCCCCCGCAAGGCCAGAGCATGGGGTGCCCTGGTTCCCAAGCTCTCCCTCTTCTCACTTTGGCCTTTCTGGTGGAAGAGGAATCAGACGGACCCTGCACTGGCTGGCTGGAGGCATAGGTAGTACTAGCAGCCTCCTCCCCTCCTCCTGCTGGATTTGACCCAGCCATGGGGAGGAGTGTGGGAAATGTATTTGAGCACAGAGGTTTTGCTGGACAGCCTGGGTTGGGGCGGAGGCTGATGGGGGTGACGAGATTCACTTTAACAGAGCGAAAAGGGTGAGGTTTGGAGTGTGATTAAGTCAGTGGGTGGGACTGCAGGTGGTCTTGGACTGTGCAGGAGCTGAAGGCTGGATGGGTGGCTGGTAGCAGGGGAGCCTCCCGTAGTGTGCACTAGCACAGGGGCTGCCCACCCCCAGGGGAGGGAAGGAGGTGGCAGGGAGCCAGCAATAAGAGCATGTTGTGTGCAGGCTGCTCCAGCCAGGTTTCTTCCAGGGCCCTGCTCTTCATCACTTGGGAGGTAGGGGACAGAGCTCTGCTGCCTCGTCCCTGCCTTCCAAATGTGGAATCACTTTTATCCTTTATATCTCTGAACCGCCTGTGAGTTTTGTAACCACCTTTGTTGGGGAAGAAAAGTTCTTTAATCCAGAGCTTTTCATAGGCAGATGTTGAGATGTCTATGCCTGTGTTTTGCCTTGGATGCACCAGGGGTGTGATTCTCCCCTGCATTGCACCAAGGGGCATGAGTAGCCCCCTGATTTGGCAGCATTTCAGGCCTGCTTTGCATGGGTGGGTTGGCATTTGTTTGCTTAACATCCACACCATGGCATGTGTGTATTTGGAGCACGTGTGTCACAGCCATGCCTGGTGCTCTTAAGCAGAAAGGGGGAGATTTGTGATGGTTCCCAGGTCCAGTGGGACTTTGTGGCAACAAGTTGAGAGGTCCATCTCCCACACACAAGTTTTCTCCTTGTGGTCAAAGCAGTACTTCTGCTGTGATAACTAGCCTCCTTTCTGCTTGTTTTCTGCCTCTGGCCAAAGGCATTAAGCTAGCAGTTGCCAGCTCCTCGCCTGTTGAAATTGGAGGCTTCCATCATTTAATTCTGCTCTATCCGGCATGAATTGGTGTTGGAGTAGCAGGTCTGTCACGGGTACGGGGGCTGACGTGTCTACCTCATTTGACTTGAAATGTTTTCCTGCCATCTTGCCCCTCCCATGCAAAGATGAGAGTCTGTCAGAGCTCCATATACAGGGAAACCTGGCACTGCAGGCTGTGTGCCACTCCAATGAAATTACATCTTCACTAGCTCCCACGTGCTGGGGGTTGGAGGACTCCTGCCTATGGGGATGGGCTGTGGAGCATAAGGTTCCCTGCCAGCAGCTGGCACAGAAACTCCATTTTTTCATCAACCTGCAGCTCATGCTTTAATGTCCCTGGTTACTGCTGCCCAGGGGTTGAGAGCAAAGCTCAGACAGAGAGGAGCCTGGCAGCAGATGTCTACCATCTCGTGCCAGAGACTACAGGGAGCTTTGTCCCCCGCACCCAGTGTCTGAACCAGGAGTGGGAGTGGGCAGGGTTAATCCAGCTATGGCTCCACGTTTGGAGTGGATAGGAATAATAGCAGGTGACGTCATTGGATTTAGCGCTGTACGCAAAAAAGACCCTTGTGTTGCCATATGCTCATCCTGGATTTCCTTCCTCTCTTCTCCAAGACAAGGGATCATTAGATCATCCCGTGTGACCTTGGGAATGCAAAGACAAGACTCTGTCAAAGCTCCCTCCACAGGGAAAGCTGGCAGGTTATGTTTTGTCCTGCTATCACTGCATGGAGCCCAAGGGCATGTTTAGCCGAAGCCTCTGTTTTAGAAAGCCATGCAGTCCTGCGCTGAAGCCTCAAAGGCTGGAGGAGTCAGTGCTTCCCCTCAGTGGTTTGTTCCAAAAGTTGATTCCCCTGCTGCCAGATACTGGTGCCTTCATCCTAGCTTTGAACTTGGCTGACTTCAGCTTGCAGCCATTGGGTCTTGTTCTGGCCTTTTCTGATTCAGGTAGTCTATAAGGTACATCTCTACCTTGCCTTCTGCCTTTGCAGCTACGTTGGAGAAAGCATTAGTGTCTTGCTTCTCCCACCAGGAAGATTTTTATATGTTGAAAATCAAATTGCCTCGATAGTCTCTTGGATGTCTCTATGCAGCACTTCCTTCAGCCCTTCAATGATTCAGGGGTTCTTTCTGCACTCTCCCCAATTTTTCAAAACTTTTTTTTAAATACAGATGCCCAAATGGGGTGCTGCATCCTGATATCTACATCATCGATGCCACGTGCAGCATCCTCCTCACGACTGCTTCCTTGCTCAGCGATCTCGCATTGAGTTGTATGCCCATTAGGATCCCTACATCCTCTTCAGAGTGGCAGTCTTGCAGAATCCAGTGCCGCAGCCTGGAGGCTCGGCCTGCGGTTCTTTTTCCAGGACATATGAACCTTGCGTTGGGCTGCCTTTAACTACATTATGTTTGAATGGGTGCACCAGGTGCTTCACTAAGGCAGCTGGCTCCTGCCCTGTCTCAGCAAAAGGGTGGAGGGTGAGAGCGCTTGGGGCCCTCTGATGGAGGTCCCCTAGGAGCAGTCTCACCTGGTGGAGAAGGCTGGAACAGAACCCAGGCAAATCCCCGACTGGGGAGCTCCAACACTGCACAGCAAGGGATCCTGGTGTAAGAATGTGCCCAGGGGCTGCTTTCACCCCTGTCTCCTATGACGGAGGGCTCCCAACTACTTTGTTCTCATTATTTGCCATCTGCTACAATTGATTTCAAATTAACCCCTGGTCACTGCCAAAGCATATTGTCCTGATCCCTGAGGAAGCATGGGAGATCCTTTCCCCCCTTGAATCATGGCTCCCCACAGGTAACTTTTTTTTTTTCTTTTTGAGCTGTGTCAGTTATGCAGATATTGGTCCATCACTCTCATGTTGCTATTGCACTCAATAAAAGCAGAATGTGCAGGAGTCATGCTACCTGTGCCTGGCCAAAGTCTGCCAGTTGTATTAACTCTGTTGCTTTTCCCAACTCGTGTAATTTCCTATAATCCCATTTTTATTGATGAGGTCACTAAAACCACACGGGCCAGTACCAATCCTGTATCTATCCCTGTGCTAAAGGTCATCCCCTCCTCAGACATCCTGCTGTGCAAAGGCATCCAGATGAAGCAAGCTGTGTCCTATGATCACCAGAGTCCTCTGACTGCATGGAGCAGACTTGGGGGGGAGGTGTTCTCACAGGCATATTGTGGGGCAATTATTACAACTTCCTGGCCACATCTGCAAGAGACGCTGACTGCACAGTAGCTCGTTACTACATGGTAGCATTGTGTGGCACGAAGCGTGGTGTGACACTACCGTGCAGTTGGCATTACCTAAAAGCCATTCGGCAATGCTACTGCGTGCTAACTCCAGAAACTGTGCAGTGATTTAGTACTTATGTATGCAAATACTGCACAGTCAGCATCTCGTGTAGATGCAGCCCCTGTCATATATGGGATAAGGAAAGCTCCTGCTTCTAGCTGGGAAGGTATCCTCTGATTTCTTCCTCAGTGCTGCTCCTGCTTTCCTCCTCTCCACACCGTCTGGGGGAGGCTTGGGCTGGCTCACTGGTCTGGGGGTCAGCACCGACCTGCCCGCTTGCTCTCGAGGTGTTGCAGCAGGCTCTGCTCTGAGCGCAGAAGAGAGGCAGGGGGGAGAGCCACCCCGAGGCTCCTTCTCCCCAGGGCCCCTTGCTATGCAGTGTCAAAGCTCCCCAGGCCGGGGCCTGCCTCAGCCTTTTCCACCAAGTGAAGCTGCTTTGAGGGGGCCCCCTCGGAGCTCCCACTCCACCCTTGGGCTGCAATAGGGCAGAAACCAGTTGCCTTAGTGAGCTGGCATGGTCCTTTCCCAGCAGGATCGGCACTGCTGGCATCACACAGCTGGGGGGAGCGGGGACAGAAATGGAGCAACTACTAGCACCCCTTGCCTCTGCCAGCACACGTCAGCCATATACATCTCCCTCTGCTCGCAGAGCAAAGCGAACAGCCATTTACCCTGGCTCTGAGCACCAGTACCCTTCTCAGGTGTGTGTGTGGGGGGGCAGTTCCCAGGTAAAGGCAGAAATCTCTCTCTCTTTACTGGGGTTAGTCCTGGGATAAGGAGCCTTTCCCCTGGGCTCTGCTCCAGTCTGGCCCCGGTGGCAGGTGCCCCTGAAATCTGGCAGGTGGGCAGCGAGCTGCTGCTCTGGCCCCGGCCCGGCGGACAGACAGCCTCACGCAGCACGGTTGGGGCGGCAGCGCTTGCCCCCGTGGGTGCGGACAGGAGCCGGCCGGAGCTGGGGACCGCCTCCCCTCGCCTGGTCCCTGCAGCGTCCACGGAGCCGGCCCATGCCCGGCGGTGCCCAGCATGGATGCTGCTGCGGGGGCCGGGGATGCCCACACCGTGCCGGACTGAGGCTTAAACTACTTAAGCTACAGCTTAGGGCCTCGCAGTAGAGATAACAGAGGTGTTAGGGTCGGAAGGGACGTCAGCAGATCATCGAGTCCGACCCCCTGCCCGGGTCCCACTCTCGCGGATTACCGTTACCGTCACCCTCCTCAGCCGCACGGAGCCCGGCACTCCCGCGTGTCGCTGCCGGCCGCGCCGCGCCGCCAGGGGGCGCGCTGGCCCTTTAAGGGGCGTCCGCATCGCGTCGCGGGGAGGTTTGTCCGCTTGCGGCCGCCGTTTCTCCCCCCCTCCCCTCTGCCCGTCCGCCATATTGTGGCCGCCGCCGCCTGCGAGCCGGAGCGTCGGGAGCTGCCGGAGACAGCGATGGGTGAGGGCTGGTGCCGGGACCCGGGTGGGAGCCGGAGGGGTCCCGTTAGCAGGGTGCTCACGGCCCCGGGGGCGCTGTCTTATTCCCACGGAGACCCCTGCGCAGGCCGCGGCCTAGACCTGCCCCGGGGGTGCGGGCGGGCTGGGCCGAGCGGCACGCGCCTCCCTGGCGGGGGTTGATCCTGGTCTCGGGAACTTTTCTTAAAAAAAAAAAAACCGCGGCCCCGGGGCAAGCAGGACCGAGCTGGTTTCTCTCCACCGTCGCTCCCTGGCCCGGTCCGGTCGGACTCCCGGGTCTCTGCCCTCAGGAAACGGGCCCAAGCCTG
>NW_017728939.1:8424331-8475295 GCF_001723895.1 Crocodylus porosus | reverse complement strand
TTTTTTTTTTTTTTTTTTTTTTTTTTTTTGTATCTTCATTTCTATAACGCACTTGTCTTGAAGATTTCTCAAACTCCTCTTTCCTGTATGTAAATTGGAGTTGGACACCGTTTTCCAGCAGCGCGTGTACAGCACGAAGTGAGGGAAACTTGTCTAGCGAGTAGACAATGACAGGTCACTCTTCGTAGAAGCATCGTGCTTTGCGCCCTTGATCTTCTCTCGCTTGGCTTGAAGCGAAGGCGAGATTGCCTTTTCTAGGCCATTAAGGAGTGAGGCTGGAGAGCGGGGGTTGGATGACAAATCAAAGCAACCCTGCTTAGCATACTGCAGTTTGTCTGTCCCCTCTTGAAAGCCAGGGCCGACTTCTTGACGGCACTATCGAGCGAGGTGTCAAAGGAAAGGCTGGTTTAGTTGCAAGCCACTAATTCTGGGCCCCACCCAGGGAAAACGGCCTTTCCGGGATCTTTTATTCCACCTCTCAATGCCGCTTGTTTGTAAAACCACAACTTTAAAAAAGCAGCGCCAAGAGCAGAAACATGGTAGTGACGGAGCTGTCCGGGACGCTGCATGACGTATCGCAACTTGGATGTCAACTTTTGACCAGAGGTTTGAATTGAATTGAGGTTGGAAAACCATCACTTAGCTTCTCAAAACAGAGGGCAAACACAGGGGGAGCAGGTCCCCTTTCGTGTGTCCTGCTGGTCCATGTTAACTGCTTTATGACCACAGCTAACTAAGCTCTCTGGAGGAAAGCAGTTGAATAGAATAATTTAGGGTTTACATAAAAAAAAGCCTGCACTGGCGGATCGTTGAGGCAGTAGTTAAGTGCTCAGTTTGGATATACCAGAGCTGAGCTGGTGCAGGTTAACATAACAGAGGGACAGAGCTGAAGGTATTGCTGTATATAGCAGAATAGCGCTGTGTGTTATGTCCAGCCCTGCGCAGCAAGCTGTTTGCTGCACAGACTGTACATACACAACATAGAGTTGTGTACCATGCTTCATGCTGAAATGAAACTACTTGAGACAAAAACTTGGGTAGCTCAATTAGGTGGCTACTTTGCTTTGTATATGGTTGTATGGGCTGAATGCTTGTTTGTGAATGAACGTGGAAAAGGGTCAAGATAAAGGCATGGAAATTGTTTATTGAACAGATATCCTATTTACAAACCATTGCAGAAGGCAAGTAAACTTTAGGATGACCTAAAGTCTGGGGATGGGAGGCATACACAACACTATCTGAGTTTAACAAAGTGGGTATTAGCAAAGATGAATATTGGGCCTTTATCCCGTGTAGTCTTCTTGGGTAAGGAGTTTCAAGGCAACCTGGAATGGTGAAATGCTTGGAGCAGTTACAAACATTGAGTCTTAAGTGTTTGATTTTAGACAGCGGCCTAATCCCCTGGTTTAAGTGCCATTATACTACTCCAGCTAAGGTCAGCTTGGCCTTTATTATGCCTTTGTAGATGCTAGAGCCTGTCTATGCTGGGATACTCAGTATCTGCACAAAGCGCGCAGCTCTGTGGAGAAAGCGACAGAGAAGACTTGAAAATGTAGGAGGGTAATGAAGGTATCCAGGTTGTAGCTATATTGGTCTAAAGGAAAAAGCAATCGGGACTCGTGGTAGAGGTGATATATATTTTATTAGAACAACTAGATTTCTGCAAAAAAAAAAATCTCTTTAATTGCAAGCTTTCGGGCAGACAGTTGAGGTGAAAGTGTGTCTTTGGGGACTAGCTGAAGAAAAAATGGCAACCTCTGTGTTTATTCCCTCAGGCCTCTGTCTAATCTCAACCCAAACCTTAACAGGATTGAATTTGGTGAAAGACAAGTGACGCTGAATTCCCTAGAAGCAAACCTTTGCTTTTCCTCTCCCTCTGCAGCCAGCATCATCAGCAAAATGGCTGTGCCTTCCAAAAATGAGATCACATCACGGTCTCTCGGTAGCTAAAACAGAAGGGAATGAGCCAATGGTGACTGCTGCACCAGACAGCCAAAATAATTGCATGGATAAGCGTTTTACTAGCACAGAATGTGCTGTGTGCACAGTGCACAGCTATGGGATCCAAGGCAGGCTGTGTTAAGACAGGTCTTGGCATCCACTGAATTAGCAGATGTTTGTATTGAACGTTCAGGAAATAATTTGCCCTGAGAAGGTAAATGTGGCCCAGGTACGAAACGGAAGATACCTATGGTTTTCTCTTCTATTTTTTTTAAAAATAATCCTAAACTTTGTTTTACTGAAACCTTTTCAAAATAATGCTACTTGTAACACTTAATCAGCAAATATTGGAGAGAAACTTCAATTTACTTTCTCTGATGGTTTCTCTGCATTACTTTGCTTTTTCTTGCAAGTGAAACCTCACTGGTACAAGAGGTGAGGGACAACTTGAAAATGGGTATTGGAGCTAAAGAACAGGTTCAGTTTTAAAAAAAAAAAAAAAGAAAAAGCCTCTTATTTAGCTAGTTCTCGAAAGGCAACATTGAGTTAATGTTGTCCCTTCATGTGTACATGCAGCTAACTCTGTCCTGTGTATATTCTTCCTGACCAACTTAATTAGATGGCCAGATATTTCTCAAATACAACTTTAGGTTCTTTTCCCTTCAACCTTTGACCGTGGTGAATTGTCTTAGTTTAGTTACGAACTAGTCAAGGAGAGAGTTTCTTAGACAAATGTTGACAGGTCCTTATCTGTTAACAGCTGCTGGTGAACCTCTGGAAACTATCTGCTAGCTGGTAAAGCAGGGCTCTGCATTGTTTTCTTATTTTAAAAAAAAGAAAAAGAAAGAACATTATCCACTTGCATTTAAAAAATGATTTTCCAATTCCATTGTATTTTTGATACTGTTCTGAATTTTGTATGGCTTTTATTTCTGTACCACCATTCAGGTTATAAGGATCTTTCAATGGTCAAGAAACTAATTGCAGAAGTAATGGTAAAAGCAACTTTATGAAGTGCTGTCACTCACAATAAATGGAAAGAAAATCCTTTTGCTAACTTAGTTTATCCTGATCCCAGGTGTTACTTCTACCTATAGTTATTTAATTAAAAAAAAAATCGCAAAAAACCGGATGTGGTCTTGTAACTGTTGGCTTCTCTTTTATATTTTTTTAAAAGAATTACAATGATTAGTGTTAATATATTGGCTAGATCAAAAGAGGAAAGGATTACGTTCCTAAATGCTTCAGGGGCACTTATTGCTGTTCCATTGTCTCCGTGGCTTTGAATGGTTCTGTTTTGCTCACCAAATGCAGCAATTTTACTGCCACTTCCTAGCAGGAAGCACAGTTTACTGCCATAGTTTGAAGGAAGTGCCAATTAGTGGTTGAATGCAAAAGAGGTTGGATGTTGTAGTAGGATGCATTTTACTAGAAAAATGTATTGCATTTCCACATCTCCTGCCATTTGGGGTATCTCAAACCACTGTACAAATACTAGCTAGTCAAACCTAACAATTTAGTAGGTGCTGAATAAGTCCAAGGCGTTATCTGAGAAGATAACAGGACATTCATCTTTCAGTGAATCAAGTTGCTTTGAGAAAGTAGAAGAAAAATGCGGTTATCAAGACTTTTCGTAAGAAGTCGGCTTTTGAAGGCACATTATGTCTAAGCCTTTGGACGATTTAACAGGTGATGAACAAGCAGGAGTGTCTGGCTGACTTAACTTCCAGTGCCCAGCTATTACCTCTTGTATTCAGCTAAACAGTGACAACTGGTGATAAAATTCTATGCAAGGCAGAGATTGGCAGGGATTGCCAAATCTTTCATTTAAAAAAAAAAAAAAAAAAGACCACAGCCTTTTAACATTGGGTTCATGTGTCACAGTCTTATGTGAAGCTGTTGTACTTGGCAAGGGCCATTTCACTTGTTTTGGTTTCCAGCATCATTAAACAGTCATTAACTTGTCCCATGAAATGCTCACTTCCTTGGGAGGAACATGGCATGTGCTTTGTAATTAGTTTGCTTGATTTTTTTTTTTAAAACCTTGAGCCGTTCCTTTGGCACACGGACATTTTCATCAGAAATAAGCCCCTCAAAGAAATGAACCTGCTAACCTTATTGCTCTGGTGATGACTATAATTAGCAATTGATCTTTTCCTGCTTACAGTGTCTGTAGGTCTGTTGACCTCTTTGAGAGGATTGCTGTGCAATTAAGTGAATAATGAGCATTGATTCCTCATTATCCTTACAAGCAGCTGTTTGGGAGTCTGTAAAACCCAACTGGGCTTAGAAGGCAACTTTCTATGAAACAGAAGAGTGGAAACTTCAGAGAAATGAGGTGGGGAGGCTTGCAGTCATTGTCTTTCCATGTGCAGGGTTAAACAGATTTCCCTTGAGCTTTACATGAACACAGTGCAAGGTATATATGTATTTGTGTGTAGGGGAGAAAGGTGGGGGGCACTCTTTTTTTTTTCTTTGTTTTCTAGCTTGCATATGTAACATCTTAGCCCTGTTATGGTTTAAGCTGCAGTAGTAACAACTGCACAGATTAATTTGTGGATGTCAGTGGTTCTCAAGACCTTTTTTAAAATGGGAACATCCTTTGTTAGACTCCAGCTACCCTTTAGAAAATGCAAGCTCTTAGCTTTCACTTGTTTCTTGACTGTGGAAAAATAATAGAGCAATTTTCCTGTTGCAAAGAACTCGGAGACCCTAGCAGGTCAGAATGCTTCTACATGGTGGATTCCTGTGTTGAAAGCTCTGGGTTTACCTTGTGAATCATGTAGATATTTTGACACCTGACAATGAGCTTCCAAGGGAGGTGGTTCTCGCCCTGTCATTGGGGGTCTTTAAGAGGAGACCCCACAGGCACCTGGCTAGGATCACATGACCGCAGGTTTGACACTTTTCTTGCCTGCCAGGGCAGGGGGTTGGACTAGATGGCCCACTGAGGTCCCTTCCGACCCTCGAATCTATGAATGCTAATAAAGTGTGTCATCCTTAAAAGGATCTCGGGTACCCTGATTGAGAATCACAGTGTAGGTGGTATGACTCTTATTATAGTTATGACTAAAGGTGTAGGATGGTGTCATTCAGGTCTCGAGTTCACTGACCTGTCACTAGTGCACTCTGTACTCCAGTTCAGTAATACTTTCTCAGGACAAATCTAGCCACATGTTGCCAAAATATAAAAGGCTTCAGAAATCCGGCAGAAGCAGGTAGCGTACTAGAATGGGACGCTTGAGTTGTATTTTTTGCATGTCATCCTGTGTTCACTTGTCACTGCTCTTCTAAAGCACAGGCACCGTGACAGCTTTGTACTCTGCTGTCTTTCCCATGAGGTTGGGCACAGCTTTTCCTTCTTGTTTTTGGTGGAAAGTCAGTCTTATCACTTTGGAGTACAGTATTGGCTTCCCTGATGTGCTTTAGCAGACAGGTCTCAAGTTGGGGCTTATGACTTCTCTGAGGTTAATTGTCGCATCTTGATGTCTGAGATTTACAGATAAGGTTGGAAGAGGAAACTTGGTTAACTGCACTTGACCCAGGTGTGAAATGGAACTGAAACATTTAAACTAAACCGGACCTGGGGAACAAGCTGGCCAGTGTAATGATTGCCGCTCCTATGGGATATCGTGATATGGAAAGAACTTGGGAACGGCAGCTTTTTGTAAAGGCAGTTACTCGCATTTTTCTGGGTAGAGAAGTGGAGTTGTGTGCAGTTAACAGCATGAAAGTGTTTTGGATGAACATGGCCATATAAAGCAGGCAAGGGCTATTTTCAGGATCTCATGCCCCCTTTTAAAAAGGCAGGGTGAAGGGGTAGCCCCTTGGTCCCATCTCATTCCAGTAGTGCTATGGCTAGTTTGCCTGGCACCCCTTCGCAGAGGTGGCCATCTGTTCAGTGATGCTAGAGACTCTCGCTTTTGAAGTAGTGTGGGAGGATGGGAGGAATACAAACACAAAATCTCTTTTGAGGATGGGGTGGGGGGAATACTTTTAAAGTCTTTTCAACTCTTAAGTTTTGCCTCTTCTTGCAAACCTTCTAGAATCCTTGATGAGGCAAGCTGCTGGCAGTGCTCATGTTCAGGAACGCACAAAGCCTGCAGATGAAGAATCATTTCCTTCCTCTCTGCTTGCTCACTCCCAGTGTGGTTAGCTGACCTGTCAGTAGCTAGGGAATCTCTGAGAGGACTTTATGCAGACTAGTTTGGGCTTTTGCTAGGCCTCTGCAAGGCAGTCATTCTGATAAAACCGTTCCAGCGTGGCATGCCGACAGAATACCAGGAGGTTGAGGTCAGCGTGGAAGCAGTGACCAGGCATGTGTCTTCAGCAGCCTGTTTTACAGGAACAAGTAAGCATTCTGATGCTGTTGGGAGGTGCTTTTTTTCCCTCTGTAGGCTCTGAGCTAAGAAATGGGGAGGCAAGTGAGTAGTAACACTGAGGGGGGTGCCATGGGACTCAGAAAGAAGTATAATCTGAATGATACTTGCCATGAGGTCAAGAAAAGAATCAAAGAAAGTAGCAAGCAAAGCTGGCTAGACAACAGTGTGTGGCTGTTTATCGGTGAACGTTGGTATTCATAGAAAACAGGCTTTTCATGGTAAGTGACCAGCTTTTAGAGTTAAAAACAGCTTAGAGTAAATGTTACCTGATTGTTCAGTTCCTTTCACAGCAAGAAAATGTAGCCTCTTAGGGAGGGGATGTGATGTGTCTTTTTTTTCACCTGACACCAACCTCAAAGACTATTAGCTAGGGCATGAAAAATTCACCCTGGCTAGCAGCACATCTGTCCTCAAATTCCTCTCTAGTTTGTATAGAGAGACTTTCTTCCAAAGCCTGCCTTTGTGATGGGGTGTTTGGGCCAAAAATTCTGTGTTGTCAAATTTGACAATGTAATTGTTTCCCTGTTCTGTCTGCTTTTGTATCTGACTCAGCAGCACAAGTCCTGATTTAGACATGTGAGTTCCTGTAATGACTCAGCTAGGAGGCTTTAACCAGCTGCTGAGAGAGAAACTGTCTGAAGCAGACATGTTCTGTAATATGGCCAGGGGGAGGAGGGAACAACATGCTGAAAGAACCTCGTTGGGCTTCTGATCTGGCAGCATTAGACTGTCGCAACAGAGGCTGGAAGTGACTGTAGATGGGGACAGTGTAGAAGAGCAGAGAAATATATATATAGTTGCCTGCAGGCAGGTGCTGCCAAGGATTCAGGATGGACCATGTCACTGCAGCAACTATGAGTAGCACTTCAGGGGGTGACTTCATTTTTCTTTTCTTTTTTTGTGTAGCTTGTGGATTATTTTTATATGCCTCCTGCGTGATTGGAAGTGATCTGTTCTGCAGCTCCTTTAGTTGTTATGTAAACAGGAGTTTTCCTAAAGTGCTCCGGGCGCAGCGCCTGACAGCTACGCTGGGCTTAAAGCTTGCCCTTTCTTGCGTTTCCCTTGTTTATGTACGAAACTGAAAATGGCAGGTACCGTTCAATCAGATGTTCTCCCCATACATGACTGCATCTTTCTAGTGAGAGGTTTGAAGTTAAACTCTCTGCATCCTTTCACCCAGAAATCTGTTGTTTAATCCAGGCAATCAACAGTCTTGTCAGAGGATTGCAACCTTGAAAAACAAGAGGTAAAACATCCATTTACCTCCTTATCTGAACACCTTATAGTTGTGTCATGTGCATAACCTAGATGAAGGCCGTTCAGTTTAAATTCACATTCAGGATTGATTTGGAGAGGCTGCTGTTGTATGTTACGTGCTTAAATCGTTTCTGCACCTGGTTGTTGTAACTTCCTCTTCTCTGGTCCTCAGTGAGCTGAGTTACTAGTCTGCAGTGGTTTTTATTTCTCTTTCTGGGTGCATCTTGCCTCTGTTAGTCCGAGCGTGTGTTGGTCTCTGAATTCATGTCTGCTGCTTAGGGGTAAGTGCATCCATTCAGGTATAACTTGTAACCATTGGGATTCTGTTAAGATTCTTTTGAGAATACTATGCTGCAATCACCAGCACTGGCCAAGTAATGTAAGATGTCCTTGAATGTCAGCATTGATTCCCAACTGACCTTAGGCTGTTTGGTCTCTTTTTGAACTACACAGGATGCTTTCCATTTTCAGCCCCTCCCTCCCCAAAACAAAACAAAACAAAACAAAAACAAAAAAACCAAACAAACCAAAACCCAACCTGAAAACCCTTCCTATGCTGCCAGATGTGCCAAGGGGATGGATGGTCTCTCTTCTCACTGGAGTTGGGGAGCTCTTGTAGCCCATTGTGTTACTAAGCTCGGAAGTAGTAATCACCTTGCTGGTCTTCAGTGAGTTGATGCACTATGTGGAGTTTGCTTCCATGAAACCCGCACACAGCCTCACCCTATTGCAGATCGTAAACCAGGGATGGGTAAAATGCAGCCTGCAGGCCAGATGCAGCCCACTAAGCCATTTTATTTGGCCCTTGGGGCCCCTAATCTAGAAAATGAATACTTATCTGCCCCTGGCTGCCTGTCATGTGGCCCTCAATGGCTTGCCAAAACTCAGTAAGTGACCCTCCACCCAAAATAATTGCCCGCCACTGTCTTAAACCATGCACTGTGTACACCTTCCATCTCTTCTGAAATGGAGCTCTGTTCTGTAGAGCTATGGCTGCCTGCACTTGCGTGTTCAGGCTCTGGAATTTCATCTTAATGCTTGCTATGCACAGCTTGTTTCTCTTAAATCTGTTTAATGTGTCATTTTAGTGCTGCATTTATTTCAGATGTTCGAGTTGGTATCTTGGGGCTAATAGTTGGCTGATTTGATTGGAATCACAGAGCTCTGGGAAGCTTGAGAAGAGCTTCCATATAAATGCAAATGCTATCACTTCTGTTCAGTGGAGCTGCTGTGAATAAACTTCATTGCAGTAAGAAGGTACTTAACTGTTGAAGGCACCTGCCGAGGGACAAGTCTGAAATTTAAAGAGAGAGACTCTTCTCAAGAAGCAAATTCTCAGCCAGTCTTGGTTTTAACCATGCTGGTCAAGACTAACTGGACTTGCTTTCTTATGCTGGCCTCTGGAAAAAATGTGAGCTTTTCACGTGACAAATAAGGAGGCTCTCATCCTTTAAAAAAATAAAAATAAAAAAATGAAAGACTAATGTGTCTGGAAAGGTTAACTGAATTATTGACTCCTTGTGTATGCTGCCAGGTGCTGGATTGACAGCTCTGCAGGTAGATGCTCTTTAGCAGCAGAGAAAGCACAACCTGCACATTAACAGCAGTCTTCACCTGCACTGCCTTGGCAGTGTCCTCACTGACCTGGATGGCAGCCACCTGGGAATTAGATACCGTAGTTCAAAAGGGAATTAATTCAGGAAGGCCTATAGCTTCAGTTACTTAGGAGATCAAACTATAAATAAATACAGTGCTTACTTTTGGCTTTGAAATGAGCTGAGATCTTCTCAGTTTCATTCATGCAGTTTACTGCTCAGCCTCCATATAGCTTAGTGGTCTTTAGATGCCTTCAGACTCAGATGCGTCAGTTGTGTAAACTAGAATTAAATTGCTTATGGGGCTGGGACTCTGAAATGGGGTTCGAGGGCAACAGTGGTATTTTAAACGGCTATATAGGCATGTTCATGAATGGTACAGTACACCTCTAGGTAACACAAACTGATTGTGCACCACTGACACAACCAGTTGTGAAGGGCTAGCGCTACACAAACACTGGGGAAGAGGTGACTTGGAGCTCGTGAGCCCACCACATAAGAGGACTAGGCTGTTGGTCACGTGTTTGCCCAATAGCTGCTTACTAGGCAAATGGGTAATGGTCAAGTGGGGCCTAGTCCCTTCTATTCCAGGATTTTGGATTCTTCAAATACCCATCTCGGGCTTAACTTCCCTTGTTCTTGCTCCTGAGCTGGAGAGCAAAAAGAAAAATTGTCCTTTTCTGAGGGTGATGCAACATATATGGGAGACTGGGTGCCCAGGCAACCAGACTGCTTGGACAGCTAGAAGTGCTCCTGTCCTTCACAAGGTAAGATTAAAATGGTAAGGACAAAGTGTGAGCAAGTGACATGAAATACATACCTTTCTGGACATTTGCTGTCTTGGGGCTGCTATTTATGTTCTTGTAAGGCTCTTCCTGCCGTTATATTAACTTTACCTTCTATTTTCCAGAGTCCGTCATGTTCCACAGACTATCTGGCAGAATGGTTTGCCTGTGGCTTGTCATTTCAAGGTGTTAATTAATAGCAGTGCAATTATTACCAGATAGAGGCCCCTTTTCCACTCTGTGGAGATCAAGAAGATCCGAGTGCATTGTCTGAGCAACAGTCTGGTGTTCAGGAAGGAAGACTTAATCAGATTGCCCTCCTGCTCCAGTAGGTAGTGGCAGATTAGCTCATTGCATATGCTTTCATGAAGGAAGCACTTGATTTAAGGTTATGTTTAGCTCTGTTTTAAGAGTTCAGATTGGTTCATGACTAATGTATTTTCTTTCATAGCACAGACGACTTAATTTTGGGATGTGATCTCATCCTATTTTGACTTGGGGTGGGGCTTAGTCAGAACTTAGAGAAGGAAAACTCCCTCCTACAAAGATCCAATAAGTGACACCTTTTTAATAAGCCAACACAACTTGTGTTAAAAATACTTTAAGACTATATGGAGCAACTATGACTTTAGATATGTGTAATATCTACATTTGAGTGGTTTTGCAAGAAAGCTGCTGTAATCCAGGCTTCCATGATCATCTTTAAAACCAGAAGGGCTGTAACTTTAAAATGCTACTGTATTCTCAAATACCACTTCAGTACACTTTAAAATGCCAAGTGGAAGTTTGTGGCTTAAATGGTATTTAAACATCTGTCTTCAGTAGTTAAGCCACTGTGGAGCATTAACAGATAGCTTTTCCTAGCTAACGAGCTGAAACATTTTGAATAGTCTTGCCCAGTGTCGCTGTCCCACAGGTATGTTTGCAGTGGTGGAGTTGGGTTAGTAGTTAATGTGGCCAAGGCTTGACTTGCAGATATGCTGAGTTAAATGGTTTTATTTTACTGGAGCAGACTTAAGACTGAATTTGGACACAGAGCATTTTTCCTCAGCAGGTTGCTGTCCGTTCCATTTTATTTAATGTATTTCCATTTACTGAAGAGTTTGTCAAGCTTTGCAGCTCAGCTCCTGCTGTGTGAGCTTGCAGAGAGAAGCCATAAACTTGCACTTGTAACATCTGCTTGTTGCTATGGCAGTCAAATGTCGTGTCACATTTCAACATTATGATTTCAGTAGCAGATCAAGACCAACCAGCAAAAAGTTGGCAAAGGGGATCTGAAGTAGTGAATATGTGCAAGATTTAGCAGGAAATCCTATGTCAAGTAAATGGCGGTTTGTCTGATGTGCATCCTTGCTGCCAGCAGCAAAATACATCTTAAGCAGTTAGCTGTATTTTCAGTGCCTTCCTGCCATGCTGTAGCATTCTTGGTGCTCTGAAATCCGTAACGCCTGTCTATCTGCCAGGCAAACTTGGTACATTTTAGGAACCTGGATTGTGATGGTCTTCCACTTGCTGCTGGTTTTGTAAAGCTGTTTGTCTGACACCCAGAGCCTGACAGAGCTGTCCAGAGCAGTCTCCAAGGCGTGCCCTGCCAAGAACAGAGATTGGGATTGTGCAAGTTTCCAAACAGCTGAACTGTCATGTGTCATTCAGCTATTTATATGACTAACAGGCTAGTAATCTCATACATAGTACTAAGCCACTTAAAAACAGAAAAAGGGAGGAGGAGTATAGTTGTATCCTGTGCTAACAAACCCCTTAACTTGATAAGCTACCTTTCAAAGTGTGTCCTTACATTTGACTTTTTATTTTGCAGGGTGTGTCTATCCTTTGCCATGTTCCAGCTGTGTAACATTAGGATGGCAGTATGCTCATTCAAATATGGAGCACACACCAGCGCTGCTAGATTTTCAGCGTGATTTAAAATTCATGAATGAGGTTATATCTTGATATTTTTAATATCTTGAGATCACTCAGTGTGAAATACATGCTTAAAGAATTTTAGAGGCTTCAGTCCCATCTACCTTCTAAATCAACTGCTCTTATAGAAGTATGATTACTACTTTTTCTTCCTTTCACTTTTCTCAGCCAGCTCTAATGACTGAGGGTTATAGGTAGGTGGAGTTACAGTTGTCCTGTGATCTAATGTTTCATCCTTGGTGGAGAAAACACCTCTCAAATAATTAGTCATGCAGAGCTGATCAATAGAATGAGGAACAGTGCCATTGATGATCTGATCCAGGCTTCATGGAGGCCTCACTAATACATCCATGCTTGCTCTATGACTTAAACTACACGTTGGTCTGAGGTCCAGGGCAAAAACTACAGGACTAGGAATCCAGGCCTGGCTGCAGCACAGTGTAGTGGCTTGTAGGCAGTCTTAGACCTGGTCAATCTGGAGATAAATGCACCAATGTTTAGGAAAGAGACCAATGGTAGCCTTTAAGGCCTGAACTCCTGCAAAATCTACCAGGACTCAGTGCTCAAACTGCTGTCATTGCTTTCAGGATGCACAAATCTTTCCAAGCAGTGATCCAAGTGCACTGTTCCATCAGGCACTTAGTTCTTTGCTTACTAGCTTCAGAGAAAGTAAGAATGGCACCCTAACTGTCATCCAGGGCAGAACAAACTGTTCTTAAGACTATAGTTGGGTTTAAATACTTACTTTACCACTTGAAGGCAGTGCTTTTTTTTTTTTTTTTTCTGGGTTTGTGGGTATTAAGTAATTGCATGTCAACTTGCAATTCCTCCTGATACCCAGTCCCTTCATGCATCTTCTGTTCTTTGGCCCTGGCTCTCAGTTACACAACTGTGTATATAGTAGGTTTGGGGCTGGGTCTCAGGGGCTTATACATAGCTTTCAGTGGAACACCCTTTCAAGTTTTTGGCTTAGGGAAGGAATGTCCTCTAAACAGCAGATACTATAAGAGGATGTCAGGTTCCCTTGCCCCTTGTGATCATCTTAACATTACTTTAAGGTTTCTTCCCCTGCCACAATGGTCCTTTTGGAGTATGAAAAAATCTCAAAGTATCGGTCTCTTTCTGTTCATAAGTGAGTTTTCTGCATAACTTAACTTGCCACGACATTGAGATGTTGGACTTTTTTGGTACATCTCTGTCTCAGTATAAAATTACTTTTAACCTTATTCCTGCTATAATAGAAGCTGACCTCGAAGCTAGGAAAATGTTTGTCTTCTGTTACACCAGGCTTGAAACTTGCAATTTCCCGTATCCTAAAAACTGTTCAACTTACGCATCTTGATTGAATGGCTCTAATGAGGCACAGAAGCCTAAGGAACATGCTGTTTCCTATGGGTTACTATCAAGACACTTCCATGCTTTTCTTTCAATTCTTTTGATGGGAACTAAGCAGTAGAAGATCAGCATTGGACAGTTCAGTTTGTACTTTCTCCTTGGAGAAGAACGTTTGGTCAGTGAACAGGAAAGTGACCTCAATTCCAATTTCACTTGGGCTTCCTAAGCCACTGTTTCTTAGTTTTATAGTAGTTTGGGGTCAGAAGGGACCTGAACAAATCATCTAGTCTAACCCCCCCCCATGCCACTGGCCGGAGTACATGCTGGGATCACCTGACCCCAGGCAGGTATTTGTCCAACCTCTTTTTGAATTTGCCCAAGGTAGGAACGAGGACCACTTCCCTAGGAAGTTGGTTCGAGATCCTAGCCACCCTAACAGTGAAATAGTGCCTCCTAATCTCTAACCTGAACCTATTCTCCAGCAGCTTCTGGCCATTGTTCTTTGTCACCCCAGGTGCTGCTGAGGGGAATAGGACCTTCCTATTTGCTGCTGATCTCCCCTAATGAGTTTGTAGGCAGCCACCAAATCCCCCTCTCAGCCTCCTGTTCATATTGTAAGGCTAGCAAAGTGGGGAGGACTCTAGAAAGGAAGGGTCCCTGATACAATATTGTCTGCTGAACATGGTATGGAGGACAAAAAGGCTCGATTGAACCAGAATACCAAATTTCTCTAGCTCTGAGGCAGTACTGGGCAGGAGGCCCTGTTCAGGAGACTGTAGTTTGTGGCTGAGTTCAAAAAGAAAAGGCCTCACTGTTAGATGTGGAGCTGGTCATGGTCAGCATTGGGACGACACTGGGCAACTTGACAGGCTGAAGTCATAGCACGCAAGCAATCTAGTGAGTGTGTTTTTCAGTAGGTTTTGCAGCAGAGAATTTTAAGGGAGGGATTGGAAAGAAGGTAAGGTAGCTTTTTTAGTGTTTGCATGGAGCTCCTTCCAAGCATCAGTGGTAGCAAGGGTTGGGGGAGCACAAAGGTGAGGCAGGAATTGTGGGCTCTGAGTAAGGTAGTAGGAAAAGCTTTGCACAGGCATATTACACTTTCTATGGTGGAAAAAGGGAGCCGTTGGAGGAAGGCATGGGGAGGCATGTGATCAAAGCAATGGGCCATAACTGGCTATACCTCAGAGAGATCCTTCTGCGTCTGGGTGGCTGTTCTTCCTGCTGGTTTGTACTGGTTGCTTTCTCTGTGCCAAGTGGTGGAAAGTCCACACCCCTGACTCTGGAGCAGAATGCACAAGCACCCAGGTTTCAAATAGTTTTAAGAAGATTGTTGTGAAACAAGTAGCAAAAAAGTTGTTATTTTCCCAGATTTGAGTGCTGTCAGAGTAGTCTGGCAAGCTTGGTCTGCATGCCACTTCCAGCTGGGTGAAGCACTACATGTGTGTGATGTCTCTGCACTCTGAAGGGGGTGTGGAATTAGGCATGTTTCAGGTGAATTTTGCTGGGCTTTCTTGTATCGTGTCCAAACTTTCAGTGCTTTGATGGATATTCTGCTGCCCCCCAATATATATGTTAACATGCAACATAGTACCTGAACCTTTTTGGTCCTGAGTATGACCGTAAACTGCATCAGACTGGAGGGCCTGGCAGTAACGTGGTGAGACTAGAGGTTGCAACACTGTGGTATTTTATGGAAGCTACCCTGCCACAAGCAGAGTAAGGTGAGTATAGGGAGCCTCAGCCCTAGCCCCCACTGCCCTGCAGGTACTCCTTGGTTGGAGAAAGGGTGTTATTCCTTAGCCTGACAAATGCCCTCGCCGAGGCCTTAGGCAGTCAGCAGCAGTTCTTACCTGTTTCTGTTTGGCAGAAACTACAACCATTGAGGCACTCAATATCTGGACTTGATCTGGCCTTCGGGGTTATGTCTTGATGGTTTAAAGGGGGATGGCAGGTCTTGGGCCACTTCCACTCCTCCATACTCTTGCCTAGGCATACGTGTCAAAGGTCCTGGTGTGATGGTCACAGGACTCTGTATAAGTGGATTCATGACTAGATCTCTTATGTGTACACCATGATTGAGAGGATCGACTGTTGCCTGCTACCTAGCCTTTTAAAAGTGGGAGCTCTGATTGTGAAAGTCCGTACTTCACAACATAAAATGCATCTAAGTAGAATTTTTAGCTGCTAGTGACACTCCTACACTTCAGAGCAACCTGGTCTACAGATGCTGAATGCTGCTTTTTGCTGACAGTCGGGTTCTTGGTCTGTTGGCCTTGGAGGATGGAAGAGGGTGGGTGGGTGGCATCTTCAAGGTGCTACTTCTAGTGGTAGTGATGAGGTGCTATTTGGGCATGATCTACAGCAGTGTTTCCCAACAAGTTCCAGCCCAAGGCAGTTATATTAATAAATGTTTTTCTGCGGCACACTTGTTGAGGCATTCCCCATTCTCATACCTATTGTAGCTCATTCCCATGGCAAAATTCTGTGGCACACCTGTTCATTTCTGATGGCACACTGGTTGGGAAACACTGACCTACAGTGCTGCCTACCCAAGCAGCCTCAGGCACTCTGCCTTCTGGTGGGCAAGGGAACTATTTGAGTATACCCTTTCACAGTGAGAAGTGTACTTTGTGTAGTGAAGTCCAAGTCCTGGTTGAGAGAGATTTTTTCAGAGCGTTACATTTACAGCAGTGCCTGTTGAGCAGCAGTATTCTAAGAGACCGCATCAGGTGTAGGCCAGTAACACTTCTGAGCTTGGAGCTTCTGCATGGGTATTTCAGATAGCAGTTCTCAGTCTTTTAAATTGGACTGTGTAGTTTCTTGTGACATGTACTTGCTTTCCTTAATGGCAGGGTGGGCAGGTGAGAGGACAGAGACTAAAGCAAAGCCTGATCCTACTTTTCTGACTTCTTTGTAGAAACCATGGCGAGTCCTGCGAAGGATAATTATCGAATGAAGAGTTACAAAAACAAAGCTCTAAATCCCGAAGAAATGCGCCGGAGAAGAGAAGAGGAGGGAATTCAGCTACGCAAACAGAAACGAGAACAGCAGGTAACCTGTGCTGTGCTGATTTGGCTTGGAGAAGTATAGCTTTACCTGGATCAAGTATGTAGTATTGTGCAACAGGAACCGCCCGAGGTCTCCAGTCAGAGTTGCTCACAGTCTTCTCCTCCCATTGCCCCTCCAGCGTTTAGACCTGGAATGTTGCTGCTTTCTTTTCACACGCTTGTTCACAGCGTGACTCATGTGAAGAGTGCTCCAGAGGTTCCCTGCTCATCCTGAGACCTGCAGTTGCTGTGTATGCCCCTGATGCCACAGTGGAAATCTATCTGCCTTTCTGTGATATTGAATCACGGGAAGGCTTCCCAGAGCCCGTGGTGTTGTGGGCTTTTATTTGTTTTCTAAAGACTCTGTCAAAAATCAGAAAATGAATCGTGCTCTTAAGCACCAGAAAAAAGCCAGCAAAAAAAAAAAAGTTCTGTGGGTTTTCTATGTCCTTGTATGCTAGGGCCACATGTAGAATTGGCAGACTTTGCAAGCTTTCTGCACAGCTCGGCCAGTGCGTTAGCCCCAGTCTACCACCTGTCCTTCCTTTCTCTCGTTCTCTCTCTCTCTCTGACTCACTGGGTCAAATTCTGCGCTTGCTTATGCCATAAAGGCTTGGTGAAGTAAGTAGGTTCCTTGGGTTTGTCTGAGGGCAAGACTTGCTCCACCGTTGTCCAGTTCACAGGCCAAAATTATCATCTACAGCAATGTAAACTAGTGTCTTAAGTGACTGCTTCTGTATTCAGGTTGTGGTTTGTTCCACAGATTTTACCCAGACAGGCTTGCTAGTGGTGATGTTTCTAAAAGGTGGCTATTGCTTTAGAGCAGCAATGCTGATTCTGATCTCTTCACAGCTCTTTAAAAGAAGAAATGTGGAACTCATTAATGAAGATGCTGCCATGCTTGATAGCCTCCTCATGGATTCTTATGTCACTTCTACCACATCAGGGGTAAGACTTCTTCCTGAACTCTGGTCCCTCTTCTAGGTAGACTTAACACTATAGACCCCATAAAACTGACAAGCCTGAAGGCTTTCAAACTAAGAGAGATCATCGTATCTTGTATTCTTGACTGCCTTTCCACCCCTGTGTAAGTACTTAGAATATTGCAGTTGGGACTGTGTGGTGAAGTTCAAAACCCCGTCTGAGACGTAGACTTTTACACATGATCTGGTTCTGACTTCAGTTACCATGTAGGTTTAAAAAAATTAAGCTCCAAGTCATGGCGACAGGTTGTCATGTTCCTGGGGTTTGTAACAACAAGCTTGGAATGGTGGTTCTGTCTGACGCTGCTTTTCTTCCTCTCTTCCCATAGGAGGGAGTGATCACAAGAGAAATGGTGGAAATGCTCTTCTCAGATGATTCTGACCTGCAGTTAGCAACCACTCAGAAATTCAGGAAATTGCTCTCAAAAGGTAAAAACTGAGCTGCTGCTCTTGGCTGTATTGTAAGCTGTTTGAGGCAGATTGTCTAAAACATTTGTGATGCTATTCTTGGTATTAATATTGCTGTTTTAAGGGACAGTGGTTCCACCGAATGCAACGGGCCTACAATCCTGTCGCTTCTCAGTTGGCACTGAGAGAAGGGGATGGGACTGTGATCTCCTTGTATGACCATCTTTTTGGTTTTAAACATGTAGAAAATGCCCTATTGCCTTGTAACTGGATGGCCTGTACAGAAAGCTTTCTGTTGGATAGTTCTTCTGTCCAATGCAAGTACAACTTTAAATGGTGAAAGTGGATTTAGCAATGAAAGAGGTCACTTGTTTGCTACTAAAATACCCTTTTGACCTTGTTTTGTACTTCCAGAGCCGAATCCTCCAATAGATGAAGTGATAAACACTTTGGGAGTGGTGGACAGATTTGTTGAATTCCTAAAGAGAAGTGAAAATTGCACACTACAGGTAAAGAAGAGTACTGTGAAGGACAAATAGAACTTCTCTCTGCTGAGCTGTGATGTTTAACCCTCAACAGCCAGCTTGGAAAGGTGGTGTCTTTAGAGCTTAGACACTACAGATCACATGTAGCTTTTTGGAAAGGATTGCATGTTCTCTTGACGACAGCAGGCTGTCACAGTTGATGGCTACCATAACCGTCCTCCTTTCAGGAAGCTGTATACCCTAGGGATCAGTCTTTCAGAAGATTTGAAGTTGGTTAAAGCCCTTCAAGAAAGAGGCAGATGACAGTAACATGCAGTTTGGCTTCACCTGCCAGTCACAGGAGTAGGATGTAATAGCATTAGGCTTCCAAATAGGAAACCGCTTTCTCTCATCTACTGTAGCTTGTGCCTCCAAGTCCTGGTCAGAGGCTGCTCTGAGCAGCTGGAGATGACTCTTTGAAGTAGAGAGTGATCTCTCAGACTTTGTTATGCAGTATTGCCCAATTCACAATTCCTAGGATTGCCACTGACAGGGGAGTGAATTGCTGACCTGTCAAGCCCAAGAGAACAAGTAATCCCCAGGAAAGATGACATGATGTGCACTAGTGTGTTTTTACTGTCAGTGATCTGTGGACTGATCTTCCTTTTGCTTTGGGTGGGTGTGGCCAAGGTCTGTGATGGGGTGAGTCAGTCCACCCTTCTCTGTACCCTCAAAATTGTCGACAGCTTGCCTATATCTGACAGCTGTTGTATATAGTTATGCTTGGTGAACAGTCATCCAAACACTGTTCATACTAACCAGCCTGGGCAGGGGAGTTTAGCCCCATAAAACCATTTATATGCTTCAGTGCATATAAATCATGGACAAGTAAGGTTGGAAGGGCCCTCGGGAATCTATATAGTCCAACCTCCTGCTGGAGGCAAGATCATTCCTATATAGAACTTCCTAGATGAGATGGGAGCAGTAAAGGCTCTAAAACTAATAGCAAATGGTGTGCCATATCAGGATTGTTCTGCTTATGATATCGTTGCTGGTATCTCATTTTCAGTTTGAAGCAGCATGGGCATTGACAAATATTGCATCAGGAACCTCTCAACAAACAAAAATAGTCATTGAAGCTGGGGCAGTTCCTATCTTTATAGAGCTGTTAAACTCTGATTTTGAAGATGTCCAAGAACAGGTAAAGGTCACTTTGTTTTCAATTATTTTATTTTATTTTTTTAAGGGGTGGGGGAAAGGTGCACAACTCTTGTGCATAGAGAGCATCAAAGTTTGTTTGAAATAAGTGTAGCTCTCTGGTGACCAGCTTCATGCAGTAATTCCTATACTGGTTACTTGGAGTTACAAAGTATGCCTCTAACTCAATACCCTCTTCTTCATCTGTTCAGAAACTGTGAATGGTAAAACTGCTGTTCTTTCTTTCCAGGCTGTCTGGGCGTTGGGGAACATTGCTGGAGACAGCTCTGTGTGTAGAGATTATGTCCTTAACTGCGCTATTCTTCCTCCCTTGTTAATGTAAGTAACCATAAGTATTTGCAGCATAGTTCTTGAAGGTCCATTTTACTAAAGCAGAGTAACATCCTGCTATGAAAACTGGGTGACCAGAACCACCTACCTGCTAATGTTTTTTGGGAATAAAATTCAGTTTGCAAATTGGTATTAGAGAAAGGTAGTAGTACTTAAATCATAACAGATAAAGCTTTGACAGATGGTTTGCCTTCTCACAAATCGTTATGCCTGCTGTGAACTGTACATGAGCACTGTCACAGCTTGCCAGACAGCCTTTCTGAAGTTATGGGGCCTGTCACTTAGAAGTGCCTGAGCTGTAAGTACAGAGAACAGCTCCTGAAGGGATACAGTTATGCCAGCTTTCAGGAATTGATTGGATGAATCTTAAAAGAATCGGTCTAGGGTTGAGAGGGTCATCACACATCATATAAATCAGAAATCCTGACGCAGCCTCAGTATGTTAGCTGAGTTGTCTGCCTATTTCTAGGCAGGGTGCTTTCAAGTACTAGTCATATTTTATTCTTGTCAGGATCGTTTTAAATTGCTCTTGATGAGGTAGTAGCAACAAGATAAGAGAAGTGCACATTGTAGGAGACAAAATTAAGTCACTTCTGACACTAGTGTTCGACTTCAGGATGCCAAAGACCAGGCAGATGACTCTGCTGTCCAGACACCAAGGGAAAAGGTTTTTGTTTGTGGTAGTGGCCACATTGTAGAAAAAAGACTGGTAAAAGGAGTTGGTTGTAACTTGGGAGGGACAATATTGCACTGTCCCATTTTCTTGCAGAGGTCTGCAGACTGGATGACAAAGCTTCTCACTGCCCATAAACCATAAAGCACAGAGAATGAGGCTGCTTATGGGTGGGCAACTGGCTGGTGACCACCCTCTAAGATATTTAAGATTATTTAGTTTCTAAAAACTGTCAGTCTGTCCATCATTTCAGCAAGAGAATCTTTCGTGCTAGCAATGTGGACAGAGATTTGTGGCAGAAATGCCAATTTAACGAGATGTTCACATGAAGTATTTTGATTATAAATGGTGTTCAGCTATGTCGCCTTGAAGGTGTTGCAAGAGATTGTTTTATAGAGGCATAGAGCTGTTGTCCTCAGGTGAAGCTAAAATTGAGTTCCTGACTTCTTGTGGTGGCTGGAGATTCATAGATTGGAAGGGACCTCACAAGATCATTGGGTCCAGCCCCCTTGCACTAGGCAGAAAAGATGACTGGGGTCAGGTGACCCCAGCAAGGTGACCGTCCAGTCTCCTCTTGAAGATTTCCAGGGCAGGTGATTGCACCAACTCTGGGGGAAGTTTATTCCACAGTCTGGACACTAACTGTGAAGAAGTACTTCCTAGTGCTAAGCCTGAAATGGTCTTCCAGGAGTTTGTAGCCATTACTCCTGGTTTTCCTCAAGGGTGGTTTGGTGAACAGTTGTTTGCTGAGCCCTTGATGTATTCCCCTGATGTAATGGTAAGCTACTACCAAGTCCCCTCTCAGCCTTCTTTTTTTTTTTTAGACTGAAGAGGCCCAAGTCCCTCAGCTTTTCCTTATATGACTTGCCTTGCAAGTCTCTGATCATACAGGTGGCTCTTTAGGATCAGATCAGTGGCCCTCTAAGAATAGGTGTGCTTACCTGGCTAGATTCAGGCTCAGAGAAGCTGTGTTCTGCTAGCCTGAAGATTCCCATCTGCAGTTTTGTTTGAAGACTGCACTTGCTTTCTGTCTGATGTTGCTTTGCACTGTGAAACAACAGCATTTGTTTCTGTCTTCGGGGTAGATGCATTACATCTTTTTTATGCTCAAAATGAAAGGTTTGGGTGAAGTACTTAGTCTGAAGAACAGGTTCTCAAGCAGTGCAACTTTTTTCTGGCCCTCTCAAATTTGTATTTTGTTCCCTCACTGCAAATCATCTGCTTGTTTAAAGGCACTTTGAGCTACAGCATGGCAGTGTAATGCATGATTATTCTCTTCCTAGGCTTCTCACAAAGTCCACCAGGTTGACAATGACTCGAAATGCTGTCTGGGCCTTGTCAAACTTGTGCAGAGGGAAGAACCCACCACCTGAATTTGACAAGGTGAGGAAGTGAAGCCTTACTTTTCTTGGCAGACAAAGAGGTGGTTGGGGAAAAGGGCCCTGGTTCATGCAGGCAATAAGGTCTAAATATTAAAGCTGATCAGAAAAGGTCTGAAGAAAAAAGTCAGAACTTCCTCGTTTGTCAGTATGCAAACACCTGGTAGCAACGCTTCCATTTATTGACAGGGGTCCCGTCTCACCCTGTCTAGTCTCTTTCCAGGAGGTCCACCTGCTAGACCTCTGAGTCAGGGACCCCCATCCCCTCAGCCTTAGCTGAGGCTTAGCTTATGCACTGACTGGGAGACCAGACTCTTTTTATAGGACTGTTCCAAATGCGAACAAAACAAAATGCTGAAGTATTCCATTCCTATCCAGTGGAAACCCTTCTTTCAGATCAGCTTTAGTTCCTTATGAACTGTGGAAGTCCTCTTCCCTCTGCCCCTTCCCTTTGATTGTCAGTGTCATCTTAAAAAAAATGGCAGAAGGCAGGGTAGATTTGCATGTTATATGTTAGACTAACTAGATCGGAGAGATATAAGTTATTGTAAGCAGAAAGTGTACTTCATCAGATGCCATGAAGGGACATTGTTGCTTCCTGAAGTCCCTTTGTGGTGTCTGATGAAGTAAGGCCTCTGTTTACGAAAGTATATGCTATACATATCTGATCTAGTTAGTCTATAAGGCCACATCCAGATGCACACGCATGTGTGGTTTGAAGTGCTGTAAACCTCTTTGCAGCACCACAAACTGCATACCTTGCACATTAAACCACGTACTGTGCTGCTAATTTGTAGTGCTGGGGCAAAAGTGTGTGCTGGGGGGGAGCAGTGGTATACCCTTATGTAGAGATGAGGTATGGGGACAGCTTACATGAGAATGGTACCTGCTTTTCAAGGTGTGGACTCTGTCCAGTTGCTGCTGTATCCTCTAACCTTTTGGGATGAGCTGACCCCTTATCTTGGCTTGGTGTTTAAATTTCTGTTGTACCTTGTAGCCGAAGAGACTAAAGTTACATGAACCACACAGAAAAGCTGCAGTCAGAGATGCACTGTAACATCAGCAGCTCTGGCTACTTGTCTGAGCTGGCCAGTGAACAGTATGGCTAAGATCCTACATCCATAATTGATCACCAGTCTGGGTTTCAAAATGGTTCTGTACTGTTTCTGGACTCTGACTGTGACAGTGTGAAAATCCCAATATGATTCTTGCATTAATCCAAGCAATGGCTTCTGGGTCACTGTTCTTCTCTGTCTGTGCCAGTCAGCACAGCTAAGTCTTATCTGCACACAAAGCTATGGGGCTTTTTGTCCAGAAACCTTTCTAACTCTTTTCTTTGGGGTGGGGGGGATGGTGACTCCTTTATAGGTGTCTCCCTGCTTGCCAGTGTTGTCCAGATTATTATTCAGCAGCGACTCTGACTTGCTGGCAGATGCATGCTGGGCGCTCTCCTACTTATCAGATGGCCCCAATGAGAAGATCCAAGCAGTAATAGACTCTGGAGTGTGCCGACGACTGGTGGAGCTGTTAATGTGAGTATCTGGGGTAAAGACCTAATTGAACCGCCTGTGTAAACATGGGTGTTGGCTTATTCTGGTATACCTTTTGTTTATGGAGGTAAAACTTTTACAGCACTAACAGAATGATATAGTAACGATGGTGTGTGGGAGCATCTGCCATTTGGGGACTACACCCCAGTGTTCTTTCTTATGCAGAAGAATGTTTCATGTGGTTCACGGGATAGTTCTAGTCTAATGCACTAGCTTCATCCTTGCGCTCAGGGCCAGGATTTATACATATAGGTATGTAGGCTGTGGTTCATGCCAGGCAATGCAATGAGCCTGTGTTCTTTTAATGCTTTTAAAATTTGTTTACAGATATTTTTTTACAAAGTAAAGGAAAGATTGGAGTATAAGGACAAAAATACCTATCAAAAAAATGAGTAAGGTTTTCCATACAGTTGACCAGTAATTCAGTACACTACTTCTGATCTGTTTGTGGTGATCAGTTCAAAGCCTGCGCGTTGCAAAGTGAAGGCTTTGTAGAGTAGGCAGACTTTCAAAGGAGTTTTGGATGCACATAGCAAAGTGTTCTGATTGGACCATTAACTGAATGCCACTACATTAGGAAGAGGCATATAAGAAGGTGCAGACTTACTAATGACTCGCAGGTGAAAAGGAAACCATTTATGCTGGAGCTTCTTTCTAATGGATGAAGAAAGCTGTCTTCTTCCCTGCATGAGCAAGGACTGTCCGTGGGGTTTGAATGAATTTTGCTGCTTGTGGCTATTTGTGTGGTAGCAGAGGAGGAGGTGGGATTCTTAGTGCATGGAAGATAACTGGAGTTTAACCCTCTCACTCTTCGTCCTATAGGCACAACGACTATAAAGTGGCTTCCCCAGCCTTGCGAGCTGTAGGCAACATTGTGACGGGTGATGACATCCAAACCCAGGTGAGGAGCATGACTGACTTTTGTATTCAGGTCCAAGCGGGGAAAGGAGCTAGAAATTACCAAATCCTCATCCCCACTGAGGAGGGATAGATCCTTGATATAAATCCATTATCGGAGCACTGTCAGGAAACAGTTTGGCTTGGAACACCCTGTCTCTCTAAAGCAGTGATTTCCCCTCCCCCCCCCCTTTTTTTGTACCCACTTGTAAACATTGCCCAGTCCCGACCCAGTGCCCCTCACTCCTGACCCACTGGCCCTAGCCCCCCAGTGTGTGGGGCAGGGGATGGGTGTGTGGGGCAGGGGAGGCCCAAAGCAGCACCTTGCAGGTTAAAACTCTGCCAACCTGCAACGGAAAAGCCACAGTTTCCCATGGTTTTTCTCTTTAAAAGAGAATACATTTTTAAAGTTTTGATTGCGACCCTTTCATATATTCTTGCGACCCTGTTTTTGGGTCGTGATCCATGAGCTGAGAAACACTGCTTTAAAGCAAGCGTGGCTTTTGTCAGCAGATGACTTGCAGACAAATGCTAGCATGGTCTTTATGAAACAGGAGAGTCTGGGTTGATACAACCTATGCTTGGGGAGAGGTAGGAGAGACTTGGTGTATACTAGCCCTACTAACAGTGGTGAAATGAAGGGTTTCAAACAGGTGTTACTCTGCAGTGCCTTCTAACATAGTAATAAATAGCACGGGTTGAGGCTGCAATGATAAAATGCCTGACTGCTTCCAGATCAGGCTGATAAATGTGATGGCTCGCAGTCTATAATAATGTGTTGCAGCCAGTATTTGTCAAGGGAGAAGTCTTGACTCCAGTCACAGAAATGTCATCCTTTTGGTGTCCAAGCAGAGGTCTAGGTCTTCTTTGAGGAGCAAGATGCAGCAGAAGAAGGTTTGCTTCTCCCTCTGTGTCCTGTTCCCCAAATGCCACTTCCCCCTTTGGAACTGGAATGTCTCCTCCTCAAGGATAGGAAAGGTTCTCTTTCCCCCTAGTGGTACACAATGGAATATCTTATTCACAGGCAGGTCTCTGGCAAGAGAATAAGTTTCTTTATAAGACTCTGAAGGTGTCTCAACCTCATATCAGACTGTGTGAGAAGCACAGGGAGGCAATAACTAAGTGTTGGACTTAATGGTGTGGTCTTGCCCTTTGTTTTTAATTCTCTTCAGGTGATCCTGAACTGCTCAGCTCTGCCCTGCCTCCTTCATTTATTAAGCAGCCCCAAGGAGTCAATCCGGAAAGAAGCTTGCTGGACCATTTCTAACATCACAGCTGGAAACAGGGCGCAAATACAGGTACAGCTTCTGGAGCCCTCTCTGGGCTGATCTGTGATGCTGCTTAGTTTGTGAAAGTAGCGCTGAGACCAAGCTTATATGTTTGGGTTTTTTAATATGAATTCAAAGGCCTTTATACTCCAGTTCCCCCTTTCCAGAGAAGTTAATTCTAGGTACAGTTAAAATAACTGATACACTCGATTGAATCTAGATGTTGCTAGACATCCAAGCAAGACGATCTGTTCCTGCAAAGATGGGCTGGTTTGGAAATGAGCTCTGAGACACTGATCCTTGAGTGAATAAGGGGAAGGGGGATCGCATCTGTCTCTCTTCTGTCATTCCAAAGTTGCTGTATACCTAGGGTGCTTTTTTAAACAGGGACACATTGTTAGATTTAAAGAATTAAGGACCTAAATCTAAAGACCTAGACAGGGCTCAAAGTCCTTCCGTGATGCTAATGCAATAAGGGGCTGCGCTTGCCCTTCTAGCTATGCAGCTGAAAGTCTTGTGTTGATAACACATGGTAGAGAAAGCATATTTGCATCCTTTCCATTGATACCAAAGATGGGTGGGTAAAGGGAGAAGTACATGTTCCACAGCTTGATTGTCTTCTATGTACCATGTTGCCAGATCTAAATACTACTTGCTGCTCCTCTCCTCAGGCAGTCATAGATGCTAACATATTCCCAGTGCTGATAGAAATCTTGCAGAAAGCAGAGTTCCGTACGAGGAAAGAGGCAGCATGGGCTATTACGAATGCAACATCAGGAGGAACGCCAGAACAGATCAGGTACATAGAGGATTTGCTCTTATTTGTCTTCTGCCTCTGAACTGATAGGTGTTGTGGAGAAGTGTTTTGCCATCAGTGATTGCTGTGGCTCCCAGTACCATCCATCTCTGATCTCTGAAGAGAAGCTCCAGGATGTATTTTGAGACTTACCATACCTCCTGTCAAAGACTGCATTTCTACTCTGTAGCCATTCAGGAGGGGATAACTTACTAGTGCTGGTTTTGGTTTCTGCTCACCATGGAATGATGCATTAGCATCGAACATTTCAGGAGCATGCCAATATCAGAGTGCCACAGGGTGCAGTTGCATAAAACTGGATTTTGTGGAAGGAGAGGCCAAGAGGCTCACTTCTGAAGTGAACCAGAGCTTTATCTGCATTTCCCCACTGGCTTTGACAGTTGTATGGCTAATATCTGAACATAAGCGCTGTCAAGAATTGTGTGGGTATGTTACTTCTGATAGTGGCCTGTTTTAGAAGTTTGAAAAATGAATGTTTTGTGAGGAACTTCCCTCTGAATGCCAGCTGATTTTAACTGATGCTTGTAGGTGTGTCATTTGAGAGACTCTGTATAGGATTTTAAAGACCTACCACCAGCCTCAACACTAACTGGTGTTCAGCAGATTTTCTGGTCATCTGTGTTTTTAAGAGTGTGTGGTGCAGAGTAACTTTTCTTTAGGTAAATAACATCTGTTGAGCCATATTTTGGTTTTAAACATCTTGTGCCATGCAAAGAGTGGATTTACAGGCCTTCTAATTTTGGAAGCATTTGGTGTGCATCATTTGCATGAAACCATGTTTAATGGCTTGCTTCTGATACAAATCAAAGCCCAAAGAAGCACCAAAAAGTTTTCCTTTTCTCTCCTCCCTGCCCTTCACCCCACAATGCATCAAGCATTTGCCTTGGTTTAAAATATTCTTTCAAACATATGAAATATGAAAATTGTATTAAATGAGATTTGAGAAGCCCTTGTAATGTTGCTTCTCTAAGTTCGCTTACATTAACTTTCATTTCTTTTCATGTGCAGTATGGATTCTTTATGCGCAAGCCCACTAAGGATGTTTTTACATTTCTAAACAGACCAGTAGGAAAATGGTATTCAAGAATAAAGAGATGTGGGGGGCTTGATATCTGAAAATTATTGGAATAACACATACCTGGGCTGTAAGTTTGACACCCCTGGGCTAAGCCATTAAAAGTACATTGTAAAGTCACCTAAACCTGGTCATGTTTCACTGGAATTCGTCATGAATGCATTTGTCAGTTTAGTGTGTTGATGCTACAAGTGATGCAGACTAACATGGCTTCACGGTTTCCTTTTTTTGCTGTTCAGGCAACTTGGACAAGCCAGGCGAGGCCAGATCCAACTTGCTCTTTTAAAATAGCAAGCTGTGTTTTGAGATGCTCAGCTGCATCTTCAGATCCCACCTACTTCAATGGGGATTAAGTACTGGCAAACTAAATAAGAGTCCTGACTTTGTTTTAAGTACAGACTGAAGCATCTAAGCAACAGGTTTGAGAACTAGTGGTGAGGACGGATAGGTTCTGTTAGTTGGTACTTTTACAGAAACTGGTGTGTGTGTGTGTTTTTTTTTGTTTTGTTTTGTTTTTTCTTAACCTGCCTTTTGTCTCTCCTAAACCCCCTGAATTTACCATGGTGTCCATTTCCCATCTGGCCAAATAGAAGGCTTACCTTCCCTGTGCGTTCTGTACAGGTACCTAGTAAATTTGGGCTGCATCAAACCTCTCTGTGACCTGCTGACTGTCATGGACTCCAAGATTGTTCAAGTGGCCTTGAATGGTTTGGAAAATATCCTGCGGCTTGGTGAGCAGGAAGCCAAGCAAAGCGGCACAGGCATCAACCCCTACTGCAGCCTCATTGAGGAGGCATATGGTGAGTGGCTGCCAATGGCCTAGTGGCTGTTGGTGTTCTATCTCCTGTAATAAAAGGTAATGTAGAATGTGGCTTGGAAAATGCTGCTCACAATTGTATTCCATTTTCTCTGAGTATTTGCGTGGGTGGGGGCGGGGGGGGGCTCTAGAAGTTCTCTTTAACCCAATATTGACTTGTAGAAGTATAAGCTTTTACAACCCCTAGCTCACTTCATCAGTGACACAAGCTTGCAAAGCTCTGATTTTTAGCCCCTTAATGAAAATTTAAGATATTTTCAGCTCCTGTCATGAAGTTGTTACCCTGTAATTCCACCACTCTTGCCACTCATTTGTCTTTCCAAAGCACAAGCTCCTTTGGATGAAGAGCTGTCCTCATTTTGTCTGTCAAAAGGCTGCACAGTGGATGTCCTGTCAGTGATCTGACCAGTGAGACATGTGCCTTGTGGCCAGACTCTCCAAATAGGGACTACTGTGCTGCTTACTGAAAACTTAGTCCAGCCCCTTAGATCAAGACAGATGGTGGTTAAATCCAGAAGCAGTTCAGGAGTAATGGGGCTACATTTCCTATAGATATTCTAGCCTGTAGGCAAAAGGCAAAGTAAGCAAATGGTGCCTAAGTGGTACCGTGTGGTTACAAGTTGTGATGGATGGGTGTAGGGCAGGAGCGTGTGCGCCGATTTTTTTTCCTTCAGTTTTGCCCCACTCCATTTTCTCTCCCCCCCAGGCTTGGATAAGATTGAATTTCTGCAGAGCCATGAGAACCAGGAGATCTACCAGAAGGCCTTTGACCTGATCGAGCACTACTTTGGAGTAGAGGATGATGATGCCACCCTGGCTCCCCAGGTAGATGAGAACCAGCAGCAATTCATCTTCCAGCAACCTGAGGCCCCCATGGAAGGCTTCCAGCTATAATGTGACCAGAGAGGAAAAGAACACCACAAACTTGCCAGAAAGCAACTGGGAGAAGCCAGATAGTCCCATCCCCCCTCCTTGCAAACAGAAGGAGCAAACACCCATTCCACCTGTTAGGAATTGAGTCCTCCTCCTCCAGAAAATGCTAGAAGCAATGTTTTCTTTTCATGGAGAGAAGGGGATTTTTCTTACACACTTTCTTTCTTTCTTTTTTTATTTTTGCTGCTGCATACATGTCTTTAAGCAGGCACTGGGATGGAGGAAGGGCACTGGGATGGAGGAAGGACACTGAGGTAACTGATGGCACCTCTCATTTTTCTTTGTGGTAATCTCCCAAACATCCCTTTTTTTTTTTTTCCTTTTTTTACCTCTGGTACTTAAATGAAATTTCAGCAGGGACGGGGTGGGGGTGTAGGTAAAAAGTGAAATTGGAAGTAAGCATTTTCTTCTGACAACATTAACCCTGGACGCTTGGGATGATCTATTTAAATTTTTTTTGCACATATTACTCTTTATTAAAGACTCTCTAATCTGCCAAGAGCAAAGTTTAGTCCCTGGCCTTTTCATGACCCTCCTTCAGTGGACAGCACCATTGGACTTGGGCCCTGTAAATGGACAAAGGAAAAATGGGAGGTTTCTCCCCGTTGCTGGGAAGACTTTTCTCGGGGAAGGATTTTTCCCTTTTGTTGTCTAAAAATATTATTATTATTATTATTATTATTATTATTTTTTTTTTTTTTAAGAACTGTTAGTGATATTTAAAGAAAAAGCAACAAAACCCCAAAGATGGTCTTTGTAAAGAGGTGGGGGAGCTGTCTGGGTGGTCTCTTTTTGTTTCTTTCCTTTTTTTTTTTTTTTCCTTTTGAAAGAGGAAGCACAGCTGCCATTGCACAGGCTTCACTTGTGTTGCTACTGATTGAAGTCGCAGAACTGAAATGGTGAAAACCCGTCTTCATCCTTACTTGAAATTTGTTTTTTGGGTTTGTTTTTTTTTCATGAGAACATGTTAAAAGGTTTTTTGGCTTTTCTTTTGGCTGGATGGGGTGGGGCGGGACCTTTTGTGGGGTGGGGAGGAAGAGCTACACTTGACAGCATTGTGTGCAGTGTTAACTTCAGTAACATAAGACCTGAGTTTTCAGGATTACCTCCTGCTCACAGTTGGATCATGTACATTTTACTTCAAAAAGAAGAGTCAAATCTCTGTATTTTTTATATATTATATATAGGTAGATATTTGTCTAATTGGGCTTCAGAGAAAAAATATATATGAAATTTCTGTAATTTATGTAAATAGGATACTGTGAGGCAGGCATACCTGGAAATGATGGTCTGTAAACTCACTCACTGGTTGTCCTGCTTCTTTTCCTCTGTTCACTCATGTACTGTATAAGCAAACATAGAGTTGTCTTAAATTCCTCAACCAGACTGAGTTTACTTAACCAAGATTTGGTATCACATGTCATGTAGGCTGTGGAGAATACAAACACTTCTGAGACTGAAGGGATGGGGGTGTGGGGAGAAACATGGTCCCCTGAAGTGTCTTAATACAGACTTGCAGTGTAGACCCTCCCTATTGCTGTCTTAAGCAAATGCAAGCTTTGAAGCCTTTGAGAATGGAAATTCAAGCGGGTGAGAGACAAGCCTTGGTGCCAGTAATTCAAAATCAAAAAAAGTCTAATTTGACAAGTCCTTCATTGTTTGAAAACAAATAAACTACATCTGTGCATTTGATTGAGGCCTGGCTGTGGCTAGAGTGATATCTAATGTGTAAAGGTTTTACCACTTGCTGCAGGACAGGTTTGGAGACAGGGTATTAATATTAAGTGTAGCATGGTGGAGAATCTTAGCCATAGAGTACTGGTGCTGTGCTATTGCAGTCAGTCTCTCTAGAAAAATTAGTAAGGAGTGCAGGCTCCTGGGAAGCACAGTGATGTTAGAAGCTCTATTTGGAAAAACATGAGGCCAAATCTTGTATTTAAAAATGCATATGGCTAGGGCTCATCCGGGTCCCTATGCTAGCCATTTGGCTTGTTTACATACCTCCTGTTGCCAATGTGAGTCTCCTCCCATTGAGCAAAGTGGAGAGAAATCCAGGTAACCAACCTTTAAAGGCTGGTTTTTGCTGCCACTGAGAAGACTCGTTAATTGAAGCTTTTATGAAAAGAAGATTCGTTGTGTAATTCAGTGTTACTAGGTATTGAGGTAGCTTTTTATAGAAGGGAGCACATTAATTACACTTTTTTTTCTTTAATGGAGGCACTTGACATTGCAATTGATGGAAGAGAGAAGCAGGAGAGAGCTGAATTTGTATCCAAATTCAAGTCTTAAGTAGAAAACTAGACCACAGACTTCATCAGCATGTTGGCAGACTACTCCTGGAATCTTATACAGCAATGTGGTGTTGGCATCATCCTAACTGCAATTGTGTCATCTTTCCTCTCATTCAGGGAAACAGGGTTTTTGCCTGCCTAAATGAAACTAAAGAACCTGGATGCTTTTTGACAGGGGGGAGAAGTTTTTGTTCTCATGTACAAGGTAGTCTTGGAGAGAACCCCCCCTTCCAGCTGGCTGTGGCAAAAGGGCATGTTATTCAGGCTACTTTTAAACCTTGCAGGTAGCTTAGCCTGATCTGATCCCATGCAATCAAGTGGTGTATCGGTAGACATTGCCAGCTGTTGAATGGGCTTCACTCTTCTGGTGATGGTCTTCAGCAGAACAGCACTCACATTTCCAGTTCTCTTGGAGGTTGTCTGGGTGAATTTTGCTAAATGCTTCTTTCTCTCATGTGGGATTGAACAGTTCTCTGGCCAGTGAAACCTTTTTCAGCCAGAGACCGACATGTTCAGTTGCATTTCCCCCCCTTCTAGTCTCTGAACTAATCTAATCCCGTCGGCCAAGGAAATAGAACAACTGTCCTTGGTTTTGAAACAGTCTCTCTGATTTCCTTCTGTTCCGCATCCCAATTGCATGCATGCATGCATGCATGTATATGCAATCCCTCATCAGGTTTTGAGATGCAATACCTGCCACCAGGCAGACTTCACTGGGTGGCTGAGAGCTGGCTGATCCTGAACCCTGCTCAGTGAGCAGGTGTGCCTCGAATCGGTTCTCCAGAGTCTCCTCATCCGGCAAATGAAAGCCAGCAATTTATCCTTTCCCCAGATGGGTTCTGTGTGGAAACCTTACAGAGAAAATTTGAAAAGCCACTGAGCACAGTGGTCCATGGTCCAATTCATTTACCTGATGACAGAGACATCTTGAAGCTGCTGTTACATCTGTCTGCTCTTTGGCATGGCAAATTGACCGCAGTGCTATATTAGATCTGCGGTGAAAGGAGCATATCTTTCTAAGATGGGAATCTGATCCTTTTGTTTTTCTGTTGAGATGCAGGTGAAACCAATGAAGTAACCTTTTGAGTTACCTACAGTAACTTTATTTTCCTGATGTAATGCACTTTTGAGGACGGGCGTTAGTTGCGTTAGGCTGACCTCAGCCATTTAAAAACGGGGCTCTGCTGCAGTTCTGTTCACTGCAGTATGAAGGTGCATTTACATCTTTATTGCACAATCATCTTCTTTTTTTTTTTTTTTTTTTAAATGGGAGACTTGTTTCAGGGCAGAGATTGAGGTGATTCTACGGTACCTCGCTTCAGAAAAACAAAGCTGTGGCAGCCACTGCAGAGGTAAGCATGGATTTTTGTTTCAGCTAGCTCTGTTGCCTTGCTGCTGGGAGTAGCTTGCTTCCTCCTTGACAGCAGGCGTCGTTCCTGTTCAATGCAGTGCCTCGTTGACTCTAAGCTTTCCCTTAGCAACAGAGAGTCCAGGCCTCCTGTTGCAGCATTGGGTTTTTTGTTTTTTTTTTTTCTCTCTCCTGGAACTGATATGGCAGCTTGTATAGAAATGAGCAAATGGTTGGTTTAAAAAAAAAAAAAAGGCACCAAGTAGCCCCATCTCCCACCCTTCTTGCCTTCTCCCCGCAAGGCAGGATTAACCCTGATGAAAATTTGCTAGCGCCTGTCTTTGCTGCTCCTTGACTACCTATCAGGCTTGCTATTGTGTCCCAGCACCACTGTCTTTTCCTTTCTGGCATCCAGGCTTCCATCTCTGGTGGCCAATACAGATGTTATAAATGATGCATCTGTTGCCACCTGGCAATCTTCTCTTCTTTCAGCTAAACTTGGGAGAAGGGCATCACTGTTTTTGCTCTCTTGTGAATTGCAACTCTGGACTTGGGGCTGGGGAACAGGCTTGGCTTTGGGAAAGCTGTTCCTTGCAGAGTGCAGGAGAACCTGACCTGCATAGCAACCTTTGTTGGTTCTTGGCATCACTTTAGGTGAGCCTTCCCCAGGCCCCAAGGTCCCTGTTTGGGGGTGTGCCATTTGATAGAGATATGTATATTTTTTTAACATTCACTTTTTCCTGTGTTCAAACTACTTCAGTATCTTTTTCTTGGCTCACACAAGTGCCATGTGGATCTAGAAGAGGTGTTGAGGCTCAGCCATACATCTTATGGATCTGCTTTGAACAATCACTTTTATCAGTATTTCACTGCCATGCAATGGTGGCACTTAACTATGCTAACACATTCAGTTGACCTCAATGCTACTTGGGTGCTGTCAGCAACCTGAGCATCTTAAATCCTCTATTTCTACTGGCTTTTTTAGTTTCAAATATATATCCTCTGGGGCTGCTAGCCTGTAGTTGCTTGCTGGCACTTTCCAGGGTGTCTTGCCCCTACATAGACCATGATACTCAATCCTGTAACTCTTTCAGGTAAATACATATGGTACCCAGTGGATGCTTGATATCAAGTCTGGTTTCATCATTCAGCTAGCAAAGGGACTTTTGACCACTGGGGCTGGTGAGGTTGTCTTTTTTCCCCTCTGGTTACCTAGAGGAAAAACCTCTGTAACCCAGAGAGAAGGCTGTACAGGCATGGAAGATACTGAGAGTTGCTTGAGGATCCTTCCTTAAACTGACACATTGTTTTTCCAACTAAGTGCTTTTGTTGTTGGCACTCTGGTATTTAATACTTGACCATGGCAGGAAACTGAGACACTTGCACCTCCTTGAAGTGTTTGCTTAAAGCTTAATCTGTACAAACGATGCTGAATCCCTTGCCTTGGTTTCCTGCCATGATCTCTTCTGCACGTGTCAACTTGAAGGACTCTTTGAGTTTTAGTTCTCAAATCCTGCCTCAGCCTCTCCTCTTCAACAATTCCTCAGACAGCACAGCCTTTTTTTCCCAGCAGCTGTTGGCTTTGCCTGACATTCTGGCAGTCCAGTCTGCATTCAGGAATGTTCTGGCCGCCTTTACGAGGGGTGGTGATGACCACTGCAGCCACTATGTTTGAACTGAGTCCCAGAATGTGATGGGATTATAACACTATAGGTGTCAAACTTTGAAAGCTATATTGAGGCAAAGGTCTAGGCATAAGGACTAGTCTGAATTTTGCCATTAGTCCTAGATTTAGACCAGTCTGGCTTTAATTTGATCCCATATTTACCTACGTTAGGGAAAGCCATGCTAGTATGGTGCAGTTATCAACAAAATACTTTTCTTGATTGGTCTTCAAAGGAATTTGAGTTAGGAAATTGGAAGACTCAGAGCTGCTTCTTGGTAGGAACCATTCTGCCCTTTGACCAATGCAGCAAGTGAAGGTTTTTCTTCCCTGAAGTTGTCAGCTTGTCTTGGGATGTACGCGCTGCAATTTTTCTGTCTGTTTGCTATTCTAGAAGCACAGCAGCCCATGTGCAGTAATGCAGAGCAGTCCTAGCACTGAGCTTGCACTCTTGATGGCAGTCTTCTTCTGAACATGTAATTGCATCTGGCAGTCCTCTAAGTGATGAGTGGAGTGGCTGGGGTTAGAGGCTGCTGATTCATATGAGATCAGTCCCTTTGGACTGACTCATAAAGAGCCATTTAAGTGCACAACATCCCAGACTACTTGCGTCTCCAGCTGCGCAGGTTGGAAACTACTAGAATTAATTAGCCTAGAGCTCTGAATAGCTTTCATCTTCTGGCCCTTGGTAAATCTGAGTCATAATTAGTATCAAAGACTAGGTTTGGGCCTAAGATTTCTTTCTTTAGCACATGGAGTGGGGTGTTTCATTCCCTAAGTTTAGGACAGGGTTTCGGCTTGCATCCAGGAGGTTTCACATCACCCCCACCCCCCCAATCCATTAAGATTTGACCCTTGTTCTTGACCCATACAGTACAGATCACTGTATTCAGAATATGCAGTTGCTGTTGGCAAAAGAGCTGGTGCAGTAACTTCAAGAGACCCTTCCCTGTGAAGCGGGCTGAGCCCTTTATTGAAGGAAAACCTGTAAGCGATAGTAGAACTTAGATGTGCAGTAATATTTGGGTTCTAGCTTTCTTCATTGTCTATGCAATTGGTGTGGGAATAAATGAAGGGTAACTCATCAAGAGCATAGGGCCTTTCTTCAACAGTCTGTTTTCCAGACCAATCTGGTAAAATATTTTTCTTTTCTTTTTTTTTTTTAATTAAGAATGGGACTTTTGCAAACAGTGCTGTGGCCATTGACAAACTGTGAATTGGGATTTTCTTTTGGGGGGAGGGGGAGGGGTGGAAACCAGATCAGACCAGTAGCTACTGTAACGCTGGCTAGAAAAAGAGTCACTGAAGTGTGAATGGCGCTTTGGAAACTTTTTGTCTCTTGGATCCTTCACAGAAAAGAAGCTGGAGACTTAGGTTTTCTGTCCTTTTTTGTCTTAAAGAAGCAACCAGTTACAAACCCCATAAATGGTACTTATGTACTTACTTACATTTTGTTATGTAAGTGCATGTCAAAACATTAAACCACAGACGGCCACACCCTTGAGTGGAGCTGGTAAGACACTCATTTCTTTTAAATTCTTTTTTTCTTTTTCTTTTTAGTTCAGTAACCAGCTCATGTATGGGTTGCATTATAGAGCTGCTAGCACGTGTGGCAAAAGCAAGGGCAGTGGTAAGCTGTGGTTCCAGTACAGCATTCAGAAGCCTGAATGCAGGACTTGTAGCCACTGCAGTATCTTAAAAGGCTTTTTTTTTTTTTTCCAAGTAAGGATTTTTTTATTTATTTATTTTTTAATGAAGCCAAATAATATGGCTCTCTTCAGTGAGTCCCCCTTTAGAGCTATGGCATAGCTGTACCATGGTGGATTGAGAGGATGCCCACCCAAGTCTAGAACAGACTAGCTGGCTTGATATGGAGTTGAAAGTGTGTTTCTCTTAGGTTTCCAACACTGTAACAGATGCAACATAAATAAAGAACCTGTTCTACAATCCCGGATACTTGCCGACTCTGGATTCTTTTATGAAACTTTGGGCATCACACCGGTGTCAATGGGGGCCGGGCTAATGCCCTTTGGTGTACACGGGGAACTTACCTGGGAATAGACTGGCAGAGGTGTGTATGATTAATGCCTAAACGAAAGGGGTGAAACAGGCCCTGGCCTCTCTGCTTTCTTTAAACCTAACCAGTAGCTGTACGTGCCTGTCCTTCGTGCCAATAAACCCCAGCGTCCAGCCAGTGGGCTGCGCCTGCCACCTCCAGCCCCACGGGGAAGGAACAAGTATGATAACACTGCTGTCCTTAGACCCTGCAACTTCTCTCCTTCCCTTCCCCCAGCCCAGCTGAGCTTCAACCCTACCCCTGCCTCGCTGCAGTTATGCAGAGGGAATGTTGCATACGTTTCATTTAATTTATTGGATTTTGAGGGAGCGGCTCCACAGCTTTCTTATAGGGGCCCTGGGGCAGCTCGTGCTGCCGGCTGTGCTCACATGAGAGCAGGGTCCTGTAGAAGCCAGCTCCTGCCTGGGTCCACGTTAAGCACTGATGTTATGGTGCCTGACTCCAGCTGCTGCCCCTGGTTCCCTGCTGCGGGCCACGTCCTCTCCCGCTCAGCTGAGTGTGAGGGAGCTGCCCTTGCCCCAAGAGCTGTAGTGGGGGCCCCGGGGCCTGCTGGGAGTTGTAGTGCTGGCTTGTTTCCGGGGCACGGAGGGAGTTGTAGTGCGATCCTGCCGCGGGGGACGCCGGGAGTTGTAGTGCGGCACTGCCGCGGGGCCTGCCGGGAGCTGTAGTCGCGCCCTCCTCCCGCTTCGACTGCCGCCTCCAACCGGCGTTTCCCGGCAGGCGCCGCGCCGCCTCGCAGGCGGATTGGCTGGCGGCGGGGCCGGCGCATGCGCGCTCTGGACACGGTCCGCGACCCGGGCCGGAGACGCTTCCCTCTCAGCTGCGAGCCGCGCCGAGGCAGTGGGGCCGCCGGGCGACTGGCGGGGGACGAGCTGTGGCGGCCTAGGAAGGGAGCGGGGCTCCTCGCTCGCTGGTTGACCGAGCCCGGAGAGCCACGTCACACGTCGGACCAGTGACGTCACGGGGTGCGTGCGTGATGTCACCGCGGCGCGGGGCCCGCAGCCCTGCGCGGGGCCTGGGGGCGGGGTCTGCGGGGGGTGGGGGGAGAAGAGGAGGGTACAGCTGTTGGGGGAGGGTCCTGGTGGCACCCAACGGCCCTGTTACTATGGTGGTGACCCCCCAGGGGCCCTGCCATGTGGGCACTCGGCCATGCTGGGGCCGGGGTTTCCCTGCGGCTGCTCGGGAGCCCTCAGCAGGGTGGCGACGGCCGCCCGAGTCCCGGGCATGGAGGCAGCAGGTGCTCCTCTCTTTGCAGGGCGCGTCGAGACGGCGGGGAAAGGAGCCACGATGAAGAGCCAGGATGGGGAGGGCAAAGCCGCGGCCCTGGCAAGCCCCTCCAAACCCAGCAGCAGCCTGGTGCCCGCCGAGGGCAACTCACCAGAGGCTGCGCCGCCCGCTGACGCTGGGGAGTTGGTAGGCCAGCCTGATGGCAGTGCCGAAAGCCCGGCCAGCGAGATGCAGGGGAAGATGGAGGGTGCGTTTCTGGTCAGGCTGGGGGTGGGCATCATAACTAACTTCTGTTTCCTGGTGTCGGGGGGGATTAGGGGCAGAGTCTACCAGGGTCATGTTGGGTTTGTGCATCCTAAGACATCTCTGACTACTGACTGCATGTGTGGGGTACAAGGGGAGGAGTCTTGTCTGACAGTTATTTTACTGTTGTTGAGTTAGTTGTTGCTCAGAGCTTTGGGACCTTGTGTGCAAAACTGCCTGCTCTGCTTCTCTGTCCAGTCGTGTGAGCTACTCCCACCCCAAGCCAGGGCATCTGCCCCTCTCTCAATGTGGTAAAAGTTACCCCTCCGGCTGGAGAAGCCCTGTTGAGTCAGCTCAGTGCTTGGTTGAATTGAGGCCTGCCTTCTGCTTCGATGGCTAGCAAACATGGGATCTGATGAGTCACGTTAGCTTAATAGCTGAAGATCCAGCGGCTGCCAGTCCTCAGGAGATCTGGTCTGAGGCTTCTCAGCAGGAGAGCTGTGTAGATCTCCACTGGCAAGGCGGCACATAGAGGCTGTCTCTGACCTACGTCCAATCCCAAATCATTAGTATTATTAAAATGTCACACCAGGGGTGTATATTACCAGGCTGTGCCTGTGAAGGAAAACTGCTGCTGCACTTATTTCCATCAGGCAAGTGGAAGTTTTGCCACCAGCAGATTTTGGCAGCGTGGTCATGCCACCAAGATCAAAAGAGGGTGGTGCATCTCTGTGGTCAGGGCAGCTGCATAGTGATACAGATGTTCCCCTAACATCGGAACAAAGCGGCTGATGCAGCCAAAAGTGGAGCTGGCACTGGGGTGTTACATGCTTAGGAAGCTCTTCCGCTTCTCTGCTTGTAGGGGGTCAGCAGAGACATGCTCAGAGGATGGAGACTGTGAAAGTAGGTGTCATGTGCTTGTTCTCTTCTCCCATGTCCCGCAGCTTCTGGACAGGAGGAAGCAAAGGGCTCCCAGCCCGCCATCTGTGATGTCTCTGAGGAGCTGAGCAGGCAACTGGAGGACATCCTCAACACATACTGTGTGGATGCCAGCCAGGAGGGCCCTGGGGATGATGGGGGGCAGAATGAGCCTGCAGAGCCTGACGAGGCAGAGAAGTGCCGGAGCGAATCCCCACGCAACGGGGAGCAGGAGCCAGGCTGCCCAGAGATCAACGGGGAGAAGGAGGGCTCGAAGGGGCCCGAGGAGTTCCGGACGAGCGACGAGTGCGGGGAGCGGGACCAGAAACGGGCCCAGGAGAAGAAAAAAGCCAAGGGGCTTGGTAGGGGCTCTGACCTCGGGGTCAGCCAGCCTTGGGGACGGGGCATTTCACCTCTGCTGGTTTAGCAGCTAAATCCAGGGGGATAGGGCTCCTACCCAGTCCCTGCATGATAGCGTCCGTGTCTGTGTACTCATCCCCTGTGGTGAAGCCACAGACCAGTGCCAAGCCCTGCTGAAAATTCTGTGTTCCCTTAGTACCAGGGTGGATGTGTACAGCAGTATGCACACAGAGACTGAAGCTTGTCCCCTTGCTTCCTGTAGGCGCCTGCTCTATGCAATAAAAGGGTGCAGGTCAGATCCTAAAAACTCTCCCAATAATTCTTGTGCTTGAATATGCAAGTACAGTAAATTGCATTATGTATATGTTGGCAATGAAGGATATTGCTGGACATCCATCCAGACAGGATTAGCATGTGGAGTGAGTGTTCAGTTGCCTGTCTAATTTGCACCTATGTGGCATGACTCTGACATGAGGTGAACATGAAATTGCCTGCTAAGCTTCTTTTCCCTGCCATGGTTGGGGAGGGGGTGGTTAGAGTGTAGACATGCATGTGGGAGTCCAGGACCTCTGGAGTTCTTTGCCCAGCTGCCCATGTGTTCTGTGTCCTACCTGCACCAGGTTACTTGTCCTGCCTTCTCACTGGGTCTCTGCTGATCTCCCTTACTGTTATATGAGCACCTCTGCTTTAACATATTTATCCTCACTAATCCTGCATGGATGGAGAGTGAAGGCACAAAGACTTAGTGGCTTGCCCTGGGTTACTCAGGAAGTTGGTGGTGCCTCAGGGAGTTTAAGCCAGGTTTATTGCGTCCGTTGTCCAAGAAGACCGCTTCAACCACCGTCTTACAGTCACCCAAGGCACAAATGTCTTTGGGAAACCTTACTAGCTGCTTGCTTCGGCAGGGGTTCTCAGGCTCCACCTCTGTGCCTTGGGACTAGGAGCTCTGTTTGAAATGGATTTTTGCTCTGTCCTGTGTTCCAGGCAAGGAGATCACACTGCTGATGCAGACACTGAACACACTTAGCACCCCGGAGGAGAAGCTGGCAGCGCTGTGCAAGAAATACGCTGAACTGGTCAGTCCCCATGGCGTTGCTCCCAGCCTCACTGCCAGCTTGATGGGAAGGAGATGGGCACCCGTCCTTACTCCCCCAGTCGAGAGGCGTGACCCCCATGCATGTGTGCAGTTATTTCCAGATCAGTCAATGGCTTTCTGGAGTCCTGGTGGCTCTTGCTTGCTAGGTTCAACAGTGCAACTGGGTCCCTGGTGAAGGCAGCTTGGTGGGTTCAGCTGTTTCCAGTGGTCACTGGGAGTTTCTGTTCAGTAGACATCCAAGCAGCAATAGAGGAGCCTTTGGTATATCTGTACTGGGAAGATTTCAGAGCCTAGCCTCTGCAGCCAGCCTGGGGAATGTGGCCATTATAAAGAGCCTTTTCTCTCCTGTCTTGCTGTGCTGCAGGGCACCACTCCTTTCCTGGTGGTCAGAGCAGCTGGCTCCAGTGTTAGATGCTGCCTGTAGTGTAGATGAGGATGTGAGGGGTCTCCCTAGGCTGGACCCCAGCCCCCATCTCTGGACTCAGACTTGAGGGGTCTTGCTCTGAGCACCACTTGGGACTCCTCTTGGCACTGGTCCCTGTGTGGTGGCTCTGAGCCAGGCTGTTCCACATGACAGTTTATTGGCGGCTGGGTGCTTCCCTTGGAATTGGCTCTCGTGTGATAGAAGTAATTTATATTTAGGGGAAGGAATGTGGTCTGGGGTCCAGGGCCTGAGGCACTGGAAGCCACAACGGCTAGGTCCAGTGGCTGTACCACATCCACAAAGTCATTTGGGCTTTGTTCCTCAGTGAATGGCAGTGAGGATGTCCCCCCTTTCCCCTGAAGCCCCTTGCAGGGTGCTTACCGGGCTTTGCTGACACTGTTTCAACTCCTGTGAGGCTGCTGAGTGGCACTTGCTCTAGGATGTTTTGGGAAATGGGGAGAAAGCCCAGAGAAGCCAGCACGCACAAGCTGCTGCTGGAGCAGCTGCACCCTGGCTCCCCTTGCTGCCTCAGTGCGGTTTGGATTAATCCCCTTTGGAAATGGATTAAGCCAGCTCATACAAAGGCACTGCAGGCCTTGGTGCCACAGCGAGCTAGCGCAGGTGAGCCATCCTGCTGACAGTGCAGGCCTTGGCTATTTCACACTCCCCACATCAGCAAACCTTTGTGGCATCTCATTTTCAGGACAGAAGGCAGCCAAGTGATCTGCAGTTTGGGCGGGGTGAGCCAGACTGTCATAGCCATGTGGCGCATTGGTATTGGATCAGAGAATAAAGCTCAGGAGCTCTTAGTGCCTTGCTCTTAGTGCTGCTTCCAAGCTGTCATGGGGTGGTTCTCCCCCGTGCCTCCCCCAGCCTAATTGTCTCTGTCCCAAATCGCGGGGTCCTGAGCCATGCGTTGTCTTTCCCTTTCTGACTCCAGTCCTGTGTTCCCAACAGTAAGGGGTTGGGCAGTTTCCTATCCCCTTGCAGGGAGGCAGCCTGGCCTGCTCACTGTACCTGTCCTCTTTGGCACAGCCTGGCCTGCTTTGCCGTGCCCATGCAGAGTTCAGTGTGTTGGACCCTGCTGTTACAGGGACTGGTGTAGGAGGAATGATGCATTTCGTGAGCCTGTATCACTCCTGCAGGGGCTGGTTGTGCCATGACGCTGCTGGTTTTCCTCTGGAATATAGTTTTCCTGGGGGCCTGGCAGGCCTCCCTGGGGCATGACCATCATCCATTTGGCTTCACCTCTTCCTCTCTTCCTCTGTGTGTCTGTTCTTGGCAGCTGGAGGAGCACCGCAACTCCCAGAGGCAGATGAGGGTCCTGCAGAAGAAGCAGACGCTGCACATACAAGAGAAGGACCACCTGAGGAGTGAGCACAGCAAAGCCATCCTGGCTCGCAGCAAACTGGAGAGCCTGTGCCGGGAGCTCCAGAGGCACAACCGCACACTCAAGGCAAGTGCCTGCTCCTTCCCACCCCGTGGAGAGCATGTGGATCATCTCAGCTCATTAGATCAATGGTCTGACCTCATTGGGTGAAGGCATGAGCTGATCAGAGCATGGTGCTGTGCGTGCCGGCCTATACATGTGCTTATCCAGCCTTGTGCCATTTCTATTCTGGCATAGCAGGCAGGAGATTGGGGTTTCATCACATCTAGCAGGACTGTGAGGTGGTCTGGACCAGTGGGTGCTATAATAGGTTAGAGTAGGGGTGTCCAATCCGGATCAACTGCTATGGACAGCTTCAGTGCATAACATAGCAGATCCAGAGGGGCAGGGAGCAGAAAGAAGGCCAGACTGGGCAGGGGCAGAAAGCAGAGCAGTCGATCAGGCAGGGAAAGGAGACTGGAGTGGCACTCGGGGGTGTGGGGCTTACCTTGTATGTCTGTTAGAAAAGCCCTGCTGGGCTAGAGCATTGCAGCTCTGGGCAGATATTCCTGGCACAAGCTGTCTTAGACAAAAGCAGGAGAAGGGAGCCTGGAATAGCAGTCATGGACTGGGGACTACCAGGCTGTAGTCAGTACCTTGTGGTTGCTGCTTGTGGGCAGTATAACCTATATGAGATCCTCTCGGTGCAGCTCCCTCTCTGCACAGCCTGGTGATAGATATCACTCAGAGATGCAGCCTTGTCTTCCCTATGGCCAAACCTCCCCAGAGCCAAGGCAGTTGTGAGGGCCAGGTCTGATTGGTCCAGCTTGCCTGAGCTTTGTTTCAGGCGGACATTTTGTTGGACAGAGGTGGGGAAGGGATGCCAGGCCAGGCTGGGCTGGCAGCAGTGGGGAAGGGGGGTGGGGCTTTATAGTTGGCCTGGGCAGGGGGTTGGGGTAAACTGCAGGGTGTCCAGTCAGCCCCCGTGCGCACTGCCAGAGGATTTTGACACTGATCTCTCTGCACCGGTAGGAGGAAGGGGTGCAGCGTGCACGGGAGGAAGAGGAGAAGCGCAAGGAGGTGACATCCCACTTCCAGGTGACACTGAACGACATCCAGCTGCAGATGGAGCAGCACAACGAGCGGAACTCCAAGCTGCGCCAGGAGAACATGGAGCTGGCTGAGCGGCTAAAGAAGCTCATTGAGCAGTACGAGCTGCGGGAGGAGGTGGGTGTAGCTCCCAGGGTGGCCTGGGGCACCCCCCACCCCACAACACAAGGGCTGGTTTCCTGAAGGTTGGGAGATGACTGTTTTGTGCTGATAGTTCCACTCAAATACTGTGTCGGCAGCGCAGACCTCTAAACACCTTAGCCCCTCCCCAGGCCACTTCTTCCAGTGCTTGTCCAGCCTGTGTCTGTTGCTTCCTTTCGCCCTTCTCCCTTTCCTCTGCCCTTTCTGCCCTGGGACACAGATGTATCGGTGGCAGTGGAAAGCTGTTCAACAGCCTGTGTCTTTGCTTTGTCTGGTGCTGTGAGCCCAGGGGGTCCATTAGAGCATAACTGTTTCTCACAGCTGCCCTGACTAGGGCAGCAGTTCCATCCCCTTGGGATCAGTGTGGCGTAACTGAATCCATAAGGTTGCTGCCCCACTGTATAAACAGGGAACGCGAGGCACGGGGAGCTGAAGCAGCTTCCCCCATGCAGCAAGCCAGCGGTTGCAGGAGTATGAGAACAGGGAGTTCTGCCTCCCAGCTGCTGGAAGGTGTTCCAGTGTGAGCTCCCTCCCTTGCCGAGTCAGGGGGCTGAAGGATCCTCAGTTCCCTGCACACTGTAGCTGGTAGCATGCTCAGGGAGTGTGGGAGTGACAGCTGTGTGTTCCCCTTGTAGCACATTGATAAAGTGTTCAAACACAAGGACCTGCAGCAGCAGCTGGTGGACGCCAAGCTTCAGCAGGCCCAAGAGATGCTGAAGGAGGCAGAGGAGAGACACCAGCGGGAGAAGGACTTTGTAAGTGCTGGCCTTTGCCACCTCTTGTAGCGAGCTGCATGGAATCATTTGGCTGATGCTTTTCTGAGACTGTTTGGCCTGCTGGAATGTAGGACTTGCCTGGCTGGGTTCAACCAGGGTGTCCTGGCCCAGAATCTTCTGCAAGGGATGGTCCCCCTGCCACTTTGGAGGAGGTTGTCCCAAGCAAGGGAAGTCCAGGTGTGTGCTTCAAAGCTGGGGTCAGGCCTAGCTCCTGTCCTTGCTGAGGTGACGGGGCTTGGGGCTAGCTGACCCTGGAGGATCTGGGTTGAACCCATACCTGCCCTAGAGCCTGGGAGCTGGGAAGTGAACATCTCTTGTCTCCTTTGTTCTCTTCCAGCTGCTGAAAGAGGCTGTAGAGTCCCAGCGAATGTGTGAACTGATGAAGCAGCAGGAAACCCACCTGAAGCAGCAGGTGAGGTACCACGACCCAGGCTCCCTAACTCTTCTTGTTCCCTCCATCTTGCACCAAGGAGCTAGAAGGAAACCCCTCCCCACAAGAAAGGAGAGGGGGCCGGGATGTCTGCCTGGGCACGTCAGTCTGGCAGGCCTGTATCAGTGCAAGAAGCATTGTATGCGATGAGCCTCTCTCCCTAGGCCCTTTATTTCTACTTCCTTGAAATAGGGCAGAGGCCTCTGTTTTATGTATTTATTTAGTAGATTCGCTTCCCAGAAAGAGGCTTTGGGCAGCTTATAGTACAAGAAAGATGGGACTTATCTCCAACCTTTATTTATTACAGTGCTGACCTCCTTGCGGAGGGGCTTGGCAGGGACTGAGCCTGGGCCTGCACTTACCTGCTTATCTTGTCATACCTCATGACACCCTTCAAAGGATCTTGTGGCACTCCAGGAGGTCCTGGCCCGTAGGTTGAGAATCAGCATATTAGTTGGCCTGACTTTTGCTAGTCAGTGGAAGCTGAGGGTGCGCAGCACCCTTGCAGGATTAGTTCCACAGGGGAAAAGGAAAGCTTGTCCTCCTCCCTCCAGCTTGGGGCACCAGACACAAGAGGTCAGTGCTCTAAGTCTCACCTCGGAGTCCTGGGCTGTGCTGGGGCTAGAACCAGATCCCAAGAGAGTTGCTTGACTTCTCAGCTGTGATCTAGCCCCTCCCAGGTTGGACTGTGAACAGGGAAGGTCCAGCTGGGTGGGGAAGCCCTGGTCAGTGGTGCCGAGCTGTGACACTCTCTCCCTGCAGTTGGCCCTCTACACTGAGAAGTTTGAGGAGTTCCAGAACACGCTTTCCAAAAGCAGCGAGGTGTTCACCACATTCAAACAGGAGATGGAGAAGGTATGTAAACGTGTCCCTCTACCAGAGCGGTGGTTGAAGGGCCTCTGTATGCAGGATCCACTGCCTGCTCCCATCCCCAAGTGTTCCCAGCTCTTCATAGAGTAACATGGACGGAGTTGGCTGCCCTTAGCAGGAAGACCAGGCTCTCTAGACTGCAGGGTAGTTGGTCTAGGCATAGCAGGAACAGGCTGTCTCTGTATTAGAGGCTTTCCAGGAGAGGATGGAGCTGAAGCTGGGATCGGCTCAGGCCATCTCCTGTGGTGTTTGGGACTTGGTCCCTGCTGGTGACACTGACCACTGCGTGTAGAGGAGAGAGCTAAAGGTAGAAGAACTGTACCGGAACAACGTCCTGTGACAACTTAGGACATTGGTATCCAGCACTGTATTCTGGGAAGGCAGGTGCCTTAGAAGCGATCACATGCTTGCCCCCTTCATCCCCTGCCTTTCTGCCTTCTCTTACTGCGACTCAATAGATGACCAAGAAGATCAAGAAGCTGGAGAAAGAGACCACCATGTACCGATCTCGCTGGGAGAGCAGCAACAAGGCTCTGCTGGAGATGGCTGAAGAGGTATGTGGGGACCATGCTGCATTCTGTATGGCGTGACTCCAGGGCCATGGGGGAAGCTGCTTGTCTCTGTCTGTGTTCAGGCCAGAGGGGAGGACCTGGAGTATGGCTCCCAGTCATGTCACAGACCTGCTGGGTCCTCAGGGGCATCGCTTTCCCTCTCTGCACACAGGGAAGCCAGGGTTAGTGACTCAGTGCTACAAGGCACTTGGCTGAGAGTGACATGGGTCTGTGCGGCTGCTTCAATCCCATAGGGGCAGGTGGCAGTGATAGCCTGTGGGTGTCAGGGTCTCTGAGCACTCAAGGTTCCCCTTGCCATCTCCACTCCCCTCCTGGCCTAAGCACTGTGCTCCCGCAGCTTCAGGGGCTGTCGTCTCTCCATGTAGAAAACCCTTCGGGACAAGGAGCTGGAGGGGCTGCAGGTGAAAATCCAGCGTCTAGAGAAGCTGTGCCGAGCCCTCCAGACCGAGCGCAACGACCTGAACAAGAAGGTACAGGACCTGTGTGCCCACACGCCCCAGGCTGAGGCAGAGGTACCAGAACCCCTGAAGGATCCATCTCGGGACAGCTCGGCTGAGCCGGCACCTGGGGGCCTAGCTGAGGATTGTCTTCCTCCCGTGAAGCTGCTGCACAGCACAGACCTGGCAGAGAACCCCGGGGAACTGAGCATAGGAGCTTTGGGCCAGACGGAGACTGAGGAGTGCGCTCACTGTGCCAACTGAGCCCTTCGTTTGGCAGGTGGTGGTGGAGGTGGGAGAAGGGAGGGGACCATGAATGTTTCACAGACTGATCCAATGTCCTTCCCTTGGGCCCTGGGCTGGGGTGAGAGCCTGGCCTTTGCGGGGCTTCGAGATTTTCCAGTTTAGGCTTTTGGAGTATTTTTAATATATATCTAACGTATAAAACTGTGCAGGGTAACACACACTTTTATATATGGATCTATATAAACTAGATTGACCCACATCCCCGCGTGTGCGTGGCTGTCTGGTATGCGGAGACTCCGCTCATCGGCCACTCCCCAAAAAGACCTTGTCACAGGGAGGGGGCTGCAGGCTCCTTCAAGAGCTGGTGTAGCCCAGGAGATGAGATGCACAAATGTCCCCAGTCCCCCACCTTGACCCCAGTTTGTCTCATCCAGGTGGTTGGAAATGTCCATAGTGCCACCTGCAGTGGCAATGCTTTTAACACTAAAGCAGAGGTGGGGAGGATTGGAGTGGTCCCTAACTTTGGATTCTCCTTTTCCTCTTAATTTAAAACTAGCCTGGCTGTGGGCAGGGCACTGGCAGGACTGGGGCTGCTGGGGTTGGCTTGCCTGTTTTCTTCCCTGGCAAACAGCTGTGTCTCTGCATTGTAGTCAGGTTGGAAGGAGAACAGAATTGATCTGTGGAAGGAACCAGGGAAGCTGTGGGTGGTCTGGGCTTCCCAGAACCCCCCCAGGCAGGCCCTTGCTATTCCCAATGTCTCAATAGCCTTATCATTCACAGTTGCCTCTATGCTATACGCACACACGTACAAGTGTATTAAACAGTTAATCCAAAGGTCTGCTTCCCATGTGTTTGCACAAGAGTGTCTGAGGGGTGTGTGAGGGAGCAGGTCGGTCTCCCACTTGGTCTGAATTGCTCTTCCTTGTGGAAGGACCATACCCCCTGGTGTTGAGTTGGAAGTGAGGTGGGTTTTCAAAGCAGGGGGCCATGAAGAGGAAACCTCAGCCTCCCCGCTCCTGCCGTGGCATGCCTGGGATCATCGTGGATGTGCCCTGGACTGAGCCGGGAGCTGGGTGTGCATGGACCTTCCGCTAGCTGGGCCAAGCTGGTGCCCTGGTGCTAGGGCAGGCTTTTTTACTCCGAACAGCCCCTCTGCAAGCGGCCTGCCCCAGACATCCACGCCGTCGTCTTCTGTCTGTCTGAGCGACCACTGCTCTGTACTGGAGGACTCCCTGTGGGGACGGCACCCTGCCATCTCCCTTCAGGATGGGCAGGCTGTGAGATGCTCCATCCAGCCCGTATGTGCAGAGAATCCCTGATGTGGGTAAATCTCATCACCAACATCAGCCTTTCCTGAGCAAGGGCTCAAGGGATTGCCTCAGTTGCCCATGGCTCTAGACTTCCCTCCTTTTCAGCACAGACCTCTGCCTCTGCCATGCTTTGCGGGCTCAAACATTTTAGCTCATGACATACTTCTGCATCATCCTTTGACCAGTACAGCTCTCCAGGGTGTCTCCATGGACCTGTTTGCTGGGAGAGCTCTGATTCTTTTTTCCCTCTTCCATATTTCTCTTGGGGACATTGGCTCTTCTAGTAGTTTCTCCGTAGATACCTGCATGGGACCCGTGTGAACCGTTGGCGTCGCTGCTGTCCAGATCAGCCAGTGGGAGGTGCTGCCGAGTGCCAGTCTTGGTACGACACTGCCCTTTGTGGCTGGCATGGGTTTCGAGTTGAAACAGGGCTGAATAAGCCAAAATCTTCCTGGTCTTCATGGAGCAGGAATCCTGCATCTGCCCATCACCCAGGTGCTCTCACTTGAGCAGTGCAACATCCTCATTCACAGAGCTCGGCTTTGGTTTTGTCTCCTGCTTCCCTTGCTTTGGCCACTGCTGCTTTCAGCGCGGGGAGGTCTCTGCCTCTCAGCACAAACTGGGACTTGCTGAGCCAGAGAATGTATTACGGCCTGCTGGGACCATGCCTCGTTTCCGCAAGGCTCGTTAAGCAGAAGGCCTGCAGGCTGCATCCTGACCCCCTTCCAGCTCCTCCTGCCTTGTGAAACCTCTTACAAATGCCCCAGCTCTTTTTGGCTGTGGCACGGAGCAAGCCTGTCTCCGGGGCCTGTTGTATGTGTCTTCATAGCTAATAGAAACGCAACGCAAGCAATGTGATTATGTGTCTGCACTTTCTTTTTCCCCTTCCCCGCCCTGCCCAGCGCCAAATGGCAAGATGCGCCCTCTGTCCTCTTGGCAGAGAAGGATGTTTTCCTGGTTACAGTGAGCCTCATGGTGCTGGCTTCCCCTGCAACCACCTGGGGGGAGCCGGGAGCCCTGCCTGCAGGGAGAGGCAACGGCGCAGTGTGGTGGAGCTGCCTGGGGGCTCCTATGCTCTCCTCCCAGTGCAAGGAGCAGGTGGCCAGTTGGGAGGAAAGGCGGGTGACCTGGGAGCCAGTTCTGAGCACGTCCGTGTTCAAGAAACTGGAGTAAGAATCACCAGCAAGCAGCAGAGGCAGTTTTGCCAGCATTAGCAGTGTCTGTGCCAGGGGGGCTCGTCATACCCGCGCTGGTGAGCTTGCGGCCCTAAGCAGCAGGGGTGCAGCTGCCTTCCTGTAGGCCTGGCCAGGACCTTCCTTCTCTTTCCCAAATGGGCCCCAATTCTGACCCCACATCCCTCCTTCCTCTTGTGCTTGTCACTGGAGGGCAGTGTTGAGGGTATCCTCTGGTGACGGCTCACTGCAGCCAAGCCTGACATGGGCAAAATCTCTGAAGTGGTCTTCCTGTAACTGGGCTTGCTCTGTGCGCTGGGGCCAGGTCCTGGCAAAAGCCACTGCCCCAGGCAGAAGCTGCAGCGTACTCCCCGAAGGCAGCAGGAGAGCTATGTGCATCGATTCCCACAATCCCAGTAAAGGGGGAATGCGCTGTATGTGGAAACACACCTGCTCCCTGCGCTGGTTGTGCATGGAGGAGTTAACGCCCCAGGCCACGCATCTGATGGGCGCTGGCTGCTTAATGCTGAATTGGGAATGGCTTTTGGGAGCCCAAAGGGCCAGCTACTCGGTGAAGGTAAGTGATGTCTTGAGCCCTGCCCGTCTGGGGGTCCCTGCTCGCTCCGTATGACCCCTTCTGCTGAGCACCCTGAGACTAATCCTGCTCAGGGCAGCGGCTTGCAGTTATGATCTCCCTAAAGGGTGTCTCGGGCCCCTTGGAAAAGGGCTGCAAGAGCAGAGGAGGCAGCAGGTTTAAGCTGGATATGGCGTCTTCAAGGTTCAGCAGGAGGCACTGGGGGGTGTCGGTGGAAGGGATCCCGTTGTTGAAATCAGCCAGCACTAGCTTCCAGGAAGCTGGCGCAAGCCTGGCATGACCTTTGCCAGCCCCTGCAGGGCACCGTGCAAGCAGCCTCACCAAGTGCCACGTGCTCTCTGCCTGCAGGCGTCTCTGTGCTGCACTCCAACAGCCCCTAGCCTCAGCCACGGCTCAAAGGACCACATGTGGCTTTAGGATGCCTTGTAGTTTGGGAGGTTCCTGCCATGGGAGGGTCTTTGTGTTTTGCTACCACTTCTTTCATGATCCCTAATGGGTCAGCCACCGCTTCTGCTCTCCAGGGCGCTCCGTGTTGTCTTGCGTGCAAGGACGGGGAAGGCCACGCTGCTCTCTTGCTCTCCTCCACACCCCAGGCTTTCTTCCTGGCCCCGCTGCCATTCTGCTGTTTCCTTGCACCAAGCTCCTTCCCTACACCGCTGCGCTGCTTGCGGTGTTGCCAGCTATGCCATCTCTTAGAGCAGGACGTGTTACAGGATGAACCCTGGCAGCCTAATATTGAAGACATGCTGGACAGAGGTTACAGGCAAGCATTGGGGGGGGCTCATTGGGCCCCGTGCTGCTGGCTGGGAAGGGGAGAGAAGGTTTGAAATGGTGACAGAGCCCCAGGGTTCACTTGGCTCCTTTCTGTTTCCAAAAGTAAACCAAATGAGCCCCACAATTCACCCTGCAGGGAGCTTTCCAGGAACACCGTCAAAGCCTGAGTCCAGTTGCGTGGGAGGAATCTAGGGGCTGAAGACGGGAGTGCTGTCAGTAAGGGAGGAGGTAGGGTTCGGGGATCCCCAGTCGAGGGGGAAGGGGTGGTGATTCTCATCAAACCTCCTGCAAAGTGGTTTTGGAGGTTGTGAGGGGGCTAAGGCCCCGCGGGACCCGGCCCGAGGGAGAAAGCCCGGAGGGGCGTCCAACTTCCGGGATCAGACCCGGAAGTCCGGCCGGAGGGTTAAAGTTTTCCGGAACACAAGCCGGGCCGGAGTGAGA
>NW_017728939.1:8421458-8423356 GCF_001723895.1 Crocodylus porosus | reverse complement strand
TCTTCGAGGCTCGGTTAGCAGCAGGAGGGGGGCTGGTCCATTATGCTGCGATGCATCATCCTGATCTGAGCCCCGAGCACTCTCCCTCCCCAGCACGCAATCGCCTGCGTCAACCTGCTCCTGTCCTAGGGCTCGGAGCCGTTCCTATGTGACCGTGTGCAGCCGCGGTGGGACACAGGCAAGACGAAAAGACCCAGCAAAGTTACAGAGAGCACTGTGCAGGCTGGAGGATCCTCAAGAGCCTGTACCTGAATCGGACAGAGCGATGGGCCAGCACCCAAGGAAGGACCAAGGTCTTCCTCCAGAAGGCCGGCAAGCGGCGAGCTGTCTCCCGCAGAAGGCAGCACGAGCGCCGGGCCCGGAAGCTACAGGACCCGTACGTGCAGGCGGCGGCAGGCTGGGATGCGAGGGAGGACACGCGGGGGGCGAAGGTCCAGACTGGGGCCTGGGACTGGGAGCAGGCCAGGAGAAAGCTCTTCCAGGCCAGGGCCCCTGGGTGGCAGAGAGGGGGGAGTGCTTTGCTTACTCCTCCAGGCTAAAGAGCAAAGAGAAGCCCAGGACGTGCCTGACAGACGGCGCAGGAGCGACGCGCCGGTCGAAGGACGGTGTGCTGGAAACGGTGAGCGCTTTCCACCGAGACTTCTATGCCGCGCGACGGGAGAGCCCGCGGGGCTCGCCCGGGCCCTCCGAGAAGCCGAGCAGCGGCAGCTGGAGGAGGAGTGGACGCTGGAGGAGCTCGAGCAGACCCCCGGAGGCTCAACAGGTCAGACGGCCTGCCCAAGGAGTGACCTTTTTATGTGACCTTTTGGGACCTGGTGGGTCCCGACTTTGTTGGAGCTCTTTCGAAAGCGGCTGCAGGGGGGCTGACTGGGGGCTGGGATGGGCCAGGGCCTCGTGACCCTCTTGCATGAGAAGGGTCCGAGGGAAGAGCTGAGGACCTGGAGGCCCATCACCCTCCTGAACTTCGACTATAAGCTGCTGGCCAAAGTCTTGGCCACGTGATTTCAATCCATCCTAGGTGCCATCATCCACGAGGACCAGTCGTGCGCACTACCAGGACGCCAGATCCACGGAGCCTGCTGCAACAGAGGGACGTGCGCCCGCTGGAACGGGGCAGAACCGGGCGGTGCTGAACCTGGACCTGGAAGAGGCCTATAAGCATCGCACCAGTTTCTCTTCAAGACACCGAAGCGAATGGGGGTCCCCTCGGCCTTCAGCAGCTGGATAAGGACGCTGTACACAGATGTTAGCAGCAAGGTGCTGATCAATGGGTTCTTAAGCGAGCAGATCACACGCTAGGCGTCCCCAGACCTGCCTGCTCTCCCTGATCCTTTTCACCTGCGCCATTCAACCCCTGGCCCAGGGCATCAGGCAGGGCCCCGGGTTACGCGGAGTCCTGATTCCCGGAGGAAGCAAGGAAGAGACCAAGGTCCTGGCTTACACGGGCGACCTGAACATCCATAAGTGTGCTGTAGAGAGAGCTCTGTGCCACACACAGATCCATGGAGCCAAGCTCAGCGTGAGCAAGAGCACCTGCCTGGCCGTGGGCGAGCTCAGGGACCTGGAGTTGGTCCCCCCGTGAGGGGGTCAAGACCCTTGGGGTGGAGTTTGACCTACGCTGATCAGAAGGAGGGCTTGGGAGATGGAGGAGGCCAAAGTGAAGCTGAGATTGGGTCTGTGGCACACACGTCACGTCTCCATGGGGGGGCACGTGGCGCTCGTAAAGGTGGTATTGCTACCAGCGCTTCTGTACACCATGCTGGTCTTCCCCGAGTGTCACCCGCAGAATCTAGAGAGCCATGTGCGTCGTCTTCCGGGGGTCCAAAATGGAGAAGAAGGCAAGGAAGACCCCGTGCGAGAAGGAACGGGCCAGGGGCAGAGGGATGCCAGACATCCAC
>NW_017728939.1:8418843-8420580 GCF_001723895.1 Crocodylus porosus | reverse complement strand
CGCAGCCCCTGCGGGCCGGGCCCGCCGGCGGGGCGCGTTTTAAGCGGGTGAATGTCAAGCCGCCGGCTGGGCTGCGCCGCGGGGCTCCCGGCCCTTCCCTGGGGCGGGAGGTGTCGGAGAAGCGGGCGGCGTTCAAGGGACCCCGGGACGCGGGTCATGCAGCCTGGCCTTGCTGGACCCGCTCGGTGGTCCTGGGCGCGGCCCAGTTGGGGGCGAACCCGGAGACCCTGGCCCAACTCCTAGCGAGTGGAGCTGGGCGCCGCGGGAGTCTGCAGAGCCAGGATCCCAGCCTCGGGGCGGGCACCACGCAGCCAGCGATGGCCTACGGCACCGGGCGCCTCGACCCGAGACCTGGCGGCTGGCACTGACTAGCCCCTGGCTGGATCGAACGCTACGTGGGTCCCGGAGACCGAGCCGGGTGCGATACCCCAGCACGGGCTTGAGGGCTGCTGGGGGGACTTTTGCCCTGCCCCTGCTTTGCCCCAAGGGATGCCCCCGCTTCACTGGAGGGAGCTGGTGGGGGTAGGAAAGGGGCTGCGGTGCGAAGGGTCCTAGACGAGCAACACCCTGCCCTGCAGGTGCAAAATCCCTTCCGGGGGATTAGCAAAGCAGGAGCAAACCCAAGAGCCCGTCTCCTCCCGCGGTGCCCATCCTCCCTGTGCCGGCTGCATCTCCTTCCAGCCTGATCTTGTGGCTTTGTTCTCGTGGGCCACGTCTCCAGCGGGCGGCAAGTGCGGTGCCAGCTCCTGAACGGGAGCTCTGCCGTGGGGAGCCGTGCTGTGCAGCTCAGGCCTTGGGATCCAGCCCTTCAGAGATGGGATTTTCTTTTCCCAAGTGCTCACTGTGCTGTACAAGGTGTCAGGGAGGAAAACCCCAAGTAACTGGCTCGTGTCCTCACCTGGGCAGAGATCAGGGCAGGGGAAGTGCCCAGACTGCACGTCTCGCCAAGGGACGCAGAGCTGGCACCGTAGCTTCTAGTGGCCCCTGGCCCCAAGGTAAAAACCAGTCCCGGTGTCTGCCTGCCCCTACCCCGGCGTCATGGCTGGAGAGGAAGCTGTGGGGCAGGGGCTGATCAGAAAGCAGGCGCTGACGGGTGGCAACTCCCAGCCTCGCACATCGACGCTGGAGCAGCTCCACGATGGAGAAGGGTCTGCTTCCCGTGTGACCTGTGTCTCTCTGCCTCAGTGCCAGGCGTCACCGATCCTCAGCCCAGCCTCGGCCTGGCAGTCGGGCTCTCGGGATGGAGGACAAGAAGAAGAAGAGGAGCCCCAAGGCTTGCCTGGCCCAGCCGGCCCCTGCCAGCGGCTTGCGCAAGCTGCCTGTCCCCACCAGCAAAAGCGCCACCTTCTCCTTGGGGCTGCCTCACCTGCCCTCGCCGAAGCAGAGGGCCAAGTTCAAGAGGTAGGTGTTGGGGACTGTGCCGCTGGCGCCCAGTCCGTGGGCACGGGCTGTGCCTGCAGCAGTCAAACCTGGGGCCTGTTGCCCCATGGGCCTGCTTGTGCAAGGAGGTGGTAGTTGCAGTGGCCACGAGGGAGACACGGCCACCAAGGTGAGGCTGGTGTATTGCCCCACCATGCACAGCCATGTCCAGGCTCAGCCGTGTGGGCCTGCGTGGCTGGAAAGGTGGGATGCATGCTGGCAAACTGGCCTGAGCTCCTGGGGGGGAAGAGCTGAGAGCTCCTAGGACCCCGCTAGGAGACTGGGTGTAGGCCTGGAAAAGCTAAGCTGGGGGGGGGG
>NW_017728939.1:8416942-8418743 GCF_001723895.1 Crocodylus porosus | reverse complement strand
GAAGCCTCGTGCCCCACAGCCGGGGGGCGGCGCAGGGGTGGCACTGGGGCCCCCGCTGCAGCACACCTTTCTGACGGACGTCTCGGACGTGTACGAGATGGAGGGCGGCCTCCTGAACCTGCTCAATGACTTCCACTCGGGGAAGCTGCAGGCATTCGGTAAGGAGGCGTACTGGCGGGGGGGCGGGGGTCCATGGCACCAACGCCCGGCCCCGTGGGATGGGTCATGCTTGCAGCACCCGAAAGGCCGGGGCTGGCATCGTGGCTGGTCTAGGAGTCTCCCGCTGGCTGTGGTGAGACGCCTGGCCCCAGGGGAGCAGGGAGCCGGGCTCTGGTGCAGGGAGGGCTCTTGGGGCTGGGCGTCACGGGGCTGCTTCCCCGGGCACAGGGAAGGAGTGCTCCTTCGAGCAGCTGGAGCACGTGCGGGAGATGCAGGAGAAGCTGGCGCGCCTGCACTTCAGCCTGGACGTCTGTGTGGAGGAGCTGTCCGAGGACCAGAAGAAGGCGGTGGCCGACAGGAACCTCGACCAGCTGCTGACCAATGTGAGTGGGCCTCGAAGGCAGCCCTGATCCCCCTGCCCGGCGCCTGGGGCAGGGCCGGTCTCTGCTGCACCTAGCACCACGGAGCCTCGGTCCTAGCCGAGGCCTCGGGGCCGACTACTCCTCGCAGTGCTTCCTCCTGCTGTCGGGAGCCGGGCTAAGCCCTGTCCCCTTGATCTTTGCTGCTTGCATCAGGATGAGGGTGATTTCTGTTTCCCCTTTTTCCAGCTGGAAGAGCTCAGCAACTCCATGTATCCTGCTGCTGGACCAGGTGGGCTGACGGATCCCGCTGGGGCAGCTCGTATCTGCAGCGCCGGCTGCTCCGCAGGCAGGGAAGGGAAGAGGGAATAGCTTGGCAACCCTCCTCCCTTCTCTGCTGCGCCCCCCCCACAGCAGAGGTGGTAAGCTGTGGGTCTTCCCTCTGCCCTGCGCCTCGCTGGCACGCGCTCTCCCGAGCCTTTGGTGAAAGTCAGTAGAGCCTCCTCTGCTGCTTCGCGGGCTGGAGGCCGCCCCGGGGCCGGCTGAGCCTGGGCCACAGTCTCTGGCAGATGTAGCAGCCCCGGGACTGCAGATCAGTTCTTCTTGGCTTGTTCCTTAACACGCAACCCAGACAAAAGCTGCACCTGGCGGAGAACTCGGACCTGGAGGACGCTTCCACGGCCTAAGCACCGAGGCCGCCGGCCCCGCGCAGCAGGGAGCAGCGTTAGGGAGGGCCTTGGAGCCAAGGGAAAGGCCTGCACCAGCTGCGCCGCCCGCCTGCATTGCCACCTGCGACCTGCCTGGAGCAGGAGGGGTCAAAGGGCCGTGCTCCCTGAAGAGGAGGGGGTGGGGGTGAGCTTGCTGTCAAGGGTGAAGTCCCCGCTCCAGCAGGTGCGAAAAGTCTGTACAGGAAGGAAAGGAGGAGCCGGGGCTGCAGGGCTCTCTTCCTCCACCTCTCCCCAGCTCCCTGGGGGCCGCGGCCAAGACATGTCACCTCTGTGCCTCAGTTTCCCCCTCCTGAAAACGGGGTGAGTGGATCTCAGCAGGGGGGAGCCGCCGTCGGGCCGCGGGGTCAGCCTGGCCCCAGGGGATCGATCCCAGCCCTGCCCCCGGCCCCTCCTTGGCGACCCGCCCGGCCCCAGGCGCTGGAAGCGCCCCCGCCTCTTCCAAGGGCTTTGGGGGCGCATGTGCCAGTGCAAGCTGGCGTGAACCGCTTGGAGCGAGCTCAGACGCGGCGCTCCTGCAGGCCCCGGCCCCTGCCCCCTCGCCCACGCGCGGGGCTG
>NW_017728939.1:8343917-8416842 GCF_001723895.1 Crocodylus porosus | reverse complement strand
CTGCGGGCGGCCTTCCTGCCCCGCTCCTCGGCGCAGCGTGTCGCTCCGTGATGACGCCATCAGCCCGCGCGCGGTTGCCGGGGCAGCGGCGATGGGGCAGGAGCCGGAGCGGCTGCGCGGGGCGGCGGCGGCGCTGCAGGTGGGGCCGGGCCGGGGCTAACCCGGAGTGGAGCGTTCACACGGGCAGCAGCGCGCAGACGTCACGGGGTCAAAGGGAGGGATGGGGGGACTGAACGTCACTGTCACGTCTCTATTGTACCCCCCCCAGTATCAGTACCTGGCAGTCGGGGTTCCCGTCGTGACGTCACATTCTCTGACGTCCTAGAATTCGGTATGATGTCGTATGCGATGATAATGATCTACAAAACGATATCTCGCCCTTCTATTATGGTGTGATAACAGCTTGTTAGCTGCGTCTCACGCTGCGTGACCCGGCCCACGGGGGTCCCCGGTCTGGCCGTGCAGGGGTGGGGTTGATCCCTCCCACTCCCAAATTTCCCACCCGCCGAGGAGCCCCGGGCCGGAGGTCACTGCCCCGCGAGCCATGTCCGAGGCCGAGCGCCCACTGTTTGCCGATGGCTGTCATGACTTTGCTATGATTGCTGACGCGGATGGTCTGAACAATCCTTTCGATAATAAAGAAGACTAATTAGGAGCTTGCTTTTGTTTTGTTATAACTTACACTGGCCTGGCTGGGCTGCGAGGGACGCAGCGCGAGCAGTGCCGGCTTTGGCCCGTGGCAAGGCTGGGCCCACTGGAGAGGATGGCTTTTGGGGGGAAGCTTGAGAGGAGGATGTGGAACGACCCATGGGGCTCCTGGTTTCCTCCGGGGCCTGCAGGGTGCGCAGCAGGATGTCGGCTGTGAGATTATTGCGGGGGGCGCAAGAGAGGGTCGAGTTTACATGACGTTTTGAAACTTTTTCTAATCATTAATAATACTAAAAAGTGCCTGATCACGGGTCCTTCGGGCCAGGGTGCAGCCACCATGGGAACTGGGGGCTTGAATAGCAGCACCACCCCCAGCAGTATTGAGGACTGGGTTTTACTAGTGATCACGTCCGTGTCATGTTCAGCAAGGAAGAGAGAAGGGAACTAAGTTTCCTTCTGCATAACGGGATGTTTAATCAGAGGCCGTCGGACAAGGAGGCTCAGCTCTGCCTCTGCCTCTGCCTGTAGCACGGTGGGAACTTGGGGAGCTCTGTCTCTTTTCTCTAGGCTCACATCCGAGGTTACCTGGTGAGGAAGAGGTTTCGAAGCTTGCAGGAGGAATATGAGAGCACTGTCATGGAGATCGAAGGGGGTTTGGATCGGTTGCAGTGGAAAGGCAGCCTTCTACCCAGGCCCGTGTTTCTTCAGGAGGTAGGGCCTGCTGAGCACGAGGTGAACGCCTACTGTATGTGGTGTCTGACCATGTGCTAACCACAGGTTTGACTACAGAGGGTGCCAGGGACTCGCAGCTCTTGCCTCTGGGCAGGAAATCCCTGCTGTGCCAAGAGGGGCTTTTGGAGGCTTGTTGGCCTGTAGTACACGTACACGGTGGCTTTCTATCACACTCTCTATAAAAGACAAAAAAACCCAAAGCATAGCTTAAATGCACACAATTATCTATTCCCTAAATAGATTGTAAATAGCCATTTACAATCCTAGTATGGACACGGTCAAGTTCTGCAGTTACTAGACAAAGTCAGCTATTGCTCATGAAAGCTTAGGTGCAACTCTAGTTTCTGCCTGACCTAGCTACCTCTGTCCACTGACCACGTTGGTGGAGATCCCTGGCTGCAGAAAGCACTGTGTCGGGAAGAGCCTGATCTTGCTGGGCATTTCTGCTAGTTGCTTCCCTCTACGACTGTTTCACTTCTCGAACCTGTTTCTTCAGAAGCAGGTGAAAGCAAAGCGATCGATTGGCCAAGAGGCTGTATCCAAAGACCAGAGTGCCACCGATAAAGAGCAGCAGAAGCTTTATGCTTTGGAGACTTTGGAACCAGAGAAGGACTGTGACTCTCAGGGCATCGCAAACCCCGCAGGCCAGCTGGAAGGTGAGGAGGTGCCTTTGGGGAGTGATGCTGGTGGAATGAGGCTGAATCCGCAGCCTGAGGCAGAGACACCCACCAGACTGGACTGCAGCCTGCCAGGGGAGAGCAGCGAATGGAAGAACTGTAGCAACGTGTCTTCTGTATGGAGCAGCACCATTCTGGAGACCGGGTCTGCCAGAGCCAGCCAGGGTAAGAAACCAGAATCAATGTGCAGAGTGCACAGCCAGGTACTCTAGATCCTTCTGGCCTAGCTGAGTAGCCCAGCAGAACACTTGTGCTTTTGAAGCAGGTTCCTGGGGAGACAAAAGGCCTCAGAAAAACACCTGAGGCTAGAATTGGCTACAGCTGACTCCATCTGGAGTCTTTCTTGGGTCTTCAGCAGAAATGATGTCTGTTTTCCCAATAACGTTGTCTGTAGTAGGAAGTTACCCATTGCTGATGGCTGCTAGCAGCAGTGGGTGCTGCTCTGAGTGATTGAACTGTGTGTGTGGATAAGAGCAAAGCGCACTGCAGCTCTGGACCCCTGCTCAGAGCCTCTGTATGGATCACGTGGCTCCACGTGTCTCTCCTAGAACCCCGACCCTCCTCTCTCCAACACACGGGTTCTGGCCTCCAGTGAGTCTCGTTTGCATGGGAAAAAGTGCTTTAATAGCTGAACCTTTGTCCATATAAATTTCCTGCCATCTCTTCCATTGGGACAGTGGTGGTGGTTGGTGGGGGTTCCACTGTTTTCAGAAGCTGAAGGTCGAGATCATGATAGAGGATTTTTTTGCAAGGTCTTTGAGCACAAACAAGCTAGAAAGTCTATTCCAGACAGGTACCTGTCCTGAAATTCACTGTCTCTCTTTTGGGGGAGAGCAAAGTTAAGAACAAGAGCTGTGTAAGTCTTTGGAGTTGTAATGCAGGCTGGTAAAGAAAATAGTTGCTCTGTTTTCCTCTGTGAGAGGCTAGAAAGCAAACAACTTCTCACATTGCCAGAAAGTTAAGGGAACAGATGCATCTGTCCCACTTTGCCAGCAGAAGCCACATGGGGGAGTTGACTAACTTCTCCTTGGTTTTACTGCAGTTTAAGGCCCGTGATTGCATATTGCATCCTTTGAGAGCTGCACAAGAATTTAACGTTCCTAATTGGTTTCCAGTAGATTTGTGCATATTTGCTTTGGTTAATGGCATGTTTTCTTTGACGGTGAAGTGAGAAGGACAGGTTGAGAATCTAAACTAGCACAGACCAGAACTGTCATTCGGTAGAAGCGATGGGTTCAAGCGGGGTTGGTACAGAGATGCCTAGAAATGGAGGTTGGGGAAGGAGGTGGGGGGATAAGTTGGAGGATGTGATCAGACTCTTCTTGCTGCGAGAAGGTGTTGACAGCCACGAACAGCAGTGAGAAGGTCACCACTGTGGCCAGCCAGGTTACTGTGTGCTGTAGCAAAACAGTCGGCTCCCCTGGGATTGGGGGTGGGATCTGGGGAGAGGCTTTTGCACCCAAATCTGGCTCCAAGGATGGGTCAAGGTGTGATGGGAACATGGAAGGTGCTGTTGGTGGCTATAATTGCTCCTGCTTCTGTTTCTGTGCAGAGCTTTCATTTGGAAGCATGGAGAAAATGCTGCCTGAGACGCTACCTGAGCTCCAGCGCTACCGAAAGCATTTGGCCATGGAGATGCTGTGGCTGCAGCAAGCTATTGCAAGCCGTAAGAATGTAAGAGCCTCATCTTTCTTCTGATTGTGTGGGTGGGTGTGTACATGTGTGCACACTCAAAATGCTGGATGGAGCTGCCTTGTGCCTGGAGCTGTAATGCAGAGTTAATTGCTCCCATGGAGTTTAGATTTCCAGGCCGAAAGTGTACCCCCCTAAGAGTTGGATCAGATGATGGTGGCACATTTGCTCTGCTGTCCTGGAGGTGATGATGCTTTGCACATGCCTAATTGCTTTCCATTTCTGAGCCTCAGTTAAATTAAATGGAGAGCTGGCTGTGGTGAGCAGTAGGGCTGTTCAAAAGACATCACTGTTGTTTTGACGTCACTGTTTGGCAGTACTCATTGCACAGCCTGTTCACATAATTTCTCTGGATACCTTTTGTCATAGAAGGTTTGTGAAGAACAGGCTACACTGCATTGTGCCTGCAAGTATGCATATGAATAAGCAGTAATTGGGTGATAAAGGCATGATGATTAAATAATGTGTAGATTGTGCCTTCTATCCCCCGGCTTTAAAGGGCCTTACAAATTGGATTCAGTGTTAAGGTACAGTGATGTGCCATGGTCACATGGTCAGGGCAGTAGCAGAACAGTGAGTTGGATGCAGGAATCTGAACTGTCCAGGCTGTTTCTGGGAGCCAGTTAGAGGGAGGGAGGTACCTAGATCTAGCTGTTGAAGCCTCAGTTGCATCCTTCTAAAGACCATAACATCACAGTGTTTCCCATCACATGTGACAACTCCACAGGGCTCTGAGGAGTCTGCAGGAACAAACGCTCTCCTTGTTCAAATGCTGCCAGCCCAAAACAATAGCAGGTGATTTTTTTTCCCTCCCCACTTTTTTGTCTTGTAGTACTTGATCCTGAAACAAAGGCTGGGGGCTCCTGAGAGATAAGCGGCCATCCCAGTGGGCTGCACGCCACGGTTGTGTCCCGTTGGGGGAAGGATGTTCTCTGGGGCTAGCTGGACTGTATCCTGTTTGCGGGAGCAGGGTAACTTTTGGCTGATCTGCAGGGAGTCCAACCACCCGGGAGAGCACTCGCTCCAGTGCAATGGGGCTGTCTGGCACGGTGATCCTGGGATTGGCTTTGGTTATGAGGAATGTGACAACGAAGACTCTTCTTTTAAACCTGTGCCTTTGCTGTAGAGCTGAACTCTGCAGGAGCTAGTGCTCAGCCTGGAGGAAGCCTGTTTCTCCTGGCTCGACCTGAGCCTCTAGGGTGAATCCAAGGCAGGGATGCTGTGATGGGGTTTTAAAGGTCCTGCTCTCTAAATGCCTGGCCACTGGTTTGAAGTCGCACTGAGCTACAGGGAGGCAGTGGGGTACTTTGACTCTAAGCCCCTGTTGTGTTAGCTGGCTGAGCTGCACACTTTGGGAAGGTTCAGGCTCCCACTGACCAGGGCTCTGTTCCCAAGATTCGAAGATCCCGGAGCTTTGTGGTGGTCTCCATGGCTCAGCTCAGCAGCTGTCCCTCGGACTGAACTTCCACTGGCTGAGCAAGGCCTAGAGGGTTGGCACTGTGTGTGCAGACCACACTGTCTGTGTGGATGCTTTCCCTGGGAGGCTTGGCTGCCTCTGCTGTGATCCACTGGATCCCTCATATATGGCAGAAAGGGGATTTTTCTCTGTGCTGCTCCACTTCATACTGCAGGCCTTTAGCACTTGGTTCTCTGCATCTTCCTTCCACATGCAGTCATGGAACCAGGTGCATGTTTCATGTATGACCTCATCCTGTGCCGGTCCCTGAATATATTCACTTATTTCCCAAGTCTGTTCCTGAATAAAACATTCTTTTTCCAGTGTTTTGTCTCCACATGTGCTTCTGATCAATGGTAGCCTGGCTCCTCACACAGACCTTCCACATGGAGCCTAACAGAGGTTGTAGCCCATCACTCTGGGCAGGTGGCAATGGATGTATTGCAGGAACTGTCTGTAGGCTCTAAGCAATCTGCAAAGTGAATAGATAAACCTTTTGGGTACTCCCCTGAATGTATCCTCCTGATCACCCCTTCTTGTGCTGACAGGCTGCCATGGAACCAAGCTGGAGCTTGGGCAACACGCTGAGGTCTCTCACTCCTTTCTTTCAGTAGCACACATACTCCAGCCTCTTTATTAGAAGCAAATCTGTTCAGTACAGGCTGTCCCATGTCAATACAGACCCATTTCAGCATTGCATCACCTGGCCCATCTGAGTCTTTGAATGTCTCTGGGTCTGATTCTGGCCTGCTGAGGTCTATGGAACTTCGACTTTAGCAGGGTCAGGATTTGGCACTGAGAGCAGAGGGAGGGAGTTTAAATGCCCTGATGCCACAGGCAGAAATTGTCACTGCTTTGCTCCTTTTGGAGGGGGAAGAGTGGCAGAGGGAGGGGAACAGGATTGTTTCAGGGATGTCTGGAAACAGGCTGGCGTCCTGAGTCTCTGCTCCAAGGTGTGGGATGCAGACATCTTCAGCCATAGATGCAAGTAAAACTTTTGTTTCTTTCTGCATTCTTTGGATGCTGCTGAAAGACGTGAGCTTGAGCTCCTCTGTCTGATCCCCTTAACTAGTGCAAGCGACCGGACAATGCAGACTCCTGGGCCTCTCCTCTCAATGGCACTGCTCAGACCTCTGTTAGCATCATATACCTAGTCGCCTTGCCGTGATTTTAGTGCACTTCTCGCAATGCCCCTGGGAAGCAGGAAAGCCTTATTCCCCTTTAAATATGGGAAAAGGAGATTTAGGGAACCCAAGTGACTTGCCTGAGGCCACCTAGGAAGTCTGTGGCAGGTGGAACTGAGCCTGGGTGCTCTGTAGCAAAGGCTACAGTGGCCTAACCACTGGCATGTCCTTCCTGGGGCCCTGTTTTGAGCCCATGTAATGAAATGTGGCTGGTGAGACGCTTGCCAATGGGGCAGTGGATTGAGACCTGCCACCTGTCACACAGACCATGGAGTGATCAGAAATGGGCGGTGTGTTTTTCATACGCTCCCACCGTGGATGGGATTGAAATCCCTGCCTGAGGTGGATGGCTGTAACTGTTCTCCTGGGCAAGCCGGTTCCCTGCAGTTTGGAGGTTTTTCAGGCTGTGAAGGAGCTTTCTGCTCTGGTTGTGCATAGTCAAGAGAGGGGTATTTGTGTGGTTCCTGTTCCTGGTTTGAGTGACACGGCCAGGCCAGCCCACAAAACACTCTGCTCTGGCTGGGCCTGCAGCCATGGAAACAGCCAGGGACACTTTCAGAAAGCAGCTCCAAGAAGGGACGGGAGCACAAAGGCAGCCAGGCAGCAAGTGCTTGTATTTTGCACAGGACTCCAGGGGCTTTCGTCCTCTGTGCTTTGCCTGGTGCAGGTCACCCTGCTGCTTTATGATCTGTGGATTGTGGGTGGTCCACAGGGAATGAGGTCCACCAGATTAGCCCTGCCACCTCATGCCAAGAACGTGGTGGTGTATCGCAATGGAGACCCCTTCTTCCAGGGCAGGAAGTTTGTGGTTAACCAGCGCCAGTTCCTCACCTTTGAAGCATTTCTGAACGAGGTCACCAGCACCATCCACGCGCCCGTGGCAGTGAGGAATATCTACACCCCCAGGCAGGGCCACCGGGTCATGGAGCTGGGGGAGCTGCAGAATGGGTGCCAGTACGTGGCAGCTGGCTTCGAGAGGTTCAAAAGGCTTGAGTGAGTTGCTTCGGTCTCCAGGTGGAATAAGGGGGATCCCTTGGGAGGGGGCAAGAAGGAAGGGCGTCACTGTGCACTTTCAAGCAGGCAATGCTTTGAAAGGTGGTTGGTGGTGTTGAACTGAGGGGCACAAACTTGGGTTTCCTTTATAGGACCGCTGGCCAAGGAACACGACCGTCCTATGTCTGTGCGGATGCACAGCCAGGTTCCCAGGGTCCTGCTGACACCCCGCACAACCCCTGTGTGCCCATTTCATTCCCTCTCCTCTATCAAAGGGCATTTAGCTGCAGCCACGAGTATGTTGAAATTTCGTGATGCTGCTTGCTTTTTGTGCCAATAGCTTGCATGTCTGCTTTCTGCTCTACCTGCTCATTTCAGGCCACCTGTTCTAAATTGCACGGGGGAGCCAGCAGTCATGTTTTTAATACTCTGGGTTTTAAAAAGCCTGTCAGTGGAGCCCTGCAGCTGGGAAGGGCAAGGTCTGGTTGTTTGCCATTCCTTTACTTGTTGGGTTCTGTTGTAAATATTTGCATATGCGCTAGCTGAGGGCTGACACATACATGGGAGTCATTTTTCATTTGGTAAGGGGAATTTCTCTTTTCTTCAGCTGATATGATCGTAAGAATGAGCTGAAAATAATCAACTGAAAAAACACGTTCTTTGCCAGGTTGTAGCGATCTGCGAGGCATCTCTGTTGTGCAGAAGTCGGGGACAGTCGGGGCTTTGTGCTACCAATTTCCAGCACAGCTTTCCTTACCTGTGCCCCCCTCTGATGAGTTGTCCCCATTCTGCTGGGTCCCTTAAATTTCATATGGCCCTGAGACGTTCAAACAGGAACTAAAAACATGCTGACCTGGGGTGGGGTCCTTCCTGTCGTAACTCATCTGTGGGATTTCATCATGGGTGAATTTGGCCCCAAAAGCCCACGCTGAGTTCTGTTGAGGAAACTGTTGAGCATCATGAATTGAAATGCTTGGAGCCTTGGGCTCGAAGGCTGAAACATGGAATTGGTGAGGGGGATGTGACGTGGCGCAAATGCCTTCTGCCGAGGAACCGGGAACTCTCTGTTGGTCGGGAATTTTAAATGTAATGGTTCTTATCCCAGCTGATGTTCTGGAGACTGGATGAGGTGGAAAGGCGAAAAGGAGCTAAAATACACTTCTGATAGCCATGTAGGAAGCCTACAACACGTGGCACCTAAAGGGCCCAAGTGCGAGCAAAGCTAGGCTGCTGTTGCCTTCCAAGTGAATTGGCTCAGGTGTGTTTGCAGGGGTGATGAGACTGGTTAACAATGTTCCTGTCCTTCGTGCTATTGAGTACCGAAGTAGTGAACGCCCCGCGTACAGGGTCTCTTCTGACCTCTTTCAACAAGTCAGGAGCTGCAGTGTGCCCTGGAGGTCCAGCAGTCCAAATTTCAGTTTGGTCCATGCTGTTGAGACCACTCAGAGTGAGGGGATTTAAAGCTCATTCTGTATAAAGAAAGCTTTCTTGCCAGATTTTGGCTGCTCAGAGGAAACAGGACAGTGTGGCTATGCCTGTGTGTGAATCCAGATCCTTCCCGGGTGATCGAATGTTGTCTGGGGCAAGAATAGGGCATTGCTTAAGGTCTGTCCCTTTCTCTTTTACAGGGGTAGTTTAGACTGCTGCTGAGCCCCCAATCCAGGGGGACTGGTTGCCTGACTTTTGCTTGGCCCCTACCATTGGCCTGTTCATCCTGAGAGACCCAACCAGGGGCTAAAATTCTAGTTGTGCTAGCTCTCGGGGTCACGGCCGTCTCACCGTTCCACGGTGCCCCAGGGAACGTGGCCTGGGAGTGTGCTAATTATCTTCTCTCCATTTTTACAGCTATTTAAATCAGGGATTGAAGCAGCTGAGTGGGACTAGGAAGAAAAATGGCATGCAGGTGAGTCCCTTTTAGGGTGGGGTGTGCACGTGTGCAATTGTCTTGAAATAGCAGCTGCTGCTAGGCCTCATCACTGCGAGCCTGTTCCCCCAGCAGAAGGCAAGGTCTGGGGTTAGGATGCTTGCTACTTAGCCGACAATGGGGCGACTTTTTTTGCTGGGGGCTGGTTTTTGTACAAGGCTGACTGTAGAGCTGGGTGCTGGCAAGAGCAGCTTTCAACTGTCTGAAGGGCAGATCCAAAGAGGATGGAGCTGGGCTGTTCTAGGTGGTGACAGATGACAGAACAAGGAGCAATGGGCTCAAGTTGCAGCAAAGGAAGTTGAGGTTGGACATCAGGAGAAACTTTCTCACTAGAAAGGTCTGGAACAGTCACCCGGAGAGGTGGTGGACTCTCTATCCCTGGAGGCTTTGAAGACCGGGGTAGACAAAGCCTTGGCTGGGATGATCTATTGGGGCTCGCCCTGCTTTGAGCAGGGGTTGGACTAGGTGACCTCCTGAGGTCCTTTCCAACCCTCATTTTCTCTGATTTTCTGTGATTCTCTGAGAGATCTGCCTGTGGAGGTGACAGTCTACACACCCAGGAGCTAGCGCTGGGTGGGAAGAGGAGCTCTCCTGCTGATCTCTCCCAAGCGTCCGCAGCCAATGAGGACACTGTTTGTCAGAACCAGGAGCAGGCTGTGGTTAGAAACGGCCTTGACGGTCTGTTTTCCACTTTGCTCCCCCCTCTTTAAACAGTAATGGCACTGAGCAGCCCGTCCGAACCCAAGCTGGGGGAGGACAGCAAGCCTGAGTCATTCAGGAGCAGGGGAAGGGGTGGCAGTGGATGGGAATGCTCGGGTTGAAGGCAGCCGCGTGCCCCAGCAGGACGGTAGTCGATGGGATGTCATGCGTGCGACGGTGCTGTTTCACGTGCAGTCCCTCTCCCTCGTTAGCACCGCAAGCCTGATCTGTACACAAGAGCTCCTTGCCCCTGGCAACGCCACAATGCGCCCGGCCATGCCACTCCATTGTGTTGATGCCTGCATGGAGCCGCTCCCAGGCCTGGCTGTTTGACAACAAGCCTCACCTAGCAGCACGGGGACCCTGAGCCAAGTTAGGAGGTGCCACCTGGTTGGGGCCCTGCTGGGAGGGTGGAGGGCAGAGACCTGCAAGGCGTGTGTGACATGTTTGTGTGATGAACTTGGCCTCCAGGTCCGCCCTGTCGCTCCCCAGAAGCTGACTGTGTCGGCGCGATGGCAGAAGCCTGCCCGTCTGCCCTGTGTGATCCAGTGAGTGTCTCTCAAGGGGCCGTGGGGAGCAGAGAGTCTCTGGGGGCTTGGAGGAGGGGGTTGCTTTGCGGCCCGAGGAGCTCCGACACCTGCAGCGCCAGCATGCACAAGCCGAGCGCTGGCTGCTTGCTGGCGTTGCTGACATACAGACTAAGCTGCTGGGGGCCCTCAGGGTCGTTGTTGTGCACGTGGGGCTGCGAGCACGAGTAGGAACACAGGCTCATGCAAACGCATCTGGATCTTTTGAAGTGTTTTCCGGAACGGGGACTTGCTGAGCCCCCCTTTCCGCCTGCTCCTCTCCAAGAGCACCCTGCTGGAGTGGGACGGCGTCCTGGGGCTGCTGACGGAGAAAGCCAGCCTTCGCAGCGGAGCTGTCCGAAGGTGAGTCCCCAGAAACGGCACCGTTGGCTCAAATTTCCGTGCAGCTGTTTGGCCTAGGTGAGGAGATGTGGCAGGGGGCTGAGAGTTGCGATGCCAGGCTCTCACCTGTTTCTGCTCCTGATCTGCCCCGTGGCCCTGGAGCTCATGCAAGGGCCTGTGTGAGGGCTAGGGTGTGTGGTGAGCACGTGGTAACGAGGAGGAGCAAATTGTTTTCCTTTCTGTTATGCTTTATTCATGCTGGTGGGGGGCAGGTTGTGTTGGACAAGAGTTTGCAGAGTAGAGAGATTAAGATAAAGGTTTGCTGACACCTGGAGGCAACTCTGAAATACCACACTGACCCCTGGCATCGTAACCCCACCAACTTGGAGCCTGTGATAAACTTAGCCCATGCTCCCAGAGGATACCGTGCCTCTTGCCACTGCCCAAACTGGCTCAGTGCTTGAGCTCCGAGGAGACTGATCCTTTTTTTTTTTTCCCAGAGCCCGCACTCCTGCGCCACCCCCACCTGGGCTGCCAGCCAGCTGGGCACCGCTTGAGGTCCAGACAGAATTCTCTCCTGTTTTCTGCATTCTTCCGCCGGTTTCCTTGCTCCCTTTTTCCCCCCCTCCCAGGAGCATTTGCTGCCTTTGCTACATACCCCTCACCTGTCCCACTGAAGCTCTTCCTAAACTTCTTGTCACCTTCTCGCCGCAGGCTCTGCAGGCTGGATGGAGTTGCAGTGTCCAGTGGTGAGGAGCTGGTGAACGGTGGTTACTACGTGGCTGTTGGGACTGAGAAGTACAAAAACTTGCCCTACTTTGAACTGCTGGTGCCTGAAAATTCTGCCCAGAGGGTGTTCTGGTGAGTAGGCAGGGACCCTGGACTTGATGTTGGTGCTGAAGTTAAGAGTAACCTTTTATGGGAGTAAATGGGGAAGGGAAAATAATAGGACCCAATGGCTGTTTGTATTTCTCAAAAAATTAAAATACTGTGTCACAGTCTCCAAAAGTAGGTGTCTTCTCAGCACTCAGTTTGAGATGCCTGTGGACTTGATTGCTTCACCCAGGGCTTTGGCATTACAGCCACTTGGCAGCTCTGAAAAAGGCTGGGCACCAACAGACAGGGTCAGGCCACAGCTGGAGTACTGCATCCAGTTCTGGGTGCCACACTTCAGGAGGGATGTGGACAACATGGAGAGGGTCCAGAGGAGATCCACTCGCATGATCGGGGCAGCAGGGCAGGCCCTACGAGGAGAGGCGATGGGACCTGAACCTGTTCAGCCTCCACAAGAGAAGGCTGAGAGGGGATCTAGTGGCCTGTTACAAACTAGTCAGAGGGGCCCAGTGGGGAATGGGAGAGACCCTGTTTCCCTGAGTGCCTCCCAGAGTAACAAGGAATAACGGCCATCAGTTGTTTGAGAGTAGGTTCAGACTAGATATCAGGAAGCGCTACTTCACGGTCAGGGTGGCTAGGATCTGGAACCAACTTCCAAGAGAAGTAGTGCTGGCTCCTGCCCTGGGGGTCTTTAAGAGGAGGCTAGATGCATACCTTGCTGGGGTTGTTTGACCCCAGTAGTCTTTCCTGCCATGGCAGGGGGTCGGACTTCATGATCTGCGGGTTGGACTTGATGATCTGCTCAGGTCCCTTCCGACCCTAGAAACTATGAAACTAGGGACTGTTAAAGTCAGTACCTGCCACCAGACCACACCTGGGCCAAAATCATCTAAAAGAAAGATCTCAAATGTCAAGTGATTTCCAGCAGTGCTGGTGTAGCGTGATTGGAGCCCGGCCTGGGAAGTCTGAGACGACTGGTTGGAAACTGGGAACCAAACACTCATAGTCTGTCCTCCCCTTGCAGAATTGTTCATGATTTAAACCCAGGGAACAAACAGCTATTGCCACATGCTCACATCCCACTGACAAATCTACTCTGGGAACTCTGAGACATAAATCCCTGAATATGTTCCTGCTTTGGGTTCTCCTGTGAATGTGTTTGGGAACTTGAGTCTCATTATCCAGATAATGATAGAAATAGGGGAGGAGCGAAGGAAAGACTCTGATTTTTATCAAGCTTTTTAGAATTGGGAGTTGGTTGTTCTGATCACATCCAGTAACTCTCCCTGCCAGCATTCAGAAGAAGCATGAAGGTGGCTCAAGCTCCCCAGCAAGAATGATAGCATGAGCCAACACACAGTCGTCTTGGCTGGCTTGGGGTTGGCAGCAGCCTATGAAGCCTTTTGTCTTCTGAAGAGTCCAGCTCTGCACTGACTAAGTGCATTTTCAGCCATTCGCTGGCTGCTTGGCAGCCCATGGGAAACAAATGGTGGAAACGTTTGGAGCGCAGTGGGCTTTTACATCATGAACAGCACAGCCAGCAGGGAAGTAAGGGACCGAATGTTTCCTGGAGCATGAGGTTCCCCCCTCCGGGCAGGGCTGAGGCTCACTGGGCTATTGCTGTGCGTCATCTATTTGGTTTGGGGAGAACAGCCTCCACTGCTCAGTGTCAGGGGGCATAGTTAACATGTGTGTGGGGACTGCAATTGGGTTAGGGAAGTGAGTGGGTGTGCAGAGTTGCAGGGGAGTGGGTGCGTTTATTGTAACGGGTGCATGGTTTCTTAGTGTGGTTTAAGGTGTGTGATGGAAAGTTTTATGCTAGAAGATGTGTGTGTATAGGTATATATGTGTATGTGTGTGTATATATATATATATGTATGTGTGTGTGTGTATGTTCTTTTTAAGTGCAGTTTTGCACACATACACCACCCCCCACCTCCCCCAGTCCTCTGCCTCTTTAAATGCTCTTGATCTTAACATGCTGAGATCTTGCCTTTTCTGTCGCAGGAGCCATCCCAATAACAGGCGCGGGATCCGCAATGAAGGAGTAAGTGGCTTAGTTTTTATAGGCAGCTGCCTTGGTGCTACAGCCCAAGGGTTGTTCTGTTTAGACAGAAGTTTGAAGGAGTGGATGCAGCAGAAAGCTGCCTGGGCCAATACAATATTGTCTGGTTATTAGCTGTAACAGCTGAAGGGAAGCCAGTACCTCTCCATTCCTATACTGGTAGTAGCATTGTTCCCCCTTAGCTGTCCCAGTGTATCTGCTCTCCATCCCTGCTCCTTGTAACCGGCCAAGCTTGCATGGTCCTACCTTTGCTGAGCTGGCATCCCTCTGCTCAAGCATCACCTCCACACACTACGTTGATCCCCACCTTTTGAGCACGTTCTGGGCTGATCAATACACCAGGGGCTGGCAGAAGTGAATGCTTTCCACTATACCACCACTTCTTGCACGTGGACACCTGCCCATGTCCTAGCTGAGCTTACAACATGGCCACTGTGAAGGCAGCAGTGGGGGCAGGGATTGGGGAATTGTGGGGAAAGAAGAGGATTGGGGATCAGGTAGAAATTCTGGTACAAGGGCAGATCACACCAATAGGATTACACCGAACTCCATCTGGGGGGAGATTGGGATCCAATGATATGGGGTAGGAGCAGTGGTGGGACAAACCCAATTCACTCTGACAATCCAGAGTGGCAAGGGCAGGAGAGCTCTTGGGATGGGGAAGCTGCTATACAGAGATCTCAGCTACAGCAGTGAGACATATTTGAATACTCCCATGAAGGCTGGAATTGCCCCAGTAAATCCAGGCCTGTGTGTCCATCTCATTCCCCTTATTGTAACTTTCTCTGTTCTCCTCCCCAGTTTAGTAAATTCCACGCCACTTCCCAGGACGGAGCCAGTGACTCTGCCCTCCTCGAACCTCCACAACAGGTAACAGCTACAGCCTGACCCTTGCTATTTGGGTCACCCAGAGGGTTTTGTTGAAACGTACTTTTCAGGACTGACGTTATGGCATTGGACTAGTCACAGCTGAGGCGCGTGGGGCAGATGGTCCAGGGTCTCTGTCACTTGTGCTGTGGAATTTTCACAATTAGGCTGGGGATTCTCAGCTGGGGAGTTGTGGCACCCTGGGGTACCATGAGATCCTTTTAAGGGTGCTATACAATATTTACAGTATTAGGTGTGTGAACAGCTGTGTACAATAAACCCAGAGACTTCCAGTAGGGCTCCAGAGTGTCAAAACCACCCTGCCCTGTTGTCGGCTTTCCGAGTTCCTTGCAGCAGAAGAATTGCTCTAGTATTTTCTTCTGCAGTTAAGAAATTAGTTAAAGTGATGAGCTGGCGTCTTCTGAGAGCTGCCTCGGGTCTAAAAAGAGCCAACTGTGTTGGATTAAGGTGTCTGCTGTGAATATTGATTTCAGCTGGACAGCCGCAGGGTACAGTCCACAGGAGCTGCAGAGAAGGACGAGACCCCTGTTCCCTCCCTGATGGTACGCAGGCCAGCCAGGAGATATCCACACAGGGAGGAAGAGTCAGTCTTCCACACCAAACCTACCCGTGCAGGGCAAAATAAGAAGAGTCGCAGGAACACCCCACACTGGCTTGATCAAGGTAAAGGAGTCCCACGTGTGCTTCAAAGTGATAGGGAATGGCTCTAGTTTGATGCTAGGGAGCAAGAGGTCCAACCTGGAAGTGCTTAGGAGAGATAATGACACCTTGTTGATGCTATTTTCATTCAACTTCCTTCATCCCCAGCAACAAATATTCCATGAATGAGACTCTTCTGGAGACCTGAATCAAGACAGAGTTCTGCAGGCTTATCTGGAGTGACGCTACTGAATTGCATGCAAACATTTAAAAGCATAACACGTGGGAAGCAAATTAAACTTTCGTAATTTATTATTTATTTAATGTGCCTGAGCTCTTGGCAGTAGCCCTGGGAAGGAGCTATGACAGAGGCTGAGCTGCTATGGGACTATTAACCACTACTCCTGAACATATTCGGTGCAGTTTAACAGCTGGCTGCAAGAGAAAAAGTGGGAAAGAAACACTAGGGCTTGAGATAAGTCATGTCTTGGAAAACACTGGAGAGTTGTTGAGAGGTGGTGTCAGCATGGGAGAAGGCCTGAGCCCAAGAGATCAAAAGGACTAAAGTAATTTCAAAAGGCATGTGCTACTGGAGGGTGGGTGTAACAATGTGGCCCCAAGGGTGGCTGCGAAGCTCCCTTGTGGCCTTGCAACTCTTGCCCCACTTGGGCTTCTCCGGGCACCCTCCCTTAACCTTTACTGCCATGCCTGAATGTGTTCTATGAAGTTTAGGGAGGCTGCCTCAAGGTCCTAGAGTGATCCCCAAGCTCTCAATCAGCCAGTCTGTTTTGCCCCCTGGGGTACTCCACTGTGGCCCTCTTGGCCCTGTTAGTGCCTTGGAGGCTGCATTCGTAGCCTTCGTTCTCCCTGTAGTCATGCCCATACCTTGCAGATTAACTGGTCACTTTGGAGGGGCCCCCTGGCCCTACCACAACACTTGGCCCCCTCAGGCCACTAATCTTTGGGGCTTCAGCCTTTCTGGCTTCACCTCCTTTTCTCTGGTTGTGCCCCCCTCAGCCTAGATCCCCTGCCCCCGTCCTTAGCTTCTGGACCCTGTCCTGCCCTTCTCAGGCTCTTCAGCCCCCTGGGGTCCCAGACTCAAGCAAGGCTGCTTGCTCAGCACCCAGCATCCTAGGATCCTGACCCATGCCAGCCTGTTTTCACGTTGCTCAGCCCCCTTATGGTCCCTGACCCCTACAGGATGCTGTGCGGGGTACTTTTGGGTGCTCCTGTGGCCTTCATGCCACAGTCTGGTCCTCTGGTATCAACTTAAACACAACACAAATATGGACAATGCTGCTCCTCTCACTTGAGCAGCATTCAGCCAGAGCAAGGGTTTGTGAAACCCACTCTAAATGTTTCCTTTTGCTTTTTCACAGAAGAGGGAGGTGTTTATAAAGTGAAAGACACAAGAAAGGAGATGCGAGGGGCTCAGGAAGTGGCAGAGGATAAGCACACGATGGTGGAGCTGCCTGTGGACCAAGTAAGAGGTGTAACACCAGGGAAAAGCTAGGTCCCTTCTCTTCCAAGCAATGAAGTATCCCAGACTCTGTGGCTGCTGTGCAGTCCCTAGACTTTCTCTTGCACCAGAGGAATTGATGTCCTAGGAGATTTGCCTTCCAGGGAAACAGGCCCTTCCAAATGATCAGTAGAAAGAAGTTTTTCCTCTCTGCAATACAAGCCAGAGCTGGAATCTGAGAACTGAGTAGAGGAATCGACAGTATAGTGATGGCCTAGGTACCTTGCCTGAAGCTGAGCTCTAGCCTTGACTGTATAGGCATTTTTGCAGTTTCCCTTGAGACATGTTTATGCAACTGCCCAGGGGAGTTTCTGAAGCTAGAGAACAGCTCCATTTATTTCACCAGTTGATTTGCATTTGTAGTTCTGAGATGTTTGTGAGATCAGAGGACAGTCTTTCTGCTACACTATGAGAGGTCAGAAATTCTCCAAAGGAAAGGAGATAAGGTTTCCCTGATGCTACCTTCATTTTCTTCCTTCTCCAGAGTGCTGCAGAGACTGTGGAAGAGGAAATTATACCCAAAACCAGGCCAACTCCCCACACGAAGGTACTCAGAACAGGGGCATGTGTGTGCGTTTAGTATTAGGGGAGGGGTGCGTGTTTAATATCGTTTTGCATTCATTTCCATCCCCTGGTAGCAGTTTGCTGTGGGGACTCTTACCTGCTCTCTGCCCTCTTGTGACAGAGCTCTGTAATAGCACCTACTGCAGGCAGCTGTCCTACTCCGTCTTCTCCAGCTTCTGCTGTAAAATCAGATTAAAGTGATTTGCAGAAGTGGCTGGATCTTAGCATTCAGCACAGGTGGCTGAGCTTCTGGCCTGCACTTATACACGCTGCACTATCCAGCTGCCCTAATCTCTGAAGTGATGCAGTCTGTGCAACAAGCATTTAATGTGAGGCTTCACACACAGCAGTGACTGCCTTGGCCAAGTCTCTGCAGGATGCAGCTCAGTTAAGGAAGTACAAACCGTTCCCATTGTGCAGGTGAGGCAGTAAATTTGTGCTGATGTTCCCAGGGCTGATGGCAGCCTCCAGGCTTTGTCCACCTGACTACATATGTGGAACTGATTGCACAGATTGGTTACAAATACAAATTATTTAACTAAGGGTCTGGAAGCTTTGTCTTTAAAATCCCAGTTAAAATGCAGGAAATTATGGCTAAGAAATGAATCTGAAAGCTTGTTTCTTAACCATTTTCCATAAGGATTTAATCACATTGTGCTACACTGTAATTCTAGCCAGGTAGGGACCTGGTGGCTCCTTTGGCATCTCTGGGAGTTTTACCTTTGATCTTCAGTGGGACTGGGTCTAAGTAAAGAACTGCCTACAGAGCACTCTTGGGTGAATGTGAAGCCTTCTCCTCTGTATTTATCCTGGAGACTGGAGCAGTAGCTGCCTGCAAAGAGAACAACACCACTGCCCCCTGTGCCTGCTGATGTCATTCTAAATGGCCTTTCATCTGCTGACTCCAAGTGCTGTACAATTATTTTATCCTCTTAGTCAAATCATTCTTAAATGGGTCTTGATTCTTACCTAGCACACAGGAGGACTAAGGTACAGAGAAGTACAAGATCATGCAGTACACCCACAGGAGAGCTAGAACAGAACAGTAACCAGTATAAACCAGTATATTAGTTACATTACAAATCACCTGTGTGTTTTGTCTTTTCAAATGCAAAAAGGCTGGGACCACTCGCAGATCACAGAAGGCCTTGACAACACGAAACGACTCTAGCAACTCAGAGGTGGAAGCAAACTGAAAGATGCATTCCCTCTGTGAGTGAGATCTGAAGAGCACGTGAAGTGGCTGTGATGCAAGTGGGAGAAGTTAGCATTCTCTTTGTGCTAGTGGTAGATAACAAACCGCTTGGATTCCAGACTCCTGTAACACCACACACCACTGCCCAATCTGGGGACAGGTTAAAGTACCATGTCTGAAACTAAGTGCCTTACTGTGAAGGCTTTGGAATGTGAATGTTCAGGTCCTTGTTCTCTGAACACAAACACTTGCCTCCCTCCCTCCCTTCTCTCTAAAACGTTTGATTTGAGGGAGGAGGTGGAAACGCTGGGCCTACAGTTATAAGCATCAGTAGTCAAGGAATTAGTCTGTATCTGAACTGGAATTTTTATTTTTACTGTAAATAATAGTTCTAAGTCTTCTCTACTGAAATGTCTGCCAGGAAATGTTCTCCATATTATAGATCCTGTGTTTAAAAATGATTTTGTGGCTCTGTTTTGCTCAGGCCTGGTTCATTTCTATCCCTGCATTTGACCATCGTTAGATGAGCGTTATAACAAATCTAGTCCCAGAAGGCTCATTCTTGTTCTTAAAAAGCATCAACCTAAATCAAGGAAACCTCTTTATATAAAAATAAATAGCTATTTTATTAACCCCAGAGTCACCTGAGCAATATATTTTCTTTCCTGATAACACATGAAGGCAGAAAAGCTTTTCCTAGTCTGACGTATCCACTCCTTGGCCTGGAATGGATTGTATTCAGTCCTTAATGCAACTAGTCACAACTAGGAGTTTTGGACAACTGAGGAAGGCAGGACTGAGTGTCTGATGATAAGCACCTTTAGGAAGAGAACTGAAATTATGACGGCTGTAAGAACTGCTGTACCTGAGGTACGTCCACTTTGTTACTGTGTTGTGATCTGATAGCCCAAGGTAGAATGCCGCTGAAAAAATAGCTCGTTACTGCCTTTATGCAATGCCGTCTCATGGAGAACACTTCTACTTGGATGCTGCTGGTACCACTTTCTGAGCTGATGGAGAAAGTAACTCAATATAATATGATTCATTATCCTTTCACACTATGCTCCCATCAGAGGAGGCCTCCCAACTATGCCTGCAGCTCAGAAATCAGTCAGGGTTCTAATGAAACACAGGATATTTTTAATAGATAGTCTCACTTCTGACAAGCTCAGAGGACTTGGCAATTGACATTGTGTTGAACGCTGGACAAGACCATCTCAGAACCGTTCCTGTCCTAGAGAGCTTCCAGTGCGAGGGAGATGCAAAGAGACATTCTGAGAGAACCCAGGAGGAGTTAAAGCAGGAATCACTGAGTTTATTTCAGTCTTGATGACCCCCAAAATACTCTAAGGTTGCAATTTAACTGGGAGGGAGGCATGCATGGCTGAGCTGCAGCTACCTCTGCTAAGTCAACCGGATGGAGCATTTTCTCTGTTCCTAAGTCAGTGAGTCACCTAATTAAGAGTTGAAGTATTTTGATTTTTTTTTTTTTTTAAAAACACACTATCTGGTAAGGACACAACTTGTTAACAGTGAAACCCAGGTGCTGACTCGCACAAAAACCTCTTTGTGATTGCCACCCACTCTGCCTGGGCTTTGAAATGCCAGTGCCTCAATTAGTGCAATGGAGTAAATGCAGATTATTTCACAAGCTTCCCACAATGCCAGAGTTCTGGATACCAGGATGGAGGGCTGAAGAAAACCCAGGCATGGCTGTTTACAGAGGTCTCAAAAGCCAAGTATTCTAGGCTTGGTGTCACAGAGCAATGAAGAGAAAGAGAATCCAGCTAGAAAAGCTCACTTCTCAACAGTCAGCCTCCAAAAGGGCCCAAACCTGGACAGTGCTGCTCAGTGCTGGTTCAGGGAGGGTAGGGTACCTGCTCCCAAATACAAGCATCATCTTCTGCATGTTCTTTTCTTCTCTCTCTCTCAATATATCACTGCTTCTCATTCACAGAACCAGCTATACAGAGGGCAACCCCCAAGACGGTGAGCAGCATTCCTACCATGGCCCCTAGGGAAAAGACATGCAAAAGAAAAATTAACTCCTCTGAACTCATGAAGCTTGGGGACGTTGACTGGGGTGTGCCGATACTCCTGTTGGGACCAAAGCTGGAGGCTCCTGGCCTAAAGGGTCTTGCCCCTCTGCTCAGGGTCAGACCAATCACCAGATTGGGGTCAGAAAGTAATTTTTCTCCATGGCCAGACAGGTACAGACTGGGGCGGGGGGTGCATGAGTAGAGGACCATGCCCCCTCTCGGCTGGGGGCATGGTCCTCTACCCAGCATCTCTTGAGCATAAACTAACAACATTTCATAGAAGCAGGACGTTGGCTGCTGTAGCACACCTGCTTTACCTGTGCCAGGTTATGGTGTTAGGTCTGTGTTGTTGCAAGGTTGATGGTAATCTTACGTAGAGTTTAGATTACGGCTTGTATGAGATGATTTGGATAGGGATGTTCATGCCTCAGGCAGTGGTTTGACTAGATGAGCCCTGGAGGTCCCTCCCAGCCCTACTTTTCTATGATTTTATGATAAGCTTCAAGACAAGTCCATCAGGTCGTGTCCTCACAGAGTCCAAGATGTTCTGGAGATCACAGTGTAAAATCTGGATGGGATCTGACTAAACTAGTACCAGATCAGACTTCATCGTTGTTGAAAGCAGATTCTAAGAGAGGTTCCCTCCACTGCTGTGCAGGATTTTGTATGTGAGCTGCCTTGCAGAATTGTACTATGGAGAGCAAATATGCTGTGCTGAACTGCATCATACTTCTTAGACAGACAAGAACCCTTTTTCCCAGTCAGGGAGACTGCATTACTGCTGTGCTAGCAACAGCTCTGTTTAAATACAAATGCAGCTATTGGCATGGGCTTACTGATGGCTATTAGCAAGTTCCAAGCAGTAGCTAATGTTCTCCAGCTTGTAGTGTTTTTATGAAGGGAACTGGTCTACACTGATGTTGCTCTATGGACTCAGATGGGAATAAAGACTCCTCATTGGTGTTTTAGGTGTGCAGGAAACATCCCTTTCTTGTACCAGAGCAATTGCTAATTCTGTTATGCATCCCTTATAACTTATCCCATGAAAACCCAAACCTGAGGTACTAGGAGCCCTCGACTCCCTGTGACTTGAGTTTCACTGCAGGAATCCTGTCCTGCCAAGTTCATCTTCCCTCCCAACAACAAGTGAAGAATCCAGTTCACTGTAAAGGATGATCATGTTTGCAACTGAGTAGCTTCCTCCCCTAAGAGACCCCCAGGACCATGTTATCTACTGTGGGGTAACACACTGTACTTCTTAGTGTAACAATAGCAAGTGACCCATAGCAGAGTTGTCCTGCTTCTGGTTTCAAGTCTCAGTCTGACAACAGTTACTAAAGATGGCACAGAGTCGTGCTATACTATGCATGATGGAGTAGGATTAGCCAAACCACTGCCCCACAGCTAAGGGAGAGGAGCTCACTAAATCCATCCCCAACCCAGGACACAGTGAATTATTTAACTACCCCTAATCTCTGCTCCTTGGATTGTGATTTACCCAGAAGACTCTGCTGAACCAGGCCACTACAAAGATTCAGGGCATGGAGTCAAATGGGTGCAGAGTGCCTATATAAAAGGACTGAGGCATGACTTACTTTTACCACCGATGTCTTCCCCAAGGACCTTTCCAGTTATTAGGGTGATGATCATAGCCAGAGAGTTACAGAGAGGAACTGCTAGGGAGAGGTCTGAAATGGAATGGGTAATATTAATGCATTAACCTGGAGTGTAATAATTACTGGTGTATGTGCCAGCTAAGTCTTTAATAAGGGAGAACACACAGCTTAAACACTAACACTTTTGTAAAATTCACGCTCAGCATTATAACTGACTTCACTGCTGCTGTTGCAATATGCCCAACTGATTGCTCTTGCCTTGAGCACAGAATTAATCTTGGATACAATTATTAATCCAGCCTGCACTTTTTGCAAACTCTCGTCCCATAGTCTCAACCCTCCCACTCCGCACGGAAAGAGGAGAGCAATCACTGACCTGCAGATGCCAATGTGACATAGTAGAGTATAGATCCACATTGGTTAAATGCAAGCGGCACCATATACTGCAAGGACAGCACAACATATCAAGTCACTGGAGAAGAAATGAGGGTAAACATAGGAAGGGATTATGTAAGGAAGGACACCAGGGATCCATGAAAGGGGTGAGAACCAGTTTTATTCTGAAAGGGAGCAGGTCCAGCATTTAGGTCATGGCTCTGCCACTGAATCCCTGTTAATGTGATAAGTTCCCCTCTGTTTTCTAGTCAGTAACGGGGGATCACCATAATTTCTTAGGAGAGGTGGGAGGCAACTTGGTTAACGAATAGCTGCCAAGTGCTTGGAAATCCTTGGAGGGAAAGTAGCGTCCTGCGCAAGCTAAATGAAATGTCACAAAATGTCAAAATCAAACGAGCAGTGCTGTCGATCCCAGATCACAGCAATGTGGCCAGGAAAATGCACAGTAAAACTTTAGACAGTAAGTTTAACAGTAAGTTACAGCCATTCAGCGTGCTCCCTACCCAGGAGCCCCCGCTCCAGGGGAGAGCATTGTACCTTGTAATTGAGGAAAAGGAATCTCATTTCTGCAAACAGCTGGAGTAGCCGGGTCTCTCGCTTCACCTTCTCCAGCCCCTCTGTCCCCGTCTTCAGGAACGGGTTGGTCCCTCCCCACAGAACAGCCACAAGGACGAGCATGGACACTTCCCCTGTAACGTGACCAGAGACTGCCGCGGGTCAGGGGGGATCCGTGTGCCGTGATACAGATGCCTCCCTTTAGTGCTTGAATTATTGCTGGAGCCCGAGGCTGACCCTTGGCCCCTGCTCCAGAAGGGCAGGTTGGTCACGTCCTGAACATCCGTCCTGTGCCTGCCACCCCCATCACTTTCTGCCCCAAGTGCCACTCTCATCCCCTTCCTGATCTGCTACTCTGCTTTCTGCTCCTTGCTCCGTACCCCCTGCCTGATGCATCCCCTTGTGGGTGTGCTCAGCTCCCTTGGCCCTGGTCCCTGCTCTTACTGCTTGCATTAAGCTCTGCTGTTTTCCACGCGGTCTCACCTGCTTGGACAGCTCCCCGCTCCCAGACATCTTCCTCCCTTCCCTTCCACTGTTTCTTCCCAAGCCCCTTCCCCAGGGAGCCTCCTGCCAACCATCTGGCCAATGTCTTTGGAGATCAAAACGATCGCTGCTGTCGCATCAGGAGTCTGAGGAGGGTCGTGAGCTGCTTGGCCCAGAGCCCTTTAATATCGGCTGTGTCACATGGCCAGTGCACTTGGCGTGTAAGTGTTAGTGGCATTGGCGCCGTTTGTTAGTAAATAATTAGAAGCTTTAACCACCAGTGGCAGGCGGAGAGGCTCAGCCAGACAGGAGCTGTCGTAAGTGTTGTCCGACCAAGTAGCCCAGACCTCTCTGGACTAGTCAGTCTCTAAGGTGCTGCAGCCCCTGCCTCCTGCCTGATTTCAGGTCCAGATGGAAATCAGGTGGGGCGTTGGGAGAAACAAGGAGTACCGTCCACGTGCGGGAGGGACACAGGGCTCCTGCAGTTGGTTCCCTGCAGGGCCCTGACTCGGGGAGGAGGGCACCTTTTTGGCAGGCCACAGGTGAGCCCCGCACCCCCGGCAACTCCGTTCCCACCCGCCTGATGCACTGCTCCGTCTGACCCGCTGCTCTGCTTTCCGCCCCCTGCCCGATCTGCTGCTCCGCTTCCTGCCTGCACTCCCTGGGCTGCCGCTCTGCTTTCTGTTCCATACTTCATCTACTGCTCTGCTTTCTGCTCCCCCACTCCCTGTCCGATTCGTTGTTCTGCTTTCTCCTCCCTGTCTGATCTGCTGTTCTGTTTTCCGCTCCCTGCCCTACCGGGGCGGGTCCCAGTGTCGACCACCCGCCCGGGGGGCAGGTGCCCGAAGGGTCCGGAAGCAGGAAACTCACCCAGCGGAGCCATGGCAACACTGCCTTCACTTCCGGCCTCCGCGCTCTCTGACCTGGAAGTGGTTGCCACTCTTCCTCTTCCGCCCCGCGCTCTGGTGTAGAAGGGGCGCCGCCATGGTGGGTGCGCGCGGGGTGTTGGTGTCGGTGGCGGGGCGGGGGAGGCCGGGCTGGGCCGGGCGCGGGGGTGGCCGGCGGGACTCGGGGCTGACCCGCTCTGTCCCCGTAGAAGCCGATCCTGCTGCAGGGCCACGAGCGCTCCATCACGCAGCTCAAGTACAACCGCGAGGGAGACCTGCTTTTCACCGTCGCCAAGGACCCCGTGAGTGTCCGCCCGCACAACCGGAGCGGCCCCGCCCAAAACAACCCCTCGCCGCTCTGCCCGAGCCCGGGACACGTGTTTTGGTTTCCACCCGCCCCCGGGCTGAGGCTTGTCCCCCCCCGCCTACTTCATAGTCGTTAGGGGCTGGACGGAGCCTTGCAGGTCGTGGGGCCCACCCCTCCCAGTCCGTTCTTTAACCCCAGGTGTCTTCCTGCCTGGGGCGGGGCTGGGCCCGATCCCGTCCAGCCCCCAACATCCATGAATCTCGTTCCCCGGTCCAGCTGCCACCTTGACTGATAAGCATATTTCTTCCTCCCGTGTTTCTATGCGAGGCAGCCGCTGTATGTCAGTCTCTCGGCACCTGTCGGATGCTTTCTCTGAGCCTGTTTCTACGTCCCAACAGGCCCCCATCTCTGCCCGGCATTTGGCGTATTCTTGTCTGCCCTCATACAGCGCCAGCCGCCGGATTTTGTAGGGACGTTGGCATCTCGTTAGCGCAAGGAATGCAATGAGTTTCTTGTGCGCTTGTTGTCTTTGTAACTCGGCATCTTGCATCTACATCCCCCATTCCTCATTTCCTCCCAGCGCTGCGGCCCATTTGGGCTGCGATAACCTGCCTCTTGCATTTGTGTGTGCTGCGGTGCAAGCCTTGAGATCCTCCATGCAGTTTCATGTTTGGTGCTAAGTGGCATTTGCGTACCCAGCAATAGCAGGTAAAGCGGATGCTCAGTTTCCTTCTGTTGTTCCTCCAGATTGTCAATGTTTGGTACTCAGTCAACGGAGAGAGGCTTGGCACTTACAATGGTCACACAGGAGCTGTTTGGTGTGTGGATGCAGACTGTATCCTTTGGTTCCCGCAACCTGTCTGTCTGTCGTCTTCAGGTTCTTCTCCAGTGCAATCATTGGGATCTTTGTCCAAACTGGTATCGTACTCTTTTCTTTACTCTCTGCTGTATTTTCCCCCCTTCTTTTGAAATGAGAAATGGTCTGCGTGCCATTGTGCCCTGGCCACACTTATCCTTCACCACTGCAGGCTGATATGACATACTCGGGTTGCTGGTGAAATTTGGGGTTCCTGGAAGATCATTGCAAAGCGATCTTCTGTTGCCACTGCAGACAGTAGTTGATAAATGCAAAGCAAAAGCTTGTCTGAATGCGAGAGGAGCCTGGTTCGCACGGCACGAATATTTGGCCGCAGCATCGTGGAATAAAAGTTACTTAACGTGCATCTGTCGCATTCCTGATGTGTGCACTGAAACTGTTACCTGTCCTCTGTGTGTCTGTGTCCTACTCTAGTATGTGAACATTGGCTCCTTTGAGGTGATGGGCACTAAGACTTTGTTGACATTCCTTAAGTAGTGGTTCAGGGGACACGAGGCATGTGCTTACAGGCTCTGCAGACAACTCCTGCCGGCTCTGGGACTGTGAAACAGGTAAGACAAGCTATTGGGGAGAGGATCTTTCAAGCCTTTCATTAGAGCACAGCTGAGTCCATGAACTGGGGAGTAGCAGGGTGATGTGTTGGCTTCTCACTTCAGCAAAGGCGCATTTAAATTTACCTTAGGCCACTCGTGGAAGGGTGTGCTTGTGTTCTGATTCCTACCTGCTAAGAAATATTTTTGCCCTCTTCACTATCCAAACTGATCTGATTTGATGTCTTCAGCCTGGAATTGGTACTGAGGTGATGCTTGTGGTGGGGAAACTTGCACAGACGCACTCACCTTATCTCTGACCAGAATGGTTGGTCCTTGCTTTGTGAGTGCATAATTTATCCAGCAACTTAAAAGGAGTTCTTACGTGTGTGCACCCTGGCTTTCATGAATGATATTTCAGTAGCTGAAATGGTGCCATCCCTTTGAGTAAAAGCATTTGGGTGGAGGCCTGCTGAAAGAGCATGCTTCTCTGACCTGTAGTGAAGCGTGAAGGTGCTTGTTTACCAACTTGGGAGACTGCTGTGAGACCCTCTTCATAGCCCAAAACATCACTTGCTGTGCTAGGTCACTAATCAGTGGGGACTTGAGCAGTGAGAATAGACTGGAACTTGCATTAAATGACTTACAGGTAGTTAAAACTGCTGACCACACCCTGTTCTAGTTTCCTGTCTTTGCTTGGTAAACTGTGGAATTGATGGTGTGAAACACAATGTGGTGGTCTGGAGCTGTCCACTGAGACTCTGCCCTGTGTCTAGGAAAACAGCTTGCCTTAGTGAAGACCAGCTCTGCTGTGAGAACCTGTGGGTTTGATTTTGGAGGAAACATCATCATGTTCTCCACGGACAAGCAGATGGGGTATCAGTGCTTTGTGAGCTTCTTTGACCTGCGGGACTCCAGTCAGATTGGTACGGAGCCTGAGCAGATGCCTTCGTGGGGGTGGGGAGGCTCTGATGGTACCTTCTGTCAGCAATTCAGTTGGCAGTGTTGTGCCTGAGCCACTCCTTCCTTCCCTAGAGAACGATGAGCCTTACATGAAAATCCCATGCAGTGAGTCAAAAATCACCAGTGCTGTGTGGGGCCCTCTGGGGGAATTCATCATCGCAGGACATGAGAATGGAGAGTTGAACCAGTTTAGTGCCAAGGTGAGTGTGATGCAGAGCAGGATTGCCTGAGGGCAGGGAAGAGGGCTATATGGTGGGCATCCCACAGCATGTGAGCTGGACTTTTGTGAGCTGTGGTACAGGTATGGGCAAGGGGCACTAGAGTATGATGGCTGGGGAAGGTATGTGCACCTGGGGCTCTGGTGCTGGTGGAGGGTGATCATTAATTTTGCTGCTTGTCTGGTCCCAGTCAGGGGAGCAGCTCACAAATGTCAAAGAGCACACCAAGCAAATCAACGACATCCAGACCTCACGGGACATGACCATGTTTATCACTGCCTCCAAGGACAACACAGCCAAGGTGAGACCTCTCTTGACCCACCCAGTGGCTCGAGGGCTGAGGGAGATGGCTGTTTTGGCTTCTTTTCCCCTTCCACTGTTTGAGGCTTCTCCCTAGAAACTTGTGGGTAACTGTGGACCCAAGCTTCTCTTACACCAAAGCAAATGTCTGCTTAGTGGGAACAGCCCTGTAAAGAGAGGGCTGCCTGGGCTAGATGGACAGGCAGAGGCAATCATGCCATGGTTTCGGAGCTGAGGTGGAACGGGGCACTGTGTGCTGCTCTTCTTGGAGCATGTGCAGATCTTTTTGGGACTTAAACCTTTGAATCAGGAGCCTTACCACAGACTGTTCTGGACCCGTGGCACTAATAAGCCCTGTCCAGGGGCAGAAGCTGCTGTTCAGGCTGTTGGGGGAGTGAGGCCCTTTCCAAGGTATTACCTTGGGACAGGCTGGTAGTGTTGGCTGCCGTTTCTCCCAGCTCATTCCCAGGGTCACCCCTGCACCTCTTGCCTATTAGCTCTTCGACTCCACTACACTCGATCACCTGAAGACGTTCCGGACGGAGCGGCCCGTGAACTCTGCAGCACTCTCGCCCATTTTTGACCATGTAAGTGTTTGCCTTGGAGCTGCTGCATTGTAGATGTCTCCCTTTTGGCAAGCCCTGGCATTGTGGCAAGAAAAGAAAGACTGAGGGTGGGGAGATGGGGACTCTGCCCACTGCCAGATCGTGTTCTAAAGAACATTCAGTCAATCAGTGTCTTGCATCACACTCTGATAATGGCATAATTTCCTCCATCTTTCAGGGGCAGTGCAGGGTTATTCCCTGCAATATATTCATGTCCCTTCTATACCCCCGTGCCTGCATGCAGGGCTTGCTGGTGGCTCCTCTTCTATCCCTGAACTTTAGTCAATGGTGCCTTTAGTGTTGCATCTCCAAGCTTCTTTGCTGCCCCATGGTGAGTCCTGGCACTGCAGCCTGAGATGCTGCACTAGCTCAGGAAAGGCTGATCACTGGTGCATAAGAAACTTCTTCAGCCTGCCTCAGTGGGGATGGGAGGGAGATGTGGAGAGAGACATGGCTGAATTCAAACTGTTTCTTCCGCTGTAGCTTCCAGCAGAGGTGACAGGGAGGGAAGAAGAGGGATTTACTTAGGCTGAAACCTGCAGCAGAAACCGAGGAGGATGGAACCTCCTGCCATCTTGGCGTGTCAGAGAAGAGGAGTGTGAGCAGCCTGGCTGGCTCTCAGAGTTATTTTTAGCTGCTGCCAGTCTAAGCATCTGTGCAACTGCAGCACTGGCAGATAGGAACAGCTGGAGAGGAGCTGCTATTTGGAGTGTTCCTTCCTGCCATTCCTCTGCCGGGGGAGGGGAGTGTTGCCGGAGTAAGCAGTGCAGCATGAGCCCAGGCTAGGAAGTCTGTGAAAGCCCTACAGGGATGAGTTCTAGGCCTTCTGTTTTGGGCTTGGTAAATGGTTCTCAAGTGAGTGTGGCTGAAAGGTAAGAGGTGCACAGCAGCTGTCATGGAGCTCTAGCCATGGAGATCAAGCTGACGGGAGCAGGCGTCTCATGGGTCTCTGCTTCAGTTGCTCTGCTGAGTACATGGAGCCTGATACCTGCCAGGAGTGGTCTTGAAGCAGCATCTAAGTATGTTGGCTGCTTTTTTCCCCCTTGCAGGTTGTCCTGGGTGGTGGACAGGAGGCCATGGACGTGACCACGACCTCTACTAGAATTGGCAAGTTTGAGGCAAGGTTAGTTCCTTTTGTTCCTTCAATGCCAAGGCAGATGGGGGCATGGAGGGCAGATGACAAGTGCTACTGCCTACCTTCTGAAGCAGCAGAAAGAGTTGGTCATGGAGTACGGCATGCCCTCAGACAACCCTCTCCATGCCTGACTGGGGCTCCAAGCTGCTGACCAGAGCCTCTTCCTTGTTCCCAGATTCTTCCACTTGGGTGTTGAAGAGGAGTTTGGGAGAATCAAAGGCCACTTTGGTCCAATAAACAGTGTTGCCTTCCACCCCGATGGAAAGAGGTAAGGATTTTGCTGTGGGGTTCAAAGTCACTGCTGCCTATTCAGGCTGGACTCAGGCTTTAATGGGCTACATTCCACCCCCTCCTTGCCAGCGCACCCCAGCGTTGACCTGCTTGGCCGTGTCATGATCTTGCACTGCAGTATCCTAAACCCATGGTTCATCCTGGAACACTGAGAAAGCTGCAACCCCTTGCCCCCATCCCTGTGCAGGAGGGCAGAGCCAGCCTTTCTTTTGTATATGCAGTGACTCTTAATATAGATATGACTGGGTGCCAGTGTTGTATTTTAGAGCCTGTCTGCACCAGGGCAACTGGAAAAGATGAGACCAGCCAACTAGGATCATACCTTAAACTGCTGCTCTGTGCATGCATGTAGACAGTGGGGCCTTTGGGGCGCTGACAGGGAGACTGGATTTGAGGGTGGTGTGACCTCAAAGGGACCTTGGAGTTTTGACCTCTCCTTGTTACTCCCCTGCAGTTACAGCAGCGGCGGTGAGGATGGCTACGTCCGCATCCACTACTTCGACCCCCAGTACTTCGAATTTGAGTTTGAAGCTTGAAGCACAGTCCCTGCTTCTTCCTTCATTTCCCCCCTTCCCTTTGAATTGTTTGTCATCCCCCAATCCCCATCTCCTCTCATGCAGCTGTGGCAGGGCCCAGGTTAGTCAGCTCCCATGGGAAGCAGTGGGTGCTGAGGTCATGGGTAAGCTGCGATGGGCATGGGAATGATGCTTCGTGGAGGTAGCCTTGACGGCATGTGGCCAGTAGGGATCGGTCCGCTTGTCTGCTTTGCAGGCCACTAACTTCCTGCCCTCCTTGGGGATATTTATAAATCGGTGGGAAAAGAAACTCCGAAGGAAATAATAAATATAAATCTTTCATAAACTGAGACAGTGCATCGTGGTTCTGCTGGTGGTTTGGGAAAAACCCAGTCCAGTGGCCTCTGCTTTTCCAGCTATGCTGGGTGACTTGCTCCCATACACTGGTGATACTGAGCCTTCCTAGCCTAGGAGGAGCTGGGACCCTTGGACTGTCTTCCCTGACTGTGTGGTCTAGTTCTGCTAGTTTAACACCAGGCAAATGGTCAGAATTGCTTAGGCCATAAATAGGCTGGAAAACAATGACTGGCCGCTCTCTCCTTCCTGCTGACATGCATGCAATGTTGATCGCTTTGTCTGTGAGCCAGGCATGAGACTGAGCCAACTTTTTCCTCAGGGAACAGTTATTTCCTGCCCTGGGAAAGGTTTTTTGCAAGCCCTTCCTCTCCCCTGCATCCCTTTCCAGCCTGTATGTAGAGTGAGGGGGACTTGGTGCTTCTCTGCCCTCTGCTTGAGCCTGGTTCTAGGTATCAGTGTCTTGCTGACTGCAGCTCAGGTGGATATTGCCGCTTGGGCTGTGAGGTGTAGACTGGAGGGGATTGAGGAAAATGGATCTAGCGTTTGACTTTTCTGGCTGCTTTGCGATAACAGTGCTGGGGAGATGCAGGCAAAACCTCTAGCCCAGCCACCCTGTGGGAGAAACCACTGAATGGGATTGCTGGACAAACTGATCTTCCTGGTACCCCCAACCCTGCTCTCAAAGTCCAGGTCTAAGCCTCTGGCCTGGTGCCAGTGAGGTTCTGGCTATCCTAGAGTAGAGGGAGGGCATATATGGGCTGAATGGAGCCATCTCCCTGAGGAGCAGCCCACTGCTCCCAGGCACTGAAAGCAGGAGGAGACCATGTGAGAACAGTCCATTTTACTGGCTGTGCTTTGGTTGTAACACCTCAAGGTAACCCACTGGCCTCTGCGCCAGGCAGACTCAGTTCGGAGCCTGGCTTCACAGTCGAGGCTTCCCACAGCTCCAACAGAGCCTGTGACCAGCACAAAGCTCCAGGTGAAAAGCAGCAGTTTGTTTTTTTCCCCCCTGGAGGAGGATGAAATGATGGATTCGGGGGCTGGCAGTGCCTGAGTCATCAGCTGTCCTGGAGCAACCTCCTCTCTGTTGTGGTAAGATCAGTGGGGGAGCAGCTGCTGGGAATGAGCAGCACCATTGGTCCTCGGTGGCAATTCACTGCCTTCCACCAGTCGCTGGATTTCTGTCCAGGCCTCATCCAGGTACTGGGAGGAGCGGATCCACCGGAGGAACAAGCCTGCAGACACAAGCAGTCAGCACTTACTGCAGGGCAGCCAGGAGTTCTTAGCTACTGAAGGCAAAGCCCTTGCAGGGTGTGTGTGGTGGTGGGGAGGGAGCCTACGGAGCACTTACCCTGCCAGAGCTGCAGGCTCGGGGGTTCCACGGACGGCCAGATGACCAGGGCGTTGTACGAGTACAGGGGGTTCAGGTATTTCTTTTGCTGGTTGGGCTGGTTCAGCCAGGACCAGAGCGAGTGCGTCGTCTCCCTCACTTTACACAGGCACCTGCAAGTGTGTGCAGTGAAGGGCCCTGGAGGTTGACTAGGGGCTGCCTGATTTAGGGCAGAGCCCTGTTGGTGACTTGGGCATGTGGCTATATGCTGGGACTGTCAGTTGAGATCTCAAGTCCCTTCATGTGGGTAAGAAACTGGGTGGCAGTTATTTTGCCCAGGAGGTGTCACCCACAGGCTGCTGCCTGACAGGGGGACAAGTGGCTTTGTGTCCACAGGGAAAGGGGATGTTGTGGGGGTAGGAGCATCCCTCCCCTTAGGTGCAGCTCTCAGCTGTTTCCATTGAGACATGTTTGCATTGTGCCAACCAATGGGCAAGTGCTGTGTCAGATCCCTTCCATCCTGAGGCTTGGCTTCCCTAACCCAGGCCACTTTGGCAGGTTTAAGGGATTGAGGAACCAGCCAGGTGTAAAAGCCCAGGCCCTGCCTCCCTAGTGGCCTGGCAGCCTGTGCTGAGGCAGTGAGAGCAGGAGACACAAGGGTGTGATATGTATCACTGGAGCACCCAGTTTGTGCCTTCACTCCCAGGTGATCCTTCAGCTGGGTCCAGCTGGCCTCAGCGGTGGAGATCAGATTACTAGCAGGCCCTGGTGGGATGAAGAGGTCAAGGGCCCTGGGGGACATCCCTGCTACCCTGTAGTGCATATTCTGATGCTCCAGGCTGGCAGCAAGTCCACCCCTTCTGGGACTTGGGGTGGAGAATGCCATCCTCATCCCCACTGCCCAGGTCCTTGCCAGGGTGGGGGCTGCACTTGGCACTTGCCTTTCCTTCTCGCTGTTGCACAGGAAGGTCCCGTAGGCAGAGGCGTAGCTGTTCTCAAACAGTGCCAGCAGGAGGCACTCGCTGAACTCCAGGGAGAAGGGGAACTGGCGCCCCAGCTGCCCCACACAGTCCAGGAAGAGGAGGAAGACAGGGGCTTCCTGCTTGAGCCGGGCATGCGAGTACGCGGAGTGGGCACAGCGCAGGTGAAACGGATGCCCTGCCTATCCAACGGGGAGCAGGGGCCCCATCAGCTGGGAAGCACCAGACATGGGCTGCCTCGTCGTTCCCAGGACAGTGGGGGCCTTGGGGGATCAGGACTGGGGTGGGGCAGGTCTCGTGGGTTGCCCTGCAGTTCCAGGGGTGAGATGCCACCCTCCTTCCCCACAGCCAGGCTGCTCCGGGACAGTGTCACCTCCCCTCCCCCTGGCTGAGGAGCTGGGTTACCTGGATCCACTCCCGCTCCAGCAGGTGCTGAAACCCCACCAGCGTCCTGCAGTCTGGGTCCAGGATCACTTGAGCCAGTGCCGTCACCAGCAGGGTGGTGTCTGTGCCCTCGGCTCCGTGCACCAGGATGCAGGCCTCTTCCCTGAAAGCAAAGGGAATGGGGTGGGTGACAAACGTGGGCACTGCCCACGAGAGGAGCAAGCTTATGCCAGGGAGGGAGGAAGCAGCAGAACAGGGCTAGTGGTGGGGAAGCTGTCTGCCTGGCGGGGCTGTCTCTGCCACAGCTGCACAGGCAGTCTGGGCCCATGGGGAGCACGAACGCAGCCCATGCCTGCCCTGTCCTGTCCCTGGGGACCAAGCCCTGCCCCGCTCGGTGACCCAGGCTGACTCCTGCTCAGCCAGGATCTGTGCAAGGGGAAAGCCAGGCTGCTACCTACAGAGGGAAGTGGGGCTCCCAGCACGGCAGTCCCGGCTTTGCCCCTCCTTGCCCCCATACATCTCACCTCTCCATGCACTGTGCGGCCAGGCAGGCAGTGCTCAACGCTGCCTTGACGTGGGACAGCCACTTGGAGCTCTCCAGCTTGCTCAGCCAGCGGTCCATGCCGAGGGATGGGTCATTGCAGGCTTCCACGAGCTTCATGAAGCTCTCTTGCAGCGGGCGGCCCCTGCTTGTGGGGAGGCAGGAGAGAAGCTGCAGTTCCTGGCTCAGAGTGGGGTGATGCTTTCTGGGCTCCTGCCCAGAGTCTGCGCCAGCCAGGGGAAGGAAGGAGCCTCCACCCCTGGTCCCCGGGGGGTGGTAGAGTCAGCATAGCCAGATCATTAGTCAGCCCTGAAAGGAGCAGGCCAGGGCTCTGCCCAGCCCCAGGCCATGAGGCAGGGGCTAATGAATGGTAGTGCCGTTCTTTCCTGTAGCCCAGCCCAGAGATCCATGTGCACAGGGTGGGAGGTGGATTTTCCCACAGCCTCAGCGCTAGGTGCTGCACAGGATCAAGTACCGACCTTTCCAGTGGCCTGTGCAGCCTCTTCCAGCCGAGATAGGCAGCTTTGGGCTCAGAGCCACCTCCTGTCATGCGGGCCTGCTTGGCAGCCTGGGCTGAGCGGGTGTCGATGACAAAGCCACGTGCCCTCCCACACAGCGCAGCTTTGAGCAGCAGCTCATCCTCCTGGCACCGCTTTTTGTTGGGGCCCATCAGCGGCTGGCCGCTACGGAGCATCACCTGTGGGGCAGAGATGCTGGGGCAGCTGGGCTGAACCAGCCCCTTCCCTGTGCCAGCCTAATGAGAGACAAGGAGCACCCCCAGTCTAATCTGCTTGTCACTGCGGTGTCTAGCGAAAGTCCTACTTGCCTTATTCCAAGCTAAGCAAGAGCTGGCCTGTTTGGTGGCTAAATGGGAGACCCCCCCCCCCCTTTTCCCCCAAGGGTCTAGAGGGTCAGGGTGGTCGGTGCTGGGTGGGATCCTGTAGTTCAACTCTGCTTCCTTGGCCGTCTGCTGGGGGGTGGCGTTCTTTGCTGTTTTGTCGACTGACTTGTACTGTTACAGAGAGCTGCATAACAACTGTGCCACCCCAGAAGTGGCTGCATTTTGATCACTCCTGATGGATCATTTTGGCTGCAAGGTGGTTTGGGTCTCCAGAGAGGCTCCCACATAAATGTAGTGCCCTAGCTGCTGGGCTGAGAGGTTCCCTGCCTGGGTGCGGCTGTGGTGCCAGGAAGGGAGCTGGAGCGGGAAGGGGATGGCACTCACAGTCTGGTTCTTCTTGTGATAGTAACTGAGGATGGGGAACCGGCCCCCCTGGCGGAAGCGGGCGATCTTCCTCAAGGCTTCATCATCCACTACGGCTGGCACAGTGATGGCTGATGGGTAAGTTGGGCAGGTGGTGAAGTCCCTGTTCACGCTGCTCAGTCTCCAAGCGTTTGTCTAGAAAGGGCAGCTGTGTCAAGCTTGGTCCCCATGGCTTTCACCCCAGGGAGGGGAATGGTGACCATCTTCTACCCAGCCCTGGGCTAGGCCAGCTTAGTTTCCAGGGGCCACCCCTGGCTTGGGGGACTTGCCAAGATAGCTGGGGAAATGTATGATGCAGACACCTGGCCATGTGGAGCTGCCTTGTCTCCTGAAGTTCCTCATGAAATGGTTGCCTGGGGGTAAGTGTCTGGCTGCTGATCTGGCTGGCCAGTGAAGGTCTCTATGTTCCTTCTTCCTGTCCAGAGCCAGCTCGGGCCTGTTTCAGTGTGGTCCAGGCAATCTTCATTCAGATCAGACCCAGCTGCTGCCTTCCCTATCCCAGCCCACCAGGTGTGGCCCATCTCCATGCTGGTGCAATGCCAGCCTCCCTGCTCTGTGCGCCAGAGGTGAGGGGACAGTTCTGGAATGACCCAAGCTGCCGTGGCCTGCCATGTGTGTAGTGCACGCAGGGCTCTGATCCCTCCCCTCCTCCATGGCTTCTGGAGCAGTGCAGTTGCTTCCCACACACTGCCCTTGCTGCCTGTCTCTGCTTACCTCTGCAACTACCTGTTGGTAGTAATGGTGGGGTGGGTAGGGATGCCAGCCCTGCTCCAGCTTCATGTTTTGGGGTCTATAGAAGAATGGGTACATCATCATCACCGACTCCACGGACGAGAGGGCCTAGGGAAGGAGCAGAGGAGTTGGTCTTTAGCTGAGTTATATGGACCTATGTGTCCACCCAGTGCTGGCTACATGCCAGGCCAGGGCTAGAGCAAAACCATGCTGGATCTGCAGTATAGCTGCTGGGGGTCACCTGCCAGAGGACAGTCCTGCTTCCTGCCCCTGTATTTTGCATGTGCAGCCCACAGCTGAGTCAGGACAGCACGTGCTATGCCTGATCCCTGTCTCTCTTTTCCAGTCATGGTGCAGACTGGGCATTGGCTTGGCTGGGAGCAGGATGGGGTCCCTGGTGAATTTTCAGGGCACAGCTCTCAGCTGTGGTATGGTTAGGTGCCCGTGTCTGATGCTGCTGGGCTGAAGGGATGGGCCCAGCAGGTACCTCTGAAAGCCAAAGCCCAGCCCAGTGCAAACAGAGCCTGGGGAGCTGCCTATTTATCTTTAACACAGGAAACTGCAAAACAAACACCAGGCGGGCACAGCTGGGCCTTGCTCTTGCAAAATGTCAGGTACTGCTCTGGAGTGCCTGGCCGGCTGTTGCCTTTCCCAGGTGGCACCAGCTAACCTCGATAGAGCTGGCAATGTTGAGACATTCCTCCATGCCCGGGATCTCCAGCTGCAACACCCGCAGGTCCTTGCACTTGAGCGTGATGGTGCCCGAGGAGCTGGCAAGCCTGTGAGAAGCCAGATATGGGGGGAGGGCAGAGAGTCAGGTGCTCTGTGGCTATTTCTCCCCCTCCCCTTCTTGGGGAGTCCAGCTGCTGCTGGTGACAGCCTGGATCAGTGTGTGTGGAAGGGGGGGGGCGGGTGAACATAAGTGTATGCGTATATGAGAGAGCGCGTGATGAATGCAGGTGATAGATGCAGGCAGGTAAGAGCGTGTAAAGACACTGTTAGTGACCCTATTGTTCAAGCGGCTGGGCAGAGAGATCAGGCTGGCTTGGGAGAGGTCTGCGCTGGGCTCTAGCTTGTACTGCTTGTGCTCAAGCTGGCATGGGGGGTGTCACGTGGAAAGGGAGGGGGAGCTATGTGTACCTAGATGCAAAGTAGGAGTGTGTGCCTCATGGTGAGGGACATGTTGCTATGACCAGAATCATTAGTGCATGTGAGTTAAAGCATGTGTGACCGCACGTGTGTGAGCAGCTGTGGTTTCCAGGCAGATCAGTTATCTGTGGCTACAGGCTCATCCCTGACTGCTAACATGAAGTTGCTGTTTGCTTTCTGCCAGCCCTGCCTTTCCTCCTCCCTCATTGCACCATGGGGCCCAAACCTGCTGCCTTTGCCCTAGTCCTCACTGAAGCAGCAAGGCCAGAGTTGTTCCCATCTCTCTGTGGGGTGCAAGCTGTTAAAACAAAAGCAGCAGACAAGGGGGAAGCGGGCACCATGGCCGCCCGGACAGGAAGCTGGGCTCCGGTTAGCACAAATGAAGGTTAGCAAGGCAATACAGGGTTAAAAGCCAAACCTGGTCTCTCGTGGAGAGCTGTTAGTCCTGGTGCTTTGGTACCAGCCTAGGTTCTGAACACTGAGTCACAGAAAAGAAGAGAGGTTACTGGGCAGGCCTTGGGGGTTGCTGCCCCTGATGGCAGGCTTGGGGGCAGGGGGAAGCAGAGAGTGGAAGGAGAGGAGAGAGTGAATTGTCCTGTGTCCAGCTGGGCTCATAGGACACTTGGCACTGAGACCTGAAGTTTGGGATCCCAACCAGGGCCCCATGGCCTGCCTGGTGCAGAGCCAGCTGGATTCCTGGGAAGGACTCGGGGCACTGAAGGGGCTGCAGGAGTGGTGTGAATGCTGAGCAGCAGGGGCATCTTTTGGACCCCAGCTTCCTGCCTTGTCCAGTGTGATCTTGGGTGCCTGAGTGGGGCCACGGGAACCCTCCTAGCTCCAGCCATGCACAGACTCCCTCCTCCCCTTACTCAGCCGGGCAGGCTTGGAAGTCACTCGGCCGCCTTTCTGCACCAGCCACAGGGATGTCTCCACCTCAGAGGAGGTGGGAGAAGGATCAGCTTGAAGGGGTTGCATGGGAGGATGAGAGGGAAGGGGCTGGGGGCCTGATCTGGGGAGCTGTGGGTTGGGGGTGACTTCATTACAGGCTGCTCTGCCACACGGCAGGGGATCTGCCAGGCTCATCTCTCCCGCTGGTGAGGCGTTTGGCAGGGGCCGAGGGAGGCTCACCTCTTCTCTACGGCGTCCACGTTCCGGATGAGAAGCCAGAGCTCCACTGTCCCCTGGTCCCCTTCCCCGCCAGGCTGGGACGACAGGAGCAGGTGATGGCTGGTGATGCACAGGGTCCCCTTGATCGCTGGGACCCCGGGGCATGAGAGCAGCACGTTCTCCACCTTGGCGGTCTTGATCAGCTCAGAGAACTCCATGGGGACAAGCCAAGCCCCCGCCGGGAATGGGGTCTCACTGTTTCACGTGGCTGTTCCCCAGAGGCAGCTGGCCCCCAACAACCAGACAAAGTCCTTCTGCAGCCCTAAAGAGGAAGAAGGAGATGCAGACTGAGATGGGAACAGCCCACGGCAGGCGTGTAGCTCCTTCTTTGCAGCCTCCCTCCCCAAGCCCCAGCCAGGGCACTACCATCTCCTTCCCTCCCCTGGAGCTCAGCAGTGTCAACACTACTTCACAGAGGGGGAAACTGAGGCATGCCACAGGGACATGACTTAATATCCCAGAGGAAAGCAATGGCAGAACGAGATTGATGCTCTGGAGTTCCCATCTCCTAGGCCTGTACTCAGGCTGAGAAACTGCTCCCCGCCCTGGGCCTCTTCTCTGTATATCTGTATTGCTTGCAGTGCACTGCTCCTGGTCCCTGCCAGCAGGATGGTTTAAAGGACCTCATGGCATCAGGTATGTTTAAGCTGCAGGTGAAAATGCAGCTAGTATCTTGCAAGAAGCAACTTAATCATCACATGCATGGCAGCGGGGCCTGTGGACCCCCTTGCACCAGGTGCTGTACAAACACCAGAAAACTCCTTTACAGTGCAAGATTCCTCCTCTGAAGAAGGCTCTTCCTGCAAACTTCCCGCCACCCTGCTACTCACCTCTATCTTGGGCCCCATATCAACACCCTGCTAGGCTGTTAGACCTAACCAGATCCAAAGCTGCCATCCTTTGATGGGCTTGGTATAGGCAGATCAGCCTGAACCTCTCAGCCCTACAGAAGTGCTGGGGAAGCCTCTGTTCAGCTCCCAAATCCAGGAGCTGGCTGAGGAGCCTCCTCTTGAATAAGCAGCAGCAGGAAGCCAGAGCACCCCGAAAGCCTGGGATACGGCCACGGTCCTTACCTGCTGTGGGATCCGCAGTCCTCACGCTGCAACCCAGGGCCTGGAGCCGCAGAAGTTCCTCGCGGCAGGTCGTGCCGCAGAGGAGCCCGCACCTATAGCCCTCGTGCTGGGAGCAGGGCAGCAAAATGCCGCTTTGTCAGGGCGCGGCATGCAGGAGTGCACAGGTGCCGCGGCCTGGGCGGGCAATGGAGCCAGAGAAGCAGCTGCCTACGGGGGGAGCGGGGGCCCTCTGAGCAGCTGCTGCGCTGGAGAAGTCGGTGATAAGCGAGACATGTTTGGAGGCGCTCGTTGGGAAATACAGTAACAGGAACTGAGCAGGCTGCGTGTGGGTGAGGCTCAGAAACAGAAAGAGTGAGAGAGGGAGGATGTGGGGTTTAAGGTGGCCTGGCTGCTCCGGCAGGGCTTGGGCAGCTGCAAGGAGCCCAGCAGTGACCCACAGCGGGGGGTGTTGGGCTGGAGGCCCTTCTCACGTGTCCTGAGGATAAGGGGGTTCCCAGTTCTGGAGAAAACAGGAACAAATGCACTGGTGACTCGGGGCGGTTGAGGCCTTGGTGTGGAGGATGAGGGAGGCTGAGCTGCTTCATCCCTGGGGGATTGTGTGGGCTGAAGAGGAAGGAATCCTTTGAGGCAGAGTCTCTCTACTTCTAGTCAGGATCCCTCCTCTCTGGAGGGAGCTGGGGGCCGGGGTGGTGCAGAGAGGAGCACGGCCCTTACGAGGAGCCCTGCATGCCTGTCCTGGTGCCCCAAGTCTCCCAGGGCCTTGCCCAGCCTTAGCTGCCCAGAATCCTCCGGGACTTCGGCCAAGCCTCTGTTGCCTGCAGCCCCCCAGGGCGCTGGCACCAGGTTCTCTGTTGTCCCAAGCCCTAGGGCTCCTGTCACTGCAGTAGGGCAGCCCCTGACACCCTGCTGCCCATGCAAACCTCTGGTTTCCTGTGCTGGGCATTTTCCCTGCATGTTGACCAGCCCTTGGGGTTGGGGGTGGGCAAGGCTGTGTGCAGCCTGCTCTCCATCCGCCTGTCTCTGGAGGGCGTCCACTCTCTCCAGGGCCCCTGGGTTCCACCTTAAACACAGCACAGCTGTGGAGAAGCAAATAAGCCACTGGATAAAGTGACCTGGCCAGGAGCCCTGAGCACAGCTGGAAGGGGGTGACCAATGAGAGCCCTCCAAGGGTGGGATTTCTCACTAGATTTATAGGAGCAGAAGGCCCTGGGCTCGTGCTGCAGCCTGGGAACCAAGGGAGCTCTTCCCTGCCCCAGTGCCTTGCAAACTCGCAGGCACCCACTTCTCCCAGTTCCTTGCAAACTTACAGGCACCAGCTGCTCCATCCCTCTGGATTCAGTGCCTGCTCAGTGTGGTTGCAGTGAGGACCTAGCAGGAGGGAGGACGGCCTATGGGCATCTCACCTAGGATGCCCGGGGAGCAGACAGGTGTTATGCCAGGTGCAGGGATCCACGGCTGTACCTTCACCTTCCTGCAGTGGCAGCAGCCTTTGCCATGCCACCCCACCCCGCTGCCTGCAGCGGTTCTCAAGGGCTCTGTAGCAGCGCTTCCATATTGGATCCCTCCTCTCTCGCATGCTTTGTGAGTCTGACCATCGACTGAACGCTGAGGGGCCTGGGGAATTGGAGGCACAAGCTTCGTGCAGCAGAGGTAGCTTTCTTTTCCTCTTGCTGCAAAGCTGTTCTGTGTCCCTGGTGACCTCTCAACTCTGACTCCCCACCCAGCTCTGAGATCAAGGCAGTGCCATTTCTGTGCTGATAATAGGCCGGGGAGGGAAGGAGTGTCTGTGGGATAAATTACTTTACACTCCTCCGGGCCTTTATATCCTCATTGAAACTTCCTTTCAAAGAACAGGGTGTCTCCTCCCAGCTGGAGACAATAATACAAAAACAAATCCCTCTGCAGGCCTCTGGCTAATTAAAGTTCCTGCTCGTTTATAATTATCACTGGAGTTCCAAACCTTTATTGTTCCAGGGATAAATAACTTGCTCGCAGCTCATGCACACGCACGCAGACCTAGCTGGCTAGCCTGTGGGTGACACTGCTCTCTTCCTCCTGTGTCCCGCCATGTCCTTCAGCCACCTGAAGTTCAAGGAGCTGGGAGAAGAGGAGTCCAACTCGGACGAGGAGAACCTGGACAGCGTGAAGGCCCTGACAGCCAAGCTGAAGCTGCAGACCAGGAGACCCTCCTACTTGGAGTGGAAGGCCCGGGTGCAGAGCCAGTCCTGGAGGAATGGGGCCAAGGAAGCCACCATCGGCTTGCTCAAGGAAGAGCAGAGTGGAGACGTGGCTCCAGAGGGGAGCCCTACCCAGAGGGCGTCAGGTGGCATCTGTGGGTTTGCCACGATGGACGACGCTCTGGAGTGGCTCAGGAAGGAGCTGGTGAGTACCGCCAGCAGCTCTGCTAGGCACGTGGCCTCTTGGAGAAGAGGGGGTTGGAGAAGGCAGGGAACCTGGATCCAGGATCCCATGGATGCTGACTGCCAGGCTCAGCCTGGCATCCCCAGGGCTGCAGGGAAATGGAGAAGGGGGTGTCTAAGGATGGCAGGGAGGGAAAGAGCCCCTGCCTTGGGCTAGGAGCTCAGCAAGTCCCCTGGTACCAGGCCTGGCTGTCGTCACACTTGTGGCCCACGGGTGCCATTTGAAGAGCAGCACCAGGCTAGATCCTTCTCCACAGCCTTGGGCTTCTGCAGCCTCCTGCTCCTCCAGGCAGGACTCTCAGCCCAGCTGGCCTTTGGCATCTTGTGGTCGATACCCCAGGGAGCATTTTGAGGGGTCTAAATGGGCATTTTGGTGCCCTCCCTGGGGCTCATGGGGCACTTTGCCTGGGTGCATCTGCACATGGGCTGTGTGTACCCTGCTGCGGCAGGGCAGGCTGCTTCCTCTGCTCGAGTGGGAGGCTGGGGCAGATGTGACCCAGTTTTGGTCTGACCCATTTTTTGGTGCCCCACGGCATCACCCCTCAGCTGGGGCTGTCCCAGTGCATTCTGGGACTGTCAGGTGGCAGGGTCGAGGGCATCCAAAGGAAAGCTGTGGCAGAGCGTCGTGGGCTGGAGTCATAGAGGGCAGGAGGCTCATTGAACCAGAGCAGCTTCAAGGAGCGTGGCTTCATCCCATGCTAAAGAGAAATCACTGCAGCTGGGACTGATTCATCCAGACCCGAGGGAAATGCCCTGCAGCAAGTGCTTATCGGGGCCTGGGGCAGCTTTGATGTGGGCATGTGCTGCTACCTGTTTGACCCAGCTGTTGGTGCCATTCTCCTTTGCCATGAGTGATCTGGATGTGCGTGTGTGCATGCGCACGTTGATGTGGGACTCTGGCATTTGCCTCTGTGTCTGTGTGTCCTTGTCTGTACGTCTGCAATGACATGTCTCCTTTTTTGTCCGCGTGTCTGCGATTCCTTGTGCATATCTGTCTGCCTATCTCAGAGCACGTGTGTCTGTACAGCTGTGTGTACGTCTGCACATCTGTGTTGTTCCATGCATGTCTCCGATCTGTGTGTCTGTGTCTCTGTCCTCCTGTCTACCGCTGCCTATATCTCCGTGTGCATCTCTGGGCCTCTGTCCCGCTTGCTGTCCACGTCTAGCTGCATCTGCTCATCCTGCTGCCCATGTGGCTTTGCCGGGAGTATGTTGAAAAAGCCAGCTGTAGGCCTGGTGCTCTATGTAATGTTTAACCCAAGCAGCCTGGAGCCACAATCACTCTAGAAAGGCAGCAGCATGTGCTCGGGGCCCCCAAGAGCTGCTATGAAGTTAAAGCCTGTGAGCTGTGCTACAGTATGTGTGCTAGCTAGGAGAGAACAGGCAGTGCAAGGCTCGGGTGGGCATGCTGCGGTCATGCCTTGCTCTGCTGTACAGATCTCCCCCTCGGGGCTCCTCTGTGTCTGGCTCCAGCGCAGTCTCAGTGGTGGCCCCCTCATGGCTCCTCTTTCCCTCTGCACAGCAGGAGATGCAGGCTGTGGACCACCAGCTGGCACGGCAGCTGATGCAGCTGCGAGGGCAGATCCACCGGCTAAAGGTGGAGCAGGCCTGCCACCAGCACAAGGAGATGCTGGACGATGCCACCTTCGGCCTGGAGGGCTGCGAGGAGGACTCGGACCTGCTCTGCAACATCCCACCCAAAGCTGCCTTCCTCCTCTCCACACCACTCAAGCACATCGGCGTCACCCGCATGAACATTAACTCCCGCCGCTTCTCCCTCTGCTGAGGCTGCCGGGCTCCCCTGGCCCTGAACATGGGCAGCTGTACCACACATCCCTGCAGAGATGCTCAGGCTGAATGTAAGAACCCAACAGGCAGGTTGGAGGGAAAACAGTGTGGGGTTGCAGTATTGCAGGCTGCTTCTCTGACTGCTGGCTCTGGCATCCTGCTGCCTTGCTTGCTCCTATTGCCCAGAGGTGCCTCATCTCTCCTTGCTGAGTGTACCACGTTGGCGACACTGCAATAGCCTGCTTAAAACCAGACCTGGCAAGACTGGGCCAGGGCTGCACTGATTGCCTGGGACCTGAGGCATGGATGGAGCGGGGAAAGTTGGACTCGCCTTGCTAGGCACTAGAACCCACTTTTGTCTTCAGTCCTCAGCTCAATCCCTTGCAGCTGGAGGGATGTAGGCTGCAGAGGCTGGTGGGCAGCAGGGGAGCTGAGCCCTGTCTACTCCTATCACATTTGGCCTATTGGCTGCCTCCTGTTGCCCTGCAGTGGCTATTGCCCTCTCGCTCCTCAGTCCCTGCTTCCTGGGGGTCTCTGCTGTATGGAGCAGCACCTCCCAGGATGCACAGAGCTCCGCACTTGCCATAAACCCTGAGCCTGCACAAGGTGAGCAGCCCTGGAGCCATGTGGCGTGCACAAGGCGAGCCAGCTCTTCCCAGCAGCATGTGATGCTGTCGTGGGAGGGGAGGGAGCTTCACTGCTGAAGCATCTGTGGCTGCAGTGACGCTTGCCACGTGGCTGAAGGCTGCTTGCTGATGCTGAAAAACACGAACAAACTTTCCGTGCCGCAAGAAAAGAAGGCGGTACAAAGGCAGCTTGCCTTCTGTGTGTCGCATGTGCTAATAGCCTCCTTGCCGCCCCCAGAGCTGTCTGATCCCAGGCTTGCACAGACGGGGCCTCCCTCCCCTGTGCCACACACCTGAATCGAAGCCCCTAGAGCTGGCCTGACTCGGCCTGGAGATTACTTCTGATCAAGCCATGTAATCCATGTTCCCCCAGCCTTGCGCTGAGTGGGCCGGTCCCCTCCCCCTCCACATTGCTGCCTGGTAATGGCGGAGGAAAAAGGCAGCGAGCACCTTGGGTTTGTTGCTCGCTTCCGCTACGTGCTGCTGTTTCCATTCGGGTTTGCTGAGGCCTCAGATGAGAGGGGTGCCGGCTCTATGGGGAGCCAGTGAACAGCCCCACCAAAGCAGGTGCCTTTGTTTGGCCACATGCATGGCAGCTTCTGTGTTTCATGTTCTCTCCGGCTGGTGTGATGACTTACCTGCAGCTTAGGGACTTCGTGTTTTGTTTTTTTTTTTGTTTTGTTTTTTTTATCTCAACCTTGCGGGGACTTGCAGTCCCCACCCTGACCCCTTGTTTGGGAAGCTGATTTTTCCAGGGAGCGTTTGTTCCTTTGGCTGAGAGTGATGAATCCTAATTTGACACTTTGCCACAGATCTTGGAGCACGGTGCCAGATCTGTGGAAGCTTGCAGCTTCTGCTGAGGGCCATCTACAAAAGAGAGAGGCCGCTGCTGATGGAGGCATGGGTTGAAAGTAGTACAGCCTGCTCCAAGACACCTGCAAGCTGGGGACAGAGCTGGGAAGAGACTCCAGGGGCCCTGCGTTCTGGCTCCCTGCTCAGCTCAGACCCTTAGTGAAGGAGCTGAACCCTGAAACCCCGGCTTCAAATTTTCAGCCCTGAGTCCCACAGCCTCTGTTGGAACAAATTGCTGCTGGTGCAGTGAAGAAGCCTGCTAAGGATCTTCTGGCTCCATGCCTTCAAAGAAAATACAGGAAGATTGTCAGAGCTTAATAACACTGAGATCCCATTGACCTTTTTCAAACAAAAAGGGGTTCTTTGCCTTGAAAAATGGACTGAGTCCCCGTCCCTCCTGCCCCGCCCCACCCTGCCCCGATGCTTTATTGTAAAAGCGGTAAGTATTTTTGCCATTTTTTCAGTGTTTTTGATGATAAAAGAGGACACTAGATTTTTTTTTTCACGATCTGTGCTGGCAGATGGGAAATAGGGCTGATGCTTTTGTTGCCACTTTCCAGATGCAGAGAGGCTGAAAGCCTGACATATCTTTTGCAAAGCACACCTGTCTTTTTTTGTACAGTTGCCATAACAGCAATAAAAATGATTGATTGATGCTTTGATGGTATTTATTTATTTTTTTGGTCCTGAAATATCCTAAAGCGGTTTGCAAACTTCTACGCCATGCAAGAGGCTTGTTTCGCCTGCCACTGAAACGCAACCTGCTTTGGGGTGGGTCAGAGCAGCATGTTAACGAAGCAGAGCAACATTAGGACAGGAAGTGAAGCTGAAACCACACCCAGTCAAACTGGGAGAGGAATTCAGGTCTGCGGTTACATGAGCAGGAGTCTGGACAGGATGTCAAGTTGCTAGGTCAGCTGCGTGGAAGTGCTGAATTGAGGGTGTTTTAACAATTGCCTCCTGCTCAACCTGCCCTTTCTGCTAGCCCCCTGGAGAAGTCTCTCCGAAGACAGCTAGCCAGAGCCCAAGCTACAGCAACATCCATATGCGTGTTGCTGTCTGCGGGGCAATTGCTGACCTACAGATTGCAGCTGGGCTACGGGGAAGCTGGAGGTGCTTCACTCCTTTGGTTGTCCTTGTTGTTCAAAATGCCCCGGACATGTGCCCAGGCATATTGCCCAGTATGGAAGTTGTGGCCCCCTCGTCGAGCCTCTCTCTCCTGTTGCTCTGTGTCATATTCTCTTGACTTCCTGCCTTCCTTCTTGCAGAACCGGCTGTTGGTACCTGTGGCTTTGCATTTGATCTCACAAGCCAAGACAATAGCTTTGTGGTTCTTGTGCTGTCAGCACTGGCAGAGCGTAGGGCTTCGGCAAGGTAACATGGAGTGGCTCTGAAGATGATGTCTTCGCTGCTCAGCCCCTCTGGAGAGAAAAGAAGAAAGCCAAGCCCTTGTTCTCTGTCAGGGAAAGCTGGCTCGGTTCCCCTGTGGCTCATTACCTGTCTCTCTCACGACCTGGCCTACGTTTGCTCTCTGGGTGGCAATTCTGGAGGCACATGTCCTCGTGCCTCTGCCACTGACTGGCTGTGTGACCCTGCCCATGTTCCTTCCTTTTTCTGTGCCCCTGTTTCCACTTCCACCTTTTATTTTCCCCTTCTTTTTAATCTGCAAGCATTGTAGGGCAGTGGGTTTTCCCTCGCACCATGTGTGCAAAGTTTGGGGCCTTGTGCAAGTGGTGAAAGATGAGGTATGATGGAGGACTGCTGGGGAAGAGAAGGTCTGATTCACTTCTCAACAGAAGGCAAGGTAGAGTTGCATCTTATAGACTAAGTTGGAGATAAGCTTTTTGTAAGCAGAGGGCTCTCTCACTTATTGACACCAGGCTTTCAGGACATGTTCACACCTCTGAACCCCTCACCCTCCTCGGCCTTGTCTGCAAAAGTCCAAGCAGAACCATTGAGTTAGCAGCCAAGCTGCAGCTGCTTGTGGTCTGGTCTTGGTGGTGTGTTAAGGCCCTAGGTACTTAGCACATCACCGAGTCACCGTGTAGGACATGAGTCAGGGCTGCATTTTGCTCTGTCTGCTGGTAATGGTTATCACTTGTTGTGTGGTACAGCACAGAGCACGTGGAAAATGAGTCGGCTGCCCTGCTACAGCTCCAGTGGCACAAGTTCATGTCTTACTCTGGACGCATGCCAAAGGCTGCCCCTCGTCAACCAAGGTGGGTATGGGCACCTGACCATTCAGGCTGGAGAATCATTAGGATTGTGTGTTTTGGGTAGGGGGACAGACTGGCTTTGATCTTGTTGAGAGTCTATCAGGATCATTATGCTGGACATTGTGCTGGCACCTTGGATTCATAGCAAAGATAAAGAGACCCCTTTAACAGGAGAGCAAGGCCAGTGCTATGGTGAGGGAGCTATCCAGGGACTCGGGTTCAATTCCCTGCTCTGTCATGTGGGGCTTGTGTGACCTTGGTCATGTTGCTTAGCCCCCCACCTATGCCTCAGTTCCTCGAAGGGAGATGGCACCTTCTTACCCTGCAGGGCTGCTTATCCTCAGTGATGCCAGGGACTGGGGCCTTGTCAGTGCCATGGAGAGAGTTCCAGTTTTGTGTGCGTTGGTGTATGGTCACCCAAACTAGGATCTTTTAAATTTTTGCCTTGCCCTCCTAATACGTGCAGCATATCTATCACTTGGTGCCTAATCAGGATGTAGGCCAGAATTCACCCCCACACTCCTACCTTCCCCCACATGTGCACTCTTAACATCCTCTCTTTACAAGACCAGCCGAAAGCATCTGCAGCACGCTGGGAGCTGCGTGTCTCTCACTGGACTTCCCTGTGGGGTGGTGGGTGGCAGTGGGGGTTGCAGCCAACACCTGTGTCGGCATTGGGTAGATGATACCCAGGTGGTGATGATGCCCCTCTGTACCAGTATCTTCCATCTTTAGAATGACAGGTCTGCGGATGGCAGGAAACCTCCCTCGCTAGCATGCTGTGGTCGGGTGAGTGCTGAGAACAAACTTCTAGAGCTTGCTCATGAGATCGCGGAAGGCAGGAAATCAGGGAAGGCACGGTGCGAGAGAAAGCGAGCGAGCAAGACCGTGCTGGTGCCATTCCCTGATGTGAGGACAGGCTGGGCTGCTGTCCGGGAGGTTGTATCCATGGTCTACACCCCAAGGATGGAGACTAGTATGTGACTGGGAAGGTGCTTTCACTCGCTGGCCATGGAAATCTGAAAGCAGCTCATCTGCATCTCACGCCAAGCAGGTAAGGGAAGGGCTGGGGCCATGTTGGGTGAAAAGAGCTGTGCCTTCGGGCTGGGATCTGGGGATTGCTGTCATGAGCGGGCATGGAGTGGCACTGGCGTCTGTGCCAGCTCTTCCCTGGCTGGGAAGCAATGGTTCCTCTGGGGAAGAACAATGTCTTTGGGGAAGGACCTGCTTTCTGGTGGGTGTGAAGTGAGAATATAAAATGGGAAATGAGTCCATCGCTATGGTATCAGGCCAGTACACAGAGGAGTCTGGCTGCTTAGGCTGGTTGTTCTTGGGGTACAGGGTCCTGTCTGAAAGACCTTTGGACAGAAAGGCCCATGTTTGCCGTTGAGCTGTTTGAGTTCTTGAGTTGCTGCCTCTAACGCAAGTTCTCGTCTCCCTGCCAACCCTCCCAAAATCCTAGTAAACCTGCTTTCTAAGGGGATTCCCAGAGGGACTGTCCCCAGCTGAAGTGAGGGCGAGGAGTCTAGTGAGTCACTGCTTCCAAAGTCCCAACTTGCAGGGCAAAGCGAGGAGGAAAGCTGGGAGTTGTGCCCTGAAATGTCAAGCGCTCTGTCTAATCTGCCTTGCATCTCCCCGTTCCTGAGCTGCCAGCCTTGAAGCTGGGAGCAGGCTGGAGGGTCTGGTTGGTATTGGGCTGTTTTGTCTTCTAAGTGAGGAGCAGGGCAAATCCGTGTCTGCAGTTGAATTACCCCTGGCTGATATTGTGGTCTATAGCTTCTTAGATGCAGACTCGGTGCAGAACCGCCTGCTTGTCTGAGTTCAAACCCGAATGCGGCTGCAAACCCAGGCTGCGTGTCCAGTTCTTCTCCAAGATGCCCCCTTTGAAGTCGCCTCTCTGCTGACCCCAAGCCACAAGAAATAAGAGACGGGACCAAGGGGCAAAATTCAAGCTGTGTGGATCCAAGATTTTGAGTCAGGACCACAGAGGGGGTAGCTTGGCAGCTCTGAGCCTGAGGCTGCTCAGACTGTTATCTGGACCACCCCCCAGGTTTGCAAAATTTTCCGGGAACCGGATCTTTTGGGGCTGACCTTGCTGGTCACATGAGAGACGAGGGTCATTCCTGTGGGCAAATCAGCACTGTCCAGAGCTGAGGGTTGGCTTTTGTGGTGAGTGGTGGCTATGCTGACTAACGCGTTTTGCTTTTTAAATGTAGGCGCTATTGTCCTTGGTCAAAGCATGGCTACTACAGCATGCTTCAGTCGGGGGTGTGGGTCAGAGATGAAAGAGGACCGCAACATATTACTGTACAACCCAGGCATATATTCAAGGGAAAATAGTTTCTCTCGCCTTGCCACGCTCCACCTCCAGCACATTCCTCCTGAACCAGGGGGCCCAGCCCGATCCAAGGAGAGAGCACGTTCCCGCTCCCCACTAAGTCTCACCCAGGCTTGGCATGAAAACGCAGAGAAGTGAAAACATGCACACAGATTCAAAGACAGACGCCATCATCCAGATAAACATGTAGCCCTGTGATTGTCAACCATGAGATCCTTTCTGGGTGTTTGCAATATTAGTGCTAAGTGTGCAAGCACCTACCCATGGTTCACAAGACGGACCCAACAGGAATCCACAGTGTCAAACCCATCCTGCCCTGCTGCAGGCTTTCTGAGCTCTTTGCAGCAGAGAAATGGCCGTCTTATTTTTCTGCAGTCAAAAAAATGAGTGCAGGTTAAAAGCTGGCATTTTCTGAAGTCTAGCTGCACAAACGCACCCAGAGGCAAGCAGAGATACCCACACACCCAGAAGAAACGAGGGCAAACACGGACAGATGAACACACACAGTCACCCAGACAACTGCACAGAGCTGCAAACCCACGGGGACCCACACGTACACGGGACCGAAGCTGGGCAAACACAGACGCAAGCACGCACGCACCCCCTGCAAACTGACACCAAACTTCAGTTATGCAGGCAAACCCAGTCACCGGGGAGAAACAAAACAGACTTCAAAGTAGCCCCAGGTGCTGATCAGGTGATACAGCTCCTCTGTGGAAATTATTTTGTGGCTTAAGCGAGAAAGACAAAAAGAGTCGTGTCCCCCCCTCCCCCCCCATTCCGCCCCCGACTGCTGATTCTTATGGGGGGGACCCCAAGCGTGGCATCATCTGCATTTCGCTCACAGTCACTTTCGAATGGTTGATTGTATCTCCAGGGGATGCTATTTGAGGGAGTTGCTTTTCTTCCACAAAGGAAGATATTTCTTCAATTTTGTTTTTTTTTGGTTTTGGGTTTTTTTGGTTTTTTTGGTTTTTTTTTCCACCCCTCTCTTGCTCAATGGGAGATACAGAAGTTGCATCTGCCTGGCTCTCTCCAGTAGTCCATGGGGTGCCTTTTACAAGATGAGGATCTAGCATCTCCTCCATTTCTCCAGAGCAGCGATTCTCAACCTTTTTTGTACCAGGACCCATTTGTAAACATTGATGGCCAGTCCTGACCCAGTGCCCCACTCCAAGCCCCCCAGTGTGTGGGGTAGAGTAGTGTGGGGTATGGGGGGCCCCAAGCAGCCCCTTGCAGGCTGGAGCTCTATCAGATTAAAATAATTAATGAAATCGTTCCCTTTAGGTCCTGCCTGAACTAGAGCTTTATGTCAGGGCTGCACTTGGCTGCCTCCTAGACCCTGGCTGATGCACAGAGCTCCCTCCGCTGTGTGCCATTTAGGAGAACAGAGGTTGGGAGACTTAACACAAAGCCATGGCTCACATAGCCCAGAACTGGGACGGAGGGCTCCTACCGGAGCGTGCGTGTTGCTGCTCTCTAATTTAGGATACTCAGACTTCGTTGGATCTACAGAGGCCTTACTCCCATGACCACATGGGTTGCTCAGCAAGAGCTGCTATTTCATGGATACTTCCAGGCTGTGTGGGTACCCTCTGCTTTTTCTGCTGTCTTTTGCCTTTGTTACAAAGCGGTAGGTTACTGAAACTGTGGGAGGGCAAGTTTCATGATGTTTTCTCCCATTTCCACCCAAAGCAAACACTTGCTGAATTAAGGAAAAAAAGAGGGGAGTGGGTGGAGGGGATTCTCAGGCAAGACCCAAGAGGCAGTTGAAAACAGATGCATCACAATATTGCTGTGACGTTTCGCGTCCTTCCCAGCAGGTGATGAATTCTCTTCTTACTCGGCGTCATCTGGGCTCCAATTTCCACTGAAGTCAATGGAAAGACTTTAGGCTGTGTGTAGGATGGGCAGGTTTGAAGCGTCTCACTTGTTGATCTACTCTTCCAATGAACTTCCACAGTCCTGTTCCCTTCCACAGAGCCAGTCCCCCTCCCCCCCATCACATTTCTTTGCACGTAATCACACTTGTAAAACCAGAATTACTTGGGAGGGAGGCAGACTTTTAGAGGCACAAGCGGTAAGTAGACCCCTTATCTCTCACTGAAAGCCATTGGGAGTTCGAAGTCGGGGGGAATGTAGGGCACGGTGACACCTTAAGACGAATTGGTTCAAAGAGGCATGATGCCTCCGAACAAGTTGGTCTCTAAGGTGCCCCCCTGTCCTGCCTTGGAAAATCTCCCCCGTTGTCTGCATCTGAACAGGCCTGAAGTGGGTAGAAAGGGGGTGGAAAAACAGGTACATCTGAACGGTCTGCACAGCTGCACCGCTTTGTTTTAGAACAAAAGCTACAAGATCAAGGGCAGCGTTTCCAAAAGCGGCCACTGATTTTGAAGTGCTTCAGTCGGTGGCACCTGGGAGACCCTAGACTTCAGAAGGCTTGAACTCAGGCAGCTTGCAGGGACTTTGTTCAGAGTTGTGGGCTTATGGCATCTCTGCAACTTGGCCCACTTGTCTTGAGATGGGTTTCTAAGAAGGAAAACATCCTGAATGAGAGACCACTTTGGAAAAGCTGACTCAAATTTTATAGCTCCCCCGCCCGAACATGGCTTCAGGAAGAGTAGTGATGCTACTAACCTTCTAGCTGGGGGAAATGCCTGATGGCACCAGCTCTTAGCATTTTATTCCCCCGGGGCTCATGGTTTGTATTGTTCATTCTTCAAGCACAGGCTTATGGAATTGAGACTCTTCACTTCAATGAAAACAGCAAGGGTCTAGCCCTTATGATAGTTGCCCAGGAAGGCTTGAAAATGTGAAATGAATGATCCCCAGAAGCTCAAAAACCAGAAGCCTAGTATTATATCTCATGGTTGTTTTTAAAACATTTTAAATCAATCTTGTGATCTCTGGGGCTGGCAACTTTGAAATCACTTTTAGTGGAGCTTCATCAGCTCGGGCACTTGTCTTGTTGCTCTGTTCCAGAATGCTTTGCAGAAACAATAATACCAGCATGAGGTTAAAGTGAAACCACCAGCCTTAAACCAACTCTTCAACTCGGCTGTTTTTTTTTCTCTTGCTGTTTGTACAAGCTCAATAATAGAAATGGAATATGCTAGGGGAAAAAATGCAAGTAAAATCCTCCCTAGGTCTGACTCCTCCCCTGCCCCACTTGAAAATAGAGCTATACTGGTGTGAAACAGGTTGGAGAATCAGGCTCCCTCAATCTTCTTGGATTATTTCCTTTTGCATTCAACAGCCCAGCGACTGAGAGGGGATGCACTGTAGGCGTGTTGCCTGCTGCTGCTTCTAGCTTGTTATTAGGCATAGTCCTGCTCTAAGAGGACTTCATCCCTGCAAAGTCGAAGCAGAGGAGGAAGGGAACTAAGAAGCTTCAATGGAGGATCAAAGATGCATTTGGAGTTTGCAGAGAACAGGGGGGAGGCAACGAGGTGGAGAGATACGGAGAGGGGGGCCCAGCTGACAAGGTGTCCAGCAGAGGTGGCTCTGGTGTGGCTAGCAGCAGGATGATGATAAGCGAGGATAGGGGATGGGGCAGGATTAGGTAAGGGGAGGAAACGGAGAGGGAAGCAGGGGGATGCAAAGGGCTTGAAAATTCCCCAGCACCTAGTACCAGTAGTGGCTGGAGGAGTGTGACAGGGTGGTGTTTTGTGCCCTCGGGGTAGGTATAAATGACCACAGGTGGCAGGGACTCACGGCAGGAGGACTGGCATAGTGATGGGATGCTAGCTTGGGACTTGGAGATCCTGAACAAGTCATAGGGGTAGGCAACCCCCGTCACGGGTGCAGTGTGTGGCACTCAAAAGCATTTTGCTTGGCAGATGCACCTCGGGGCAGACAGCAGGGAAGAGGCCAGGGCTGCAGTGCCACAATAAGCATTAGGCCCTTGTTGGCATGCCAGGGGTGCCACAATCTTAAAAGTCGAGGTTGTGGGTGTTTTTGCCACTCTGCCCAAAAACGTTACTGACCCCTGGCCTAGAGTTATGTAAGGCACTTAACCCTATGGAAATCAGTGAGGGTCTTTCAGTCCCTGCCTGCACCATGGGGGCCAGTAGTGCTTCCCTGCTCCAGGGGAGGATAGAGGATAAATCCATGAATGGCTGTGGCACACAAAGGGGAAGATAGAGATAGGAAGGGCAGGGCAGACCCAGCCCTAAAACCTGGGATAGATTAAAGTTTGGGGGGTGGGGGATTAAGAAAAGGAGGACAGGTTTGCTCCCAGCTAACATGGAAGAGAGGGAGCACCCGGACGCGCAGCTCTGGCCTGGCAGTAGGGCACCTGAGGTCTCTTCCATGGCTGGTTCTGGGACATGGGGTGGGCCGGAGGCTAGCGAGGCTTGCCTCCTTGGGGACATGCACTGGGGTCTACAAATGCAAAGCTGGAGGGGAGCCTGGGGAGTCGTTTTGCACCAGGAAGGTGCTGTACTTGCTTTGTCTTTATCATGCTAATGAGCCAGGGGATTTCTGACTTGTATAAGAGACAGAGATGAGCCCGCTGCTACAGGGGTGGGAGAGCTGTGTAACTCCGAGATCTTGCCTATCCCTCCCAGCACCCAATTGCCCTCAGTCCTAGGGGCCTTCTCTCATCTGTTTGGGGGTTTCTCTGGTGCCTGTCACATCACGGCATCACAGACCAGCACGCAAGGATCCCCAGTCCTCTGAGGGATGACGGGCTGAACTCCCTCAACCTCCACTCTTTCAGAGGGAACCCAGGGTGCCCGGCAGCAGGTGGGAGCAGGATGCCGTAAGCAATGCATTTCTCCTTCTGCGGCTGTGGGATGACCTTTCCAGACTGACTCACCAGGTGGCTTTTCCCCACATTTGTGCTGTGCTCAGCATTTGGGGGAAAGCAGCATTTCCAGGAGGGGTTGTTGACTTAACGCAAACGTGCCTTTCCCGCTACAAGTGCCAGCCCTGCCAGCCAGCCCCTGGCACCCATGCCTGCTGGTTTTGTACACGTCACCTGTTTGTGCACATGTGCGATATGTGCTCCCATAAGCACAGTTGCCAAAGACCTCGCGTGCAGTGTCTCCAGTGTCTGGTCTCTGATTACTTCTTTGGCTGGGGTGAATCTGCCGTGTCCCTGATTCTTTGTGATCCTCTCGCTTTGGCTGACGTTGTTCAGGATCATGGGCATTCTGCAGTCCTGGAAATCGGGCCTGAGGGGTCTCCGCTTGGGTTTCCAAAGAAAAAAAGGGTGATCTTTAATATGAATAGCCAGCATGGTCCAAAGAACCAGAGTGTGGCTTTAGGCCAGCGGAAGGGGAATCCAATAGGTGAGTCAGAATTACTAGTGGTGATTGTGTCATTTCTAAGCAGATGGTGCAGCTGTAAAGGGTCACAGGTAGGCGAGTTGTGTAACACTGAGATCTTGCCCAATCTAGAGAGCTCTGCTCTGCCAACACTGAGGTTATGCATATTAGCACAGCATCCAAGAGCTCCTGGCACGGACTGGGACTGATTGTGCAAGGTGCTGTACAATCTACCTCTTCGCCATGCTCTGCGTGGATCCCCTTGGGCATGTCTACACGGCAGTCTGCAGTACGATTCTAGCATGGGTAGGCACAGTCTGCCTAACTTGAGCGCTGGTAGCAGTGGGGAGACGGCAGCCAAGGCTTCAAAGAAGCTGAGTATGTGCTGAGGGGCCTGGGGGGATTGTAGGGCCTGCACCTTGGCATCTTCGCCATAAGAGCCCTGTGTGCTGGCTGCAATAAAATTGGCTCGGCTCTGCCTAGCGCTGTTGCAGTCGCACTGTCAGCTGCAGTGTAGACAGGCTCGTTGGCAGAAGTTGTGTCCATGAGAGAGGAGACAAACACTCGGGTTCCCGAGCCCTCTAGCTGGCTGTTTGCTTGTGTCCTTACTTCCCTGGAGTCTGGTTCTTGGCTTCGGGGAGATAGCGTGGTTGTGCTTTTCAGGGGCTGACATCTGGATTTCAAACCTCCCTCTTTATGGGTGCCGGTGCTTTGAATGGCAAGCTGCTGCCTAGGGCTTCCTCTGCAGCTGCATCACTTTGGATCTTGGCAACTAAGCTATGTCAGCACTTTGAGGTGGCCTAAGATCACCTTGGTGCTTCATGAAGTGGTAGCTATTTATCTCCGGGCTCAGGTAACCCAGTGCTCCTGACTGCGTGTAGCCATTACGAAGTGCCTAGCTTGGCACATCTGTCCCAGTGTCTTGGTGAAACTCTGTCTTGGATAATAATGTTTGGGTTCCTTCAAAGACTTTACCGTTCCAGTTCTGTCAGTCCCTGTCCTAAGCTCCTGTGCAGTGCCACTATGGTTTGACACAAGGGCCACTTTCCATCTCAGAGCTGGCTGCATTTTTTTTTTTTTACCGCAGCAAATGACATGGTAACTATGCAGAGTTGATTTGTCAGGCTGCAAAGACCACAGCGTGCTTTGCATTGTGCGCAGTGGAAAATGAAATGAAAAGCTACAGAAATGAAAGCTTATGCCGTTACCTCTGAATAATCCTCCTTCTTCTACTTTGCGGACAGAGGGAGCCAACTGCTATGTGTGGGGAATGCAGGGAGCACATTTAAGCTACCGGTCAATGTATATTCCCTGTCCCCCTAGGCCTACAGCTGGTCCGAGTCTTGTGCAGGCCCCAGCTGCCAAGCCTACCTCATAATTTCAGTTGTCTACAAGGCTTTTAAAAAGACTGGAAGAAAAGAATGATTTAAAACAAGGGGGCAAACAGAGAATAATGGGATAAAATGCAGCAGAGGTAGAGACATTAACGTCACTATTGTCTATAGTAAGATCATTGATTCTTTTAGATGAGGGCAATGTCTAACCTACCTGGGTTTCATTAGAGTGTTTTGATGCAGCATCACATGGGAAATCATTGATTAAATGGAGCACCTGGGGCTTCATAGGGGTACTAGGGGGTTAGGAAGGAGCTGGTTAAAGGAGCAGACCGTCCTGAAAGTATCTGCCTGGTCACCAGCGCACCTCCTCAAGGACCAGTCCTGGTACAAAGAGTAGAATTGTGCCAAGGAGACTTGTGGATGATATAACACAGGCAGCAATTAGCTGTACAAAGGAGAACTGGAGTACTATACAGGAGGGACCGGATGGCTCTGAGGCCTTGAGTCATCGAAATGTAGTCATACAACACACTTCTAGGAATGAACGGCAAGAATTGCATCTACAAACTGGGGGCCTCATTCATCTAAAATGACAGAGGAGAAAAAAATGTGCGTTAGTTCATTGCAGCACCCGAATGAGCCTCCAAGGTGGTACAGCTGTAGAAAAGGCAAATGCTTTCCTAGGCTGTATTAGATGAGGTATTTCCACAGGGCAGGGACAGGGCAGTGTCAGTGTTGTGCTACACGGCTCAGCGGAGGCCCCTCCTGGGATACTGCACGCAATTCTCATCACCCACATTCAAGAAAGGCCAAGTCAAAGCAGAGCAGGTGCAGAAGAGGCTCAGGATGGAGACTGTCTCATGACAGGAGACTAATGAGCCTGGTTTGTTTGGCCAAGCAAAATGAAGGCTGAGAAGCAATAAAATTGTGGTTTATGCAGACATCAGGGGAGGGCAGACCAGGGCGGGCAAAGAACTTCTAAACTAAAGAACAACATTGTGCCAATCTGGCTATGGCTACACTGGAGCTGGGGGAAATGAGACAGTTTTTAACCATCGGAGCAGGGGGGTTCTGGACCAGCCTCCTGGGAGGAGGAGTGGGGATTGGAAGAAAACCACCTGGTTTAGGATAGAGCTGGAGCAGCATGTGGACGGGATTGTGTGACACGGCTGCCTCTGGGAGCAGGGCCTGGACCCAATGACCCAGGAAGCCCCTTTCAGTCTTGTAAACCGAAGCTGGAGTTTCCTGGCATGCTGACAAAGCTGCCAGCTATGATGCACACCCACACGTATTCTCAGCCCTTTGCACACCCATCCATTTTCTATGACTCTCTGATCCAGGGCACGCCCCCGTCACAACTGCAGCCCGGGAAGCTCAGAGATCATGCGCTTCTCAGGAGGGTGATGCAGGGATCCCAAAGGCACAATTTTGCTCTGAGCTCTCAGGTGCATTAGGCCCATGCCAAATCACCAATGAGCCCCATGTCCACAAAATAAACCAACAAAAAAAATCCCTCAAGGGCACTTGAGTTTCCTGGAGGAGCCAACATGTAATTTTTTTCCCCAGCTGTCAGTATTGGTTGCTTCTGAGACCTTCTTTAGCACCCGAGAGGAGGTGGGCTTCCAGCCTGGAGTTGTGAGTCATGGTGAGACAGTCACCAGCATCTCAGGGTCACAACCGTTCGTCTCTGCTGTGGCCTGGGATAGTTGCTCTCACCCAGGTAGGGTGTGAAATGTGTCAGCCCTTCCTAACAGTCAGTCTCTTTCTCTTTCATGTCCCGCAGGGACCATGGGCTGTTGCTGTAGTTCTGACCATGAAGATGACTGGATTGAGAACATTGACATCTGTGAGCACTGCAATTACCCCATAGACCCGGCTACTAAATCCCAGGTGAGGAGGAGGCAGGGCTTGCTTCCATCCCCGACCCTGCCTGGGGCCTTCTGTAGGCGTTGTCCCCTCTCAGCCCTGTGTGGACAGAGGAAATGCCTGTTCTCCAGGCTCTGCCTGGCAGGGACTCTTCCGTACGATATACAAGGCTCTTGCAAGTGAGGAGGGAACTCAAAGCAAGAGGAAGGCTCCTAGCTCTGGGAGTGGGCAGGTACCTTACAGGCCATGAGGAGAATGTGATGTGATGGGATGGTGGGAGTGGGAGGTGGGGCCTCAGATGGACAAGGGAGAGGGTGTTCTTCCTACTGGAGAATAGCAGGGAAATGCTGTTTGACCCAATCCTTTTCCTTTCCACCCCAGAGGCTGATACGCAACGGCTCCGAGATGCGCGATCCTCTGGTGTCCTATCAAACGGGGACACCACCCTGCTCCCCTTTCCAAGGTAAGTTCTGTTGGCTGCACAGGAGGGAAATCATGCTGGCAAAGCTGTCCCAAGTCTGATTCATGAGTCGTGCTCGTGTGATAAGTCACCCTGTAGACCACCCATCCCAGCTAGCACAGCAATGGACTGTCCATCAGAGAGGGATGCTGCATGACCACAGAATCCAGCCTTCACCACCAGTCTGGCTTTCTGCCGAGTTTTCTAGTTAGTGCTTGCTGGAAACTGCGCCGAGGCCTACGAAACTCATTCCATGTAGGTCACCAAACAGCCTTTAGCTGGAGACCACGTCTGACCAGCATCCCTAGAGCTGCAAAGACGGCACAGTCCATTGAGGCATTTCAGTTCCACCCAGCTAAATGGAGATCCTGCTTGTCTCCCCAGATAAACTGGTGATTGCTTTGTATGACTATGAACCCACTCATGATGGGGACCTGGGGCTCCAGAAGGGGGAGAAGCTCCGAATACTGGAAGAGTAAGTCTGTTGTCCTTTCCCATCCATGCCAGATCCATGCTTTCTGCAGCCCGCCCTGGAGGCTCTGGGATGGGCGGTGGTATCAGAATAGCCCCAAGAGGGAAGGGTTCCCTTGCCAGCAGGTTGCTGAGTGTTTGAATGTTGGTGGGACTCCAGAACTGGATCCAAGCAGCGTCCTCCATGCCCTGCCCTCCTGCCAGGGGAAGGGAGAAGGTGATGGGGCTTCTATGTGGGAGAAGGCAGTTCCCCTCGGACCTAGAGGCAAGGGAGATGGGGAAGCAGTAGGCAGCCTCTGCTACCCTCTCAGTCTCCTGCCTGGAGATCTTCACCAAGCCAGCTGGAGGGCAGGAGTTCACTCCCAAGCTTTTCATCTGCAGAGGGCTCTGGACCAGGGGCTGACACTGGCTTTTCTTTTGGTCTCGTTTCAGGAGTGGGGAGTGGTGGAAAGCCCAGTCGCTCACCACTGGCCAGGAAGGTGTTATTCCCTATAACTTTGTCGCTAGGGTGAATAGCCTGGAGCCAGAACCGTGAGTAGATGCTTATTGGGGGCATAACGTTCTGTATCATGAAACCCCCTTGCAGGGGATGTGAGCCTAGCTGCAGCACTAGGAAACAGTCCTGCACTGGCTCTCACGGAGGGGTGACCTAGAAGAGCCTGTACCCCTGGGGTGCCCAGCAGGCTGGGACGGGAGAGGTTTGGGGGGCCCTGGCTGGCATAAAGCAGGCAGAAAGGGAGTGCTTGAGTCTGGCTGGCACTGACTGTGCTGTTCCATGCAGCTGGTTCTTCAAGAACCTCAGCAGGAAGGATGCAGAGAGGCAGCTCCTGGCTTCTGGGAACACCCACGGCTCCTTCCTGATCCGGGAGAGCGAATCCACCAAAGGTAACCGTGCCCAGAGCACTGCTAATGTAGACCACCTTCCCCTCTACCTGTGTACTACCAGCCTTGCAGGATTTGAGCCTTAGCGGCCAGCATGTATAGGTCAGATTGGCCTGTGCCACCCCTGGCCCAAGCTCTGAGTAATCCAGCAAGCTACCTAGGCCTATGGCTGGCTGCTTGGACTGGAGGGGTTAACCAGTTTCTTTACCCAGAGCTCAGTCCTTAAATGTGACACTTTGGTGAATTCCACCTTTGTTAGGAGTGTCACAAAGGCTGATCTCCATGGGTGAGCAGTGGGTTACATCAATGGGCAGGGACTGACTTTGTGCTCCTGGTGGTAGGTATCATGGCAGCCTTGGGTTTGCCTTGCCAAGGAGTTTGATTACCTGCATAGTCCCTGGGACTCAGCACTGGCCCAAAGAGATGCCACTTCTGGTGGCATGTTGGTACCCCTGGAGGAGGTTGCAAGGGCTGTGGGGTCAGCAGTCTTCAGAGCAAGAAAAGGAGACACCCCCTGTCTCCTAGTGGACTCATTCCTTGTGTTCTGTCGCCAGGCTCCTATTCCCTGTCAGTGAGAGATTTTGACCAAAACCAGGGGGAGATGGTGAAGCACTACAAGATCCGAAACATGGACAATGGGGGGTACTACATCTCCCCCCGCATCACCTTTGGCAGCCTGCATGAGCTTGTGGAGCATTACACACGTAAGGCTTGGGACCCTGTAGGCAGAGAATATCCGTGGTCCTTTTGTCCACCCTGGTCCATCCCCCTGCTCCCTGCCATTCAATCAAAGTTCATATTTATCCCTTGATCTGCTCCTCCTTGCCCTCCCCTGTCCTACAGGTAACACCGATGGCCTGTGCACCCGCCTCGGCAAGCCCTGCCAGACCCAGAAACCGCAGAAGCCCTGGTGGCAAGATGAATGGGAAGTTCCCCGGGAGACACTCAAGCTAGTGGAGAGGCTGGGAGCAGGGCAATTTGGAGAGGTCTGGATGGGTGAGTAATAGGCAGAGGGGCTCCTGTGGGTTTGGGTTGTGGGTGCCACGGCAGCTTTGGGTTTACCTCCCAAGGGTCCTTAAGCAGCCTGCACCTAGGCTTGGTGCTGGCAGGCTGCAGGAAGGCACCTATAGGATGCATCAGCTGGAGTGTGGGGAAGGGGTCGCAGGAACAACAGCGAGGCTGGAACCCTGCCTCCCCCAGCATGAGATGATTGCCGGACCCTTGCTGCATGGGGAGATCCGTTTAATACAGTGACTAACCACCTAGTGCAGGGGTGAGCAAAATATGGCCCCATGAGCTGGATCCAGCACACCAAAGGATTGTATCTGCCCTGAGGTGGGTCCCTTGGCCCTGCTCAGCCCAGGCATGGGAGGCTAGGCAGGCGGGATGGGGAGCAGTGTTTGGGAGTGGGACTGGCAGGGCAGGGGCCAGGATCACAATTGCAGGTAGTGACAGCACAGGGCTGGGGCCTGGGGCAGAGGTGTGATCTGCTCCCCACCTGCCCCTGCCTGCAGAACTGGTGCCCATTGCAGGGACATGCAGGGAGTGGATCATGGCTCTGCCTTGGGGCCCATGCCATCACTGGCCCTCCGTGTCCTGCTTCTGGATGCTGTTCTCTACCTGCCTGCAGCCCCATCCTGCCTGCCTGGAGGACCATGCCTTGCTTGCAGGGTCCATGGAGGCCCTGCTCACCTGTTCTGTCCGGCACCGCTGTGGTGGGTGTGGGGAGGATGGGCCAGGGGCCAGATAGGATCAACTGTGTGTTTCCCATTCCCCCTCACTGTGGTGGGCTGGGTCAGCGCTCTTCACCGCCTCCCCCGGCCCACAACAGCTTACCAAAAGTCCTTCAGTGGCTCTCCAGGCCAAAAAATGTGCCACCCCTGAGTGCACAGGGGCCCCGCTGCCCTTGGCTAGAATGAAGCAGACTGGATCGACTGTGAGTCCTGGACCCTCAACAGCCAGCAGCAAATGGAGATTTTCCTCTAGCTCAAATGGGTTCTTGGGCCCATGAGACCTGGCTTCCTTCCTTGCTGTTGCACAGGGCGCTCTGGCATGGCCATGGGGTTAGTACAATATATCAGCAATGGCAAGGAAAGTCCTGAAGGAGCGAGCTCTGCCTTTTCTGGCCTTCTGCCACGGCTTCCTCCCACATCCAGCAAGCCCCGTGGTTGTGGTTCCTTAGGGCAGCCCTATTGCTGACTCTGCTCCTCTGCTGGTATTTCTGTCCCTGGGAGGAAATTCCCTGCAGGGCTGTGGATAATGCAGCTAGAGAAGGGGAGAGAGCTGGGCTTTGGGGCAGGGCTGTGTTTAGGGAACTCTTCTCCCCAGGGGTATAAGGCAGGAAGTGACAGGGATGCCAAAAGGAGTTAGGACAGGCATCATGTTCAGGACAGTACCAGTAGAGAGGTAGCCAGATGCTTCAAAGCAGCCCTGGTGCTGTGGAGACATTGGGTTTGATGTATGAGTCTAACCTTCTGGACCCAAGTAGGGTGGGCTGGGCTCAGAGGCTTCATATCTGGCCCTTTCACAGCTGGGTTGCTGAGTTTAAATCAGCCAGGATCTGTGGGAACTGCCTTCATTCCCCTTGGGGGTTGGCTGTTCGAGGCCCCACGTGGCATGAGGATGGCAGCATCTCAGTCTAGCTCCTGCCAGGGCAGAAGTCTGTGCTGTGAAAATCCCCATGCAAATGGTGCTACCCACCCCACCTTTCGCCATCCGGGTCCCCAGTGACTCACGGTGTTGTTTATAGTCGGGTGCAGAGGGTGAGACCCGACCAGTGACAGGGGAGAACTGCAGCCCTTGTAGGGGCAACACCAGCTGGGACTGAATGCATTGGTGCAGGGGCCCCGAGGGAGCATCTGTCCAGGGCAGAAGGCTGGTAGGAAGGTTGCTGGCCTTGCCAGCCCCTGTGCTATGCCTGCACCAGGGCTAAAACCTCTCCCCGGGACAAGCCTTGGGTTCTGAATTCCCTGCAGAGCCCAGCTGGCAAGCCTCTCGCCTCTCTTCTGGCTACATTTGCTCCAGCTCTTTGCAAGGATCGAGGGCAGGGACCAGCTGGGCAAAGCTGTGTGTGTGCGCGTGTGCATCTCGGAGCGGGTGAGATGCTTCCGAAGGAATTGGCTGTCAAGCCCCAGCCCAGGTGTCTGGTCTCATTTCCTTTGACTTCTCACCAACAAAAGGAGCTGCCTCAGACACCCGCTGTCTGATGCGACTCAGCCACAGCTGCCCACGTGGGGGTGGTGCTGGGACGCAGTGACTTCAGGTAGCTGCTTCCCCCCCTCCCTTGCTTCTGCCACGTTCCTTTCTTTCCATTCTTACCCCCAGTTTAGCGAGACAAGCAAACCTGCCTCCTCCTCCTCCCTCTCCTGTTGGCCCATCCTGCCCGCCAGTATTGCTCAGGGAATAACACAGAAGGAAAGCCACGTGGCTGCCCAGCACCAAAACAGAGCTGGAGCTGGCGTGCTCTGACTGGGCGCTGGGTCAATATGCCCCTGCAGAACTTTTCCTCCTCATCGTGGACTCGCCCACACTTGGTTGCACTAAGATTTGCCTCGTGCCACTCCCGGATGAAACGGGGTAGGGGAAAATAGCCCCCGGCTGATGTAGAACTGAATCGGGCTCGGCTCCTAATGTAGAGCCATGCATAAGAGGTGGAAGGGGGGGTATGGCTGGCATCCATTCTTGCTCCCTAGGGACCACATGGAAGCACAGCACTGGGTAGAGCAGTCCAGGGGCTGCTCGCTTGCACCAGGACTGAGCAGATGCAGCATTACCCAGGATATGGCAATGGCTTCATGCTACTTCTTCCCCACCCACCGCTCCTGCCTAGTTGAGTAACAGGCTCAGTGTTTCCCCATGTTCTCCCCTCGCTAGTCCAGCCCCAGCCTGTTGCCCTGGGAATCTAGCGCCCTTCGGCTTGCACCCAGCTACAGCCAGCCCTGAGCCCCAGTGCTCCCTTTGTTTGGAGGTGCAGAGAGCTCACAGCTCTGGGGCCTGCTGTTCTCAGCTGCCCACACCCTTTGTGCTGTGCACGCTGCTGGCAGTTTTGTGCCATGATAAGCATCACACACTCCCCTCTGCCCCAGAAAGGCCCTTGTTGTGGTTGTTGCTCTGACAGCTGGGAACAGCGAGGGTGCCTAGAGACATCTCTGACTGCTGTGCCTTTGCCCTGTGCTGTGAGAAAAAAAGAGAACGAGCTGCAAAACCACCCAGCACTGTGGCAGCTGGAGGGGTGGGGGGGAAGGTGCCTAAATCCTGTCTTGTCCTGGCACCCTGCCCCTGGCAAGGGAGCGGGGCTTCTTCAGATGCCTGGAGCAAAGCTTTCCAGGTCTGGCACTGAGGAGCCGGGAGCTCTGCTGGGCTGCCCAGCCTGGCTACACCACTGCTCATGCTGCAGCGGGGGGGTGAGGCTGGGGCACCCTGGCAGAGGTGGACAGAGTCAATTTTCGGACTAGGGCTGGGCATTACTCTTCCAGGCCAAAGTCTGGGGCTTGGCACAGGGAGGGGTTAGAGGTCAATTGCTGGCAGGTTCTTTTTTCTTGTTGACTGAGGACCACAAGTCAAGTCCCACATCCTGGTTTGAGATGGGACTAGGAATACCCCCCAGATAGGAGCTGAGGCTGATGTCTTGCATGCAGTGCCCGACTGTCGCCAGCTGCTTTGGACTTGCCCTCTCCCCCCTTGGACACAGGCCAGGTGGCATAGACTAGTAGCTGCAGCTTCAAACATCTATCTCATGCCCTCGAGGTAGGACAAGGCAGCAGAGCCACACCAGTGATGGGCTAGGCCTCAGGTTTCTGCTGCTGGGGACTCCTTTATGGCCTGCTCAGTTCTCTCCTGCTGTGAGCTTCCTCCCAGCAGTGCCCTTTCATGGCCAGGAGAGGTTCTTCTGCCCAGCAGTGCTATGCAGAATCATAGTGGCAGAATCCGGCCGTCTCCTGACTGGTGTAACATGGGTCTCCTCTCCCCTTCTTGCCCCCGCCCTGTCTCTCTGCAGGTTACTATAATGGTCATACCAAGGTGGCCATTAAGAATTTGAAGCAAGGCAGCATGTCTCCCAGTGCTTTCCTGGCTGAAGCCAACCTCATGAAGAACCTGCAGCACCCCCGGCTGGTGCGGCTGTACGCGGTGGTGACTCAGGAGCCCATTTACATCATCACAGAGTACATGGAGAAAGGTGAGCCTGCTGGGAGCTGCCCTGCCCTCCTTGCTTAGGGCATAGGTGTAGGCGGAGGGGGCAGGGAGCCAGGCCCAGCCTGGTGCATTGAGGGGCTGCAACTGGTGGGGGACAATCAGCAGTTATATTACTGGGAAAGGACCCCTCCAACCCCGGTGGCTCCCTGCTTCCCTTCTGCTTTGTGCAGAGACCTTCACTGGTGCAAGGGTAAAACCCACATATTACCTAGAGGAGGCAGGAAAAGAGCCATGGGCACATCCGGAGGCATCTGCCATTCCCTCTGGGCTTGAATATATGGGAAGAGGGGAGGCAGTCTGAAAGCTCTTGCTCAACTCCCCTGGCATCCCAGTAGCTTAGCGATTCCTGCAAAAAAGGTGCCTTCACTGAGTGACTCCTGAACAGGGAGGAGAGGTGGTCTGGGAGCAGAGCACTAGGCTCAGACACCCACCTCGGCTTCTGCTCCTGCCCTGTACTCACTGGGTCACCTTGGATAAGCCCCTTTGCTGCCCAGCTTCTTAGTTTCCCCAGTGGTATCCGGCCTCATTTGGTTGGGGATGAGGCAGGGCTTGGATTTAGTCATTAGGAGTTTGCAGAGCAGGCTCCAGCTGGGAGGCAGTAGGGTTGGAGGCTAAGGCTAGCTTAGCCCCAGGGTGTTTCAGAGATGTATTTGGGCTTGGAAAGTTGTTGGAACTTCCCCCTCCCCTATTACCACCCCCAGCACAGGAAGCTCCGCCTGGGGCTCAGGGCTTTTCCAGTTTCTGGCAAGCACTGCCTATTGTCTGTCATGCAACCTTTGGTTTCCTTTGGCTCCTCTGAGTGCCAGAAACCATGGTTCAGGTTGTGAACCCCTGTTATCCAGAGGATGTGGAGCTGCCTGGGCTAATCTTGGTGGAGAGGGAGGGAGGTGGGCTGGATCTCTTTTCCTGGGCAGTGGTGAGGTCTACACACAGGTCAGCCTGGCTCACTCCTCCTTGCTAAGGAACTGTGAGCTTCTTGGCAGCAGTGCCATGGGAGGCGGGAGCCTGGTTCTGGGGCTGGCTTAGCAGGAAGGACAAAGAGCTATCATAAGGGTTGAGAATAGTACTCCTGCCCCTGTCTCCTGTGGAGCTGTGAAGCCAGTGGCCTGCTCCCTTCCTCTGAAAGCTGGCAGCTTAGCCAGAGGAAATGTGCCTGTGTCTGTTATGGCTGTGGCTAACAGCTCTGAGCAGAAAGGCTGACTGGATCCAAGCCAGCCAGCCTGCCACTGATAGGACTCCTCTGGTTCATTTGTAGACACAGAGTATAGCCAGAGTGTGGCCTTTGAGACTGATAAGGTGGTCTGTACATGGGGCCGGGGGTAGACAGTTATTCTATAGGGTTTTGAGGGGTATGTGGCTCTCTGCCCTTCTTGGCAAATGCTGATAGGCTGCCTAGGGGCATCTTGTTCGTCATCATAGTAGGGGTTTTTATTGCAGGGGGTTCATGGGCATGAGTTGAGTATAGGAAGTGGTTGCACAGGGACACTTGGAGAAAAGCCCTGGGTTCAGAAGTGAAATCATATGACTAAACCTAGCAAAGGAAACAGGAGCCCGCCCCCCCCCGAGTCCTCAGGACACAACCCAACCTGGACCAGCCCTGCTGGCACTGAAAGGCCTGGGAAAACCCACCCCTGCATCTTACTGCATCCAGCTGGCCAAATGGACTCTGTGGGTTTGCATGCAATATAAACTTTGAGAATCCAGGGCACCTCCTCCTGATGGATTAAGACTGTCTATGCAGAGGCCAAGGCTAGGGCCAGTCCAGAACTAACTCCCCCAGGGGGAAGGAGCCGGGTTCAAAGCCAATTGCACTTGGAGCTGGGCTGGGTCTGACCAGAGTGGGTTCTTTTGCAGGAAGCCTGGTGGATTTCCTCAAAACCTCTGAAGGAATAAAACTGACAGTCAACAAGCTGCTGGATATGGCAGCACAGGTGAGGAGGGGAAGGGCTGAAATGGCCCCTGGCAGGGATGGGGGTAAGTCAGGTGCACACAGGCAGAGACCATCCTATTGGGCACGGGGAGTGAGTGTCGGCTAGGGGTCTGCATCCAAGTGCCAACTAAAGGCATGGGAGTTTCTCCTCTGCCTTGGACTTGGACTTGTCCTCTCCAGTCCCCACCTGGGCGCTCACTCAGCACTACAGCTCCCAATCCTGAGAGCTGCAGAGGGGGAAGTCAGGTGGGGGGGATGAAGACAGCGTGATTAGTAGGATTGGGACTGAGTAACTCCCGCTCCTACTGCCCCATGCACAGATCGCCGAGGGAATGGCTTTCATTGAGGCAAAGAATTACATCCACCGCGACCTGCGAGCTGCCAACATCCTGGTGTCAGAGACCCTCTGCTGCAAGATCGCTGACTTTGGGTTAGCTCGGCTCATAGAGGACAATGAGTACACTGCCAGGGAGGGTACGTCTGCAAGCTAATTCCAAGTTCCTGTCTCCCAGAGTGTCACCCTCTGGGGTGGATACAGCCATTGAGCAGTGGTGGCCTTAGGGTTGTTGGGGCCCTGGGCAAGAGAGTCATTTAAAGGCTTTATTCTGATGACCTGTAAACGAGTTGGACATTTTTTGCAAAATTTTGGGGGCAGTTGCCCCGTTTGCCCTCCCCTAAGGCTACCACTGCATTGAGCCTTGTGCTGTTTACTTTATGTGGGTCATTCAGCCCTGGTGTGGATGATAAAGCCCCCAGAGCATTTCTTGAGCCTGGGCTTTCCTCAAAATTGTTGCCCACCCCCGAGAGGGCTGCATTTCAGTGGGCTCCTTTGTGCTGGAAGGGTCTGATCACTGCTCCTGAGCACCCTGCAGAGAGGACAGGTTGTACCAACACTCACCTTTCACATCTGGCTTTGGAAACTAGCTCACAGCAGAATGCTGATCTAACACCTCAGTGTAGTTCCCTCCTGCAGGGGTAAACAGCAGTGCGGAGGCCATGCTACAGGCTCAGTAACAGACACCCACAGCCTCTGGCTTGGTGTCAGCTAGAAGTAACAGCCCAGCCTTGTCAGGAAGTGGGAGCCCACTACAGACAGCCAACCACCCCTCTGACTCTGAGCTCTTTGCAGCTCTGCTTGGGTCCTGGCTGCACAGGAAGTTGCAGAGCCGACCTGAGCCGGGCAGCTGGGGCCTGCAGAGGCAAACTGCGTCATCCCAAGACCCCAAGCCCTATGCACTGCAGCCTGTGACCTGGGAGAGCATCACCTGCCTGGTTTTCATAGGAACAGGCTGGTGTCACATCTGCCCCAGAGCAGGGAGTGAGGCTATAATGGGCAGGGGGCTGCACTCAAAGCACCCCTTGTTAGGCACCTTTTGCTCTTAGTTTTCACTTGATTTTTGACTGCAGGAAAAACCCCCAAACAGAGCAATTTTTTTGTTGCAAGGAATTCAGGAAGACCACAGCAGTTTCAGAATGCCTTTTCCATAGGGGATTCCTCTTTGAGATCTCTGGGTTTATATTATGAATCCTGTTTGCACACCTAGCATGGTATGGCACTCTGTGGCACCCCTGAGTGGATCGCAAGGCACCCTGTTTGAGAATCACTGTGCTCGGTACAGAGGTAACCCAGGCCTAAGAGGGCTGCCCTGAAGGAGCCGAGGGAAAGATAGCCTCCCCTAGCATGGGGCAGGAGGGACTTTGAGGGGAGAACATGTGACAGTGGGACTGCTGCGTTTTGCAGAAAAGGACATAAAAATTGGTGAAAGGACTAGCTAGGGCTGGGGCTAGGAGAAACGGAGGCCCCCTCAGACCTGTGAAAACAGCAGCTAGAGACATTTCTAATAAGTTCTCTGGAGCAGAGGGGATGCTTTGCCTGGCATTAGTTGCAGAATGCCTGCCCAGTAATTCACATCAGTCTGAGACTAGAGCCCTATCTGGTGGCTATCGCAGGAACAGTCATCACTAACAGCCCAGTGATGGCAAGACATGCCAGGCTGTGGGTGCCCCATGCCAGGTGAGTTTCAGTGAGGGTGCAAAGAGATATGCAGGTGGCATTCAAGCCCTCACATCAGCTTTGTGGGTTTAGAGCAACAGCAGTGACCTTCTTCCTTCTCCTTTTCCCTGTCCCTCTTTCTCCTTGTGTATTTCAGGAGCCAAATTCCCCATTAAGTGGACGGCACCCGAAGCTATTAATTATGGTACATTCACCATCAAATCTGACGTCTGGTCCTTTGGGATCCTCCTCACAGAGATCATCACCTATGGCCGGATCCCCTATCCAGGTTAGGATTTTTCACAGCAGTGCAGCCTGTGCCTGCAGTCAGATCAAAAAGACATTGGCGCTGACAGGGGCTGGGTGTACCTCCATGTCCCAACACTGACTAGCAGAAGGTGCTCTAAGACACGGGGGTGGTTGCAAGGGCCAAGAGCTACCCTGGGTTCAGACTTGGGAGAAGGCCCTGCAGGGTGGCTGGCTGCAGAAGCTGGCTGATGTTGCTCTACTCCCAGCAGAGGTCAGCACTGGTATATGGAAGTGGCTCCCTTCCCTGGCTGTTCCTGACTCCGTTATGTGTGTTGTATGTGCAGGGATGACGAACCCAGAAGTGATACAGAATTTGGAGCGGGGCTACCGAATGCCTCAGCCAGATAACTGCCCAGAGGAGCTGTACGAACTGATGAAGAAATGCTGGAAGGAGAGGCCAGAGGACCGCCCCACCTTTGAATACATGAAGAGCGTGCTCGAGGACTTCTTTACTGCCACTGAGGGCCAGTACCAGCAGCAGCCATGATGGGATGGGGCTAGAGGCATCCTCACGTCAGGATGGGCGGAGGGGAATAGCCCCTATGCATTACCTCTTCAGAAACTTTATGCAGATCGGGCCTTGGCATTTGGATCACAGCAAATGTTGGCAGGACCTCAGCTCTCCCTCCGTCCATAGCAAAGACGCGTGTTCCTGGAGCATGCTCAGCCAGCAAACCTTGCCTCAAAGCACACCGGAGGCACCGAGTTGACAAGTGTTTTGACCCAAGATGCTGCTAGATCTCTTTCTGAGCTCCCTCTGCAAGTATGCACATGCTACTTTACCCATCTCAGTGCCATGTGCACACTGGCCTCATGCTCACTCACAATGCATCTGTCCAGATAACCACACAGATACACAGCCATGCAGATGGTCACTGCCTAGACCATATTCGTTCCTGTGGGCCTAGACCCACCCATGCTATACAGACAGAGTGTACTCCTAGCGAGAGGCACTGTCAAGTCCTATAAACTTCTCTCTGGCAACTATAATCACAAATTTGATCTGAAAATAACATAGGGGCCAAACTCGCTTACAGTCTCAGATAATGCTCGGAACACAAGAACAATCGCGCTGGATCAGCTGGACCCCATCTCAGCACTGATTTTCCACAATGAGATGCTCAAAGGGCTACAAAGTGGAACTTCCCGTGTCCCTTTCACCCCCAGTTCTCCCTGCTATATTTCTTTGGTGGTTTTTTATTCCTTTCTGTAGTGGAGAAGGATGGTACATCAATGCCAAGGTGTTTTGCATGAACATGCCAGCTGTCTGACTGGAAGCTGTCCAAGGCTGGGGCTGTGATCAAGGCATGCAAATAGCTGCACTCACCACAGGTACTGTAGAAGGACACAGGGCCCATTGTGCAATGCAACAGGTCTTCACATTAGAGCTCAGATCCCTGGAAGATGATGTATAGAACACCACTGTTCATGTCTGTTGGTCCCAGGGTCACCAAAGCAGTCATTCTCTGTACTGCTGACTTATTTTTCTTCACTCTGAAACCACACTGCTGGACTCTGACTAGTGCCATTCACACCAACAACCTTTTAGAGAGTTTGGTAAAGTAATTACCAGATTCAACTATATTATGAAAGGGAGAAGGGAGTTTACAGTCATGAAGAAAAAGTGCTGATTGCAGCTCAGACGATCAGGCTAAGTACAGATGTTCAAAAAAGCCTGAAGTGGGAGCAACCTAAGTTACGTGGTTTTCTGTAAGCAGCATAATTTAGGTTAGTAGCAAACAGAACACGTTTGCTTTTTGATGCGGGGGGAGGGCAAATCTTAGACTGGGGTCTGCCAGTTTTAAACCAGTCTATGTGTGTTGAACTTCTGTTATGGGTATAGGCTGGTTTCCAATCACTTATACTGGTAAAAGTGCAATGTCTGTACATGGTCTCAGTGAGAAGTAGAGATGCACAGGACTCTGCTCCAACCATCAAGACTGCTTTGGTTACCCCAAACCCCAGACACTGGCATTCTGTAATATACTTAGAGATGGACTTGAACAGCACCATTTAGATCCAGAACCGGACCCTCTCAGAACTGGCACCAGACCAGCGGGGGTGGGAGTGTGAGGCTCTAGGTAGGCCCATCAGGGAAGGGTTTCAGCATAGTCTCACTAAAGGCTTGCTCACCAGGAACCCACCCAGATTTTTGGTTTAGGAATGAGCTATCCTGAATGACGAGACATTCATTGTAAGATTTTTCTTTCTCCATTTCATTGTAAAGCCCTGTCCTCTATTGCTGTTTTACTTTCATTAAACAACAACGTAATGATGTGGCTCCATCCGGTCCACGGCAAGGAAGATCGACGCATCCTAATCACACACTGGGGGTGCACAGAGCTGAGGGTGGGGTCCTGTCATGCCTAATAAAAGATGGTGGGCCAGCTGGCCCTGCCTTCCGCTGCTACAGCAAACCTGCTTGGGGTCTGAGTCCCCGGGATCCTGGGTCTCTTGTGTGAGTGTAGGGCCGGGGTTGTCTCAGCACATCAGAATCAGGCCCTAAGCACAGCAACCCTTCATGTTTCACAAGAGACATGACACCTGGCACGATGGCTGAGGGGAACTGGCAGGATTAGGATTTGCAGACGGGCGATGCCGGCATCCCAGGGAGCTGATCTGACTCATGGGGCAGGCAGGGAGTTTGCAAGGCTGGCCCTGCAGCCAGGGAGCCATTGATGCTAGGTGGAAGCGAGGGTGCTGGGGGAGGCAGGATCCAAGGCAGTATTCAGCCACTGGCAGGGGCTGAGGGGCGCAGCCAGCACCTGAAGGGTGGCGTGGGACATGTGGGGCAGCACTGGGCACACCAGGGAATGAGATACCACAAAATGGCTGGCTTGTTTGGCACCAGTTCAACACATTGCTCCCAAGCACACTGTTGGAGCCAGGGGACCCCCAGTGCTTTCCCACAATGCACTGCTGCACCCACCCCCTGGTAACAGAGACCCCTAGGCACACGGCTGTCCCGCCAGGCCAGATGTGCAGCAGTGCATTGTGGGAAAGCAGTAACAAGGGATGCCTGTGCAGGCAAAGAGCATGCCATGGAGGCAAGGGTCAAATGGTTCAGTCCTGTCTGCCTTGATTGCCTCTCCCATGGGCATGGTACACTCCTATCTGACCCCCCTCCGCCATTCTCGTAGAATGGTACAGCCCTATCTACCCAGACCCTCTCCTAAGGGAACTGGCCACCCCTCACCCACCCCCCATCTCCGGGATTGGTACAGTCCTGGCAGCCCGTTCCTTCCACGGCGTTTGCTCTCTGAATGGTACAGTCCAGGAAACCTCGCTGCCTACCTACCATGCTGTCCCCTGGCTCCGCCTTCACTGCCTTCTGATTGGTCGACTCAAGAGCAAAGGGCTAAAGCCCCTCCCCGATAGGTCGGCTGTCCCGCGGGGGCGGGGGGAGGTGGGTTGTGGGGTGCCCTGGCCCCTGGGGCAGGTTCGGTTGAGTCGCGAAGGGTCTGTCGCTGTCGGGAGGCAGGAAAATGGCGCTGACGCAGGGGACCAAGCGGAAAGTCTGTTATTACTATGATGGTGAGCGAGCGGCGTGCATGGGGTGGGGGCAGCAGGAGGAGGGCCCGAGGGGCGCTACAGGCGGGGGCTCCAGGGGGCTGCCCTGGGGGCCACTGAGATGGTTTATAGGGGGCCCATGGCTGGGGGGGC